>NC_136989.1:2329604-2429604 GCF_032717465.1 Coenobita brevimanus
GATTAGTTAGCTTACCTTAGCTTTGTTAGATTAGTTAGCTTACCTTAGCTTTGTTAGATTAGTTAGCTTACCTTAGCTTTGTTAGATGAGTTAGCTTACCTTAGCTTTGTTAGATGAGTTAGCTTACCTTAGCTTTGTTAGATGAGTTAGCTTACCTTAGCTTTGTTAGATGAGTTAGCTTACCTTAGCTTTGTTAGATGAGTTAGCTTACCTTAGCTTTGTTAGATGAGTTAGCTTACCTTAGCTTTGTTAGATGAGTTAGCTTACCTTAGCTTTGTTAGATTAGTTAGCTTACCTTAGCTTTGTTAGATGAGTTAGCTTACCTTAGCTTTGTTAGATTAGTTAGCTTACCTTAGCTTTGTTAGATTAGTTAGCTTATCACACATGTATGTAATTGTATTGGCTGAAGAAGGTGTGTTGCTACACCACCAGTGTATAACACGGTGTGGCTACACCATCAGTGTATAACACGGTGTGGCTACACCACCAGTGTATAACACGGTGTGGCTACACCATCAGTGTATAACACGGTGTGGCTACACCATCAGTGTATAACACGGTGTGGCTACACCACCAGTGTATAACACGGTGTGGCTACACCACCAGTGTATAACACGGTGTGGCTACACCACCAGTGTATAACACGGTGTGGCTACACCACCAGTGTATAACACGGTGTGGCTACACCACCAGTGTATAACCACTGACTGTATGTAATTGTATTGGCTGAAGAAGGTGTGTGGCTACACCACCACCTTCTTGTGTTGTATAAGTACTCTGTATACCTTGGACAACACTAAATAGTTCCAACAATTATACACGCCCACACCACACCCAGGTGTCAATGGTAGTAATGGTAGTACCAGTGGACGGCAATGGTAGTGTAGGTGTCAATGGTAGTACCAATGGACGGCAATGGTAGTGTAGGTGTCAATGGTAGTACCAGTGGACGGCAATGGTAGTGTAGGTGTCAATGGTAGTAATGGTAGTACCAGTGGACGGCAATGGTAGTGTAGGTGTCAATGGTAGTAATGGTAGTACCAGTGGACGACAATGGTAGTGTAGGTGTCAATGGTAGTACCAGTGGACGGCAATGGTAGTGTAGGTGTCAATGGTAGTACCAGTGGACGGCAATGGTAGTGTAGGTGTCAATGGTAGTAATGGTAGTACCAGTGGACGACAATGGTAGTGTAGGTGTCAATGGTAGTAATGGTAGTACCAGTGGACGGCAATGGTAGTGTAGGTGTCAATGGTAGTCATGGTAGTACCAGTGGACGGCAATGGTAGTGTAGGTGTCAATGGTAGTCATGGTAGTACCAGTGGACGGCAATGGTAGTGTAGGTGTCAATGGTAGTCATGGTAGTACCAGTGGACGGCAATGGTAGTGTAGGTGTCAATGGTAGTCATGGTAGTACCAGTGGACGGCAATGGTAGTGTAGGTGTCAATGGTAGTCATGGTAGTACCAGTGGACGGCAATGGTAGTGTAGGTGTCAATGGTAGTCATGGTAGTACCAGTGGACGGCAATGGTAGTGTAGGTGTCAATGGTAGTCATGGTAGTACCAGTGGACCATCACGCCAGCCAATGGTAGCGAGGCTGGCGGCAAGATGTGATGCCGTGTTGCCAATGTAGCGAGTTTTGAGCTAAGTTTAACCAACAATAGCGGTACTTTATGACCGCTTAACTACAGGACATAAAGTAATGTTTTAGTGATTTCAATAAAGTTTTGCCTTATTCCAGAAATGTTATCCATTTTTATCGCTAATTTCCGGAACTTTATGCGTGAACAAAATTGTAGCTGTTTGTTAGCTTGTTCAGCGGCCTTAGTATATTTAGCCCTGGCCAGCGAGTGATGAGGTGTTAGTGTAACAGTGGCTGTGTTTATGACAGCAGGTTTGATCTTGGCTACGAACACCATCACGTGAGTTGTTTATTGCTGCAGAGAAGGAGTAATAGTATATGGTGGATCAGTTGGCGGTACACATGTGTGTGTGGGTGTGTGTGCGTGTGGGTGGGTGTGACAGAGGGGTTGGGCACAGTGAGGGTGATAAGTACATGGCATACCAAACCTCGCAGTCCCTCTTGCTTAGCGATTTATTCATTTTTACACCTGAACAATTGACAGTTGAGACAAATGTTAGAAGTTATGTGTGTAGTGTGAAAGAAAGAGTGTAACTTAAGGGAGATAAGAAGACATGAACAGGGAGGAAGACGGGAAGGCCGTGGCCATTATATTCTACCTTTCTAACGCCTCTTCCTTAGCCATTTACTTATTTGACATATTACTCCTAAACATTCTTATATACTTGGGTTATGATATATATATATATGAGGGAAGGATGGACGGTGTAAGGCAGAGGGAGACGTGCAGGGAAGGGCAAATGAGTCATGTGTTGGACGCTGAAAAATTACTTGCCAAATGCAAAGCCTCAAACCCCTAGAAAGGTGATAAATGAAATAAAAAATCTATATAAAATCGCCATATAAAATGATAATAATTGGCAATATTCCCAGAATTGTGTACAGATGTGTGTAACAGAAGCAGACTTCTTGACGCTAAATATTGAAAATTGTCGTTAAGTGGAGGGAAATGTCTCGATGTAGAAGAAAAGCGCTGCACTGGCAATAAAGTGTAAAGGATTGTACTGAGGCAATCCTAAGCAATAGTTTTTTTTTCGTAACAGATTTAGGGATGAAACAACGTAACGAGATTTATAATTACACGGAGAAAGTGCGTTTGGTGTTTGTTTAAAGAATGACGTGTGGCAGCAGTGACAAACGCAGTAGTGACGTTTTTTGCTATATCTAGCTAGTATGAAAATTAACGAGACAGTACAATTCCAAAATCTTTTTTCTGTCTGGTCCCCCCCATTTTTTTAGTCCTTACTAGCAGGGTTTTGCTTAATTCACCCAGTTTAGCGGATTTTTACCACTATCCAGGGGCGTAGCAAAGGGGGCAGGGGGCGGAGAAGGCGGCCGCCCCCCTTGAGGGTCTTGAAATCGTTTGGGGCTAAAAAACTAATAATAAATATTTAAGAATAAATAGCTGAATGAATAAATAAATTATATATATATATATATATATATACACACACACCCAACAGAGAGAGAGAGAGAGAAAGAGAGAGGCGAGACTGCCAGATCCATTATTATTTATTTATTCCATAAGAATCTTTAAAAAGGCTACTTTTTCAGCCAAAATCATTTCTTGTTGTATTTTTCGCCATGTTCACTGTAATGAGTTATCATCTAAATATTCCAATACATACCTTCATAGGCCTTTAAAAGCCCCTAAAAGGACTTAATTTTCACAAATTATCCTTGGGGGGCTGACAGCGCCCCCCCAGACTCCCCAGCTCTCTTGGCTCACCTGCCACCATCTTCTCAAGAATCTATAGACATCTTTCTCCCCCCCTTGTGAACTTCCTGACTTGGCCCCGGCCACTAGCCAGGCAAACTTAGCGGATTTCCATAATTTCCCTTTGGCAACACTGCTTGTACTGGTTATTTTGTTGCCAAGTCCACAGCAGATGGCTAGATATGTAGATAGATAGATAGATGTGGTTAAGGGTGTGGCATGGAAGCGTGGAGAGAGAGAGAGAGAGAGAGAGGGAAGCGGCAGGTAGAGAGGCCCTTAGGCAGACAGGCAGGCATCAGGCAGGAATCAGGCAGACAGCAGGCAGTTAGACAGCAAACAGGAAAGGGGGGATGAAGATAAGAGACAAGGGAATGATAGTGGTGGTGGTGATAGTGGTAGTGGTGGTGATGGTGGTTGTGGTGGTGGGGGTGGTGGTGTTGATAATGATGATGATGATTGTGGTGGATGATAATGATGATGATGATAATAATGACGATGGTGTTGGTGATGGTGATGATGATGGTGGTGATGATAATAATGATAATGATGATGATGATAATAATGATGGTGTTGGTGATGGTGATGATGATGTTGGTGGTGATGATAATAATGATAGTGATGACGGTAACGGTAATAATGATAATAATGACGATGGTGTTGGTGATGGTGATGATGATGTTGGTGGTGATGATAATAATGATAGTGATGATGATGGTAACGGTAATAATGATAATAACGATGATGGTGGTTGTGGTGATGGTGATGATGATGTTTGTGGTGATGATAATAATGACAGTGATGATGATGGTAACGGTAATAATGATAATAACGACGATGGTGGTTATGGTGGTGATGATGATGATGAAGGTGGTGGTGGGGTTGATAATACCTGTAATAATAATAATAATAATAATAATAATAATAATAATTATAATAATAATGAAATGTTGCAACAGGACAGGTAAGAACAAAGCATTCAAAAACTTAATAATTTTCCATGGTACTGAAAGGGTTATGCAAGGTTAAAATCCTGAGAGAGAGAGAGAGAGAGAGAGAGAGAATGATTGTAGTAACTTGTTTATGTATATTCTCTCTCTCTCTCTCTCTCTCTCTCTCATCTAACTATACTGATTCATGTTTCTGTGTATTTTATGTGTATGTGTGTGTGTGTGTGTGTGTGTGTGTGTGTGTGTGTGTGTGTGTGCATTTTGAAATTCCACAGTGACAGCCAGACCAATGTAGGCTGTTACATTTAGCAGTGTAATAATAATAATAATAATAATAATAATAATGATAATAATAATAATAATAATAAACAAGAGGAACATGAAGTATTTATTTTTCTTTGTGTCTTTGTCATTCATTTTTTCATCCACTCCACCTCGTAACTCATGCTAACGCTGCACCAATGATAAGCACACACAATCTTCCCATGTTTTATGCTTCCTGCAAAAACAAAGGATAATTAGGAATTGGAAATTAATCCAAAGTTTGTGGCCCGTATTCCCGTCGGATAAGGAAGCTCCCTAACACCTCTTCCTAAGCTGTTTAGTTTGCTTATTACTCTGTACTATCCTCCTCTGTCATTTAAATCATTCTAAATCCGCCATACTCAGCATCAATAACGTACAAATCGATATTAACCAGCTAAACCCAAAATAAATCGCTAAGGAAGAGGTGTTTGCATTCACCCATTAAGGTTAGCAGACGACACGGTTAATGTTTTCACTGGGCCTATAATTACCACGTCTCCGCCTTGACTGTTGACTTGTGACAATAGAGTAACACAAGAAAATGATGCTAGTCACGAAGAAGTGCTGTGCAAAGGACGTAGAGGTGTAGTATTTATATTTTAGCAGCGTATTCCATGGGCAGACTAGTTACTTTAGGGAGTCAGGTCAGTGGGGCAGCCCAGGTCACAGGTGATGGGCAGGATATAGGTGGGAGGGTGTGGTGAGGTCATAGGTGTGGACATAGGTGGGAGGGTGTGGTCAGGTCATAGGTGTCGATGAAGGTGGGAGGGTGTGGTCATGTCATAGGTGTGGATATAGGTGGGAGGGTGTGGTCAGGTCATAGGTGTGGATATAGGTGGGAGGGTGTGGTCAGGTGATAGGTGTGGATATAGGTGGGAGGGTGTGGTCAGGTCATAGGTGTGGATATAGGTGGCATGGTGTGGTCAGGTCATAGGTGTGGATGTAGGTGGGAGGATGTGGTCAGGTCATAGGTGTGGATATAGGTGGGAGGATGTGGTCAGGTGATAGGTGTGGGTATAGGTGGGAGGGTGTGGTCAGGTGATAGGTGTGGATGTAGGTGGGAGGTTGTGGTCAGGTGATAGGTGTGGATGTAGGTGGGAGGGTGTGGTCAGGTGATAGGTGTGGATGTAGGTGGGAGGGTGTGGTCAGGTGATAGGTGTGGATATAGGTGGGAGGGTGTGGTCAGGTGATAGGTGTGGATGTAGGTGGGAGGGTGTGGTCAGGTGATAGGTGTGGATATAGGTGGGAGGGTGTGGTCAGGTCATAGGTGTGGATGTAGGTGGGAGGGTGTGGTCAGGTCATAGGTGTGGATGTAGGTGGGAGGGTGTGGTCAGGTCATAGGGGGAGGGACAGGATATAGGTGGGAGGGTGTGGTCAGGTCATAGGTGTGGATATAGGTGGCAGGGTGTGGTCAGGTCATAGGGGAGGGACAGGATATAGGTGGGAGGGTGTGGTCAGGTCATAGGTGTGGATATAGGTGGGAGGGTGTGGTCAGGTCATAGGGGAGGGACAGGATATAGGTGGCAGTGTAGTTCAGGTGACGGGGAGTAACTCAGGTCCAGTACCAAGCAGCCGTTCGGTCAGTGAGAAATATAATGAGTTAGTAAATATAATACACAGAGGCCAAGATAGATATATCCCTTCAAAACCGTTTACAACAAATAATTCAGAACCAAGATGCGTAAACAGCAGATTAAAATCTCTATTAGGCCAAAGGAAAGGAATATACAGAAAAATAATAAGTGGAGAGGAACACTTACGTAACTGGTACTTCATTTTAAATAGGGAGGTAAAGAGGGAGATACGGAAAGCAAAGCGAGGTTATGAAAATTAGGTTGCTAGTGAACTGAAAGAAACCCCAAGAGCTTTTATCAAATGTACCGAACGAAAGATAGGATAGGATAAGACCTCTCAGAACAGAATCAGATGACGTCACCGGTGAAGATAAAGAAATGTGCTCTGTCCTAGATAAGTATTTCGTATCAGTATTTACCAAGGAAAATCTAGACCTTGTCCCTCAAGCAGCAAATATTTACTATGATAATACGGACAATATTCTTAGTAACATAACCATTGGTACGGAGGAAGTATTGTAAAAAATTAATATGCTAAAAACTCAAAAATCGTCAGGTCCGGCCGATATATATGTAATAATTACGGTATACAGAAAACCAAGGAGGCGTTACGTCAGCCACTTATAACGTTGTTTAGTAAGTTCAGCAGAAGTTGCTGAGGCTTGGAAGCGAAAGTTGTGCCCATTTTTAAAAAGGGTGGGAAAGCAGCTGCGTCGAATTATCGTCCGATAAGTCTGACGTCAGTGACAGGAAAAATGATAGAGTATTTTGGCAAACAAAATTAGAGAACACTTTGAAAGATTTAATCTCATAAATGAAAGTCAGTAGGGACTTTTGTAAGGACGATCCTGCCTCACTAGACATGCGTAGAGTAAGGGGAGACTTAATTGAGGTGTATAAATGGATGAAGGGAATAAATAAGGGAGATATTAGCAAGGTACTTAAAGTAAGCATACAGGATAGAACTACAAGTAATGGTTTCAGACTAGGTCAGCTGCGTTTTAGTGAAGAAATAGGTAGACATTGGTTTGGCAATAGAGTAGTAGACGAATGGAATAAGCTGCCTAGTGATGTAGTTGCTGGCCCTTCCATTGACAGTTTCAAGCATAGGCCAGATAAGCAGGACAAGTAACGCTTGTATAGGAAAAAAATATATTTATGTCTAATAACCACTACAAAATCATTCTTTTTTTTTTTCATTTTCAGGTGTCACAAAATTAGTCTCTTTTCTGCTTTCACACTTTCCTATAAAATGGCCACGCCAGGTGTTCTGTGCTGCCTGGTTATTCTTCTGACTTTTTCTTGCCGGCTTCGGCTGAATGGTTTGGTGGGTGGGGGAAAGCCTTCTTCTTTGCTATCCTTGTCACATTCTAATAGTTTAGTTACTCCTGTAGCAGCTGCCTAGCATGGGCCAACTGGCCTACTGCAGTTATCCTCTCTTATGTTTACAGCACACCACACCACACCACACCACACCACATGATACCACACCACACCACACAACATCATACCACACCATACCACACAACATCATACCACACCATACCACACAACATCATACCACACCATACCACACAATATCATACCACACCACACCACACAATATCATACCACACCACACCACACATCATACCACACCATACCACACAACATCATACCACACCATACCGCACATCATACCACACCATACCACACAATATCATACCACACCATACCACACAACATGATACCACACCACATCATACCACACTACAACACACATTACACCACATCACACTACACCACACCACACCACAATACAACACAACACTACAGCAAACCACACCACACCACACCACACAACACAACACTACAGCAAACCACACCACATCACACCACGCAATGCAACACACCAAACCACACACCACACCACACTACACCACATCACACCACACCACACCACGCCACATCATACCACGCCACACCACACCGTCACACCTTGCCACACAACACAACGCCACACACCACCTCATACCACACAACGCTACACCTCACCACGCCAGACCACACCACAACGCACCACACCACGCCACACCAAACCATGCCATGCCACACGCCATACCACACCAGTTCATACTATACCACACCACATCATGCTGTACCAAACCACAACACACCACACCACAACACACATCACACCCCACCACAGTACATCACACCACACCACACCACACCACACCACACTTCACATCACACCACACCACACTACATCACACCACAGCAAACCACACCACACCGCAGCAAACCACACCACACCACAGCACAGCAAACCACACCACACCATACCACAGCAAACCATATAACACACTGCACCGCATCACACCACACCACTCCACATCACACAATACCACATCACACCACGACACACCACATAACACCACACCACACCACTATGCAAAACCAAACCACACCACACCACATCCCACGACATCACACCACCCCACATCACACCACACTGCACCACCCCACATCACATCACACTGCACCACACCACATCCCACGACATCACACCACCCCACATCACACCACACTGCACCACACCACCAAACCACACCAAACCAAACTACACCACACATCACACCACAGGAAACACCATATCACACAACACCACATCATATAACATTACACCACACCACATCAAAACAGAACACAGCACAACACACCACACCACACCACACCACATCAAAACAGAACACAGCACAACACACCACACCACACCACACCACATCAAAACAGAACACAGCACAACACACCACACCACACCACACCACATCAAAACAGAACACAGCACAACACACCAAACCACACCACACCACATGTAGTATGAGAATGGTAGTGTAGGTGTCAATGGTAGTAATGGTAGTACCAGTGGACGGCAATGGTAGTGTAGGTGTCAATGGTAGTCATGGTAGTATCAGTGGACGGCAATGGTAGTGTAGGTGTCAATGGTAGTACCAGTGGACGGCAATGGTAGTGTAGGTGTCAATGGTAGTAATGGTAGTACCAGTGGACGGCAATGGTAGTGTAGGTGTCAATGGTAGTAATGGTAGTACCAGTGGACGGCAATGGTAGTGTAGGTGGCAATGGTAGTGTAGGTGTCAATGGTAGTCATGGTAGTATCAGTGGACGGCAATGGTAGTGTAGGTGTCAATGGTAGTACCATTGGACGGCAATGGTAGTGTAGGTGTCAATGGTAGTAATGGTAGTACCAGTGGACGGCAATGGTAGTGTAGGTGTCAATGGTAGTACCAGTGGACGGCAATGGTAGTGTAGGTGTCAATGGTAGTACCAGTGGACGGCAATGGTAGTGTAGGTGTCAATGGTAGTACCAGTGGACGGCAATGGTAGTGTAGGTGTCAATGGTAGTACCAGTGGACGGCAATGGTAGTGTAGGTGTCAATGGTAGTACCAGTGGACGGCAATGGTAGTGTAGGTGTCAATGGTAGTACCAGTGGACGGCAATGGTAGTGTAGGTGTCAATGGTAGTACCAGTGGACGGCAATGGTAGTGTAGGTGTCAATGGTAGTAATGGTAGTACCAGTGGACGGCAATGGTAGTGTAGGTGTCAATGGTAGTAATGGTAGTACCAGTGGACGGCAATGGTAGTGTAGGTGTCAATGGTAGTAATGGTAGTACCTGTGGACGGCAATGGTAGTGTAGGTGTCAATGGTAGTACTAGTGGACGGCAATGGTAGTGTAGGTGTCAATGGTAGTACCAGTGGACGGCAATGGTAGTGTAGGTGTCAATGGTAGTACCAGTGGACGGCAATGGTAGTGTAGGTGTCAATGGTAGTACCAGTGGACGGCAATGGTAGTGTAGGTGTCAATGGTAGTAATGGTAGTACCAGTGGACGGCAATGGTAGTGTAGGTGTCAATGGTAGTACTAGTGGACGGCAATGGTAGTGTAGGTGTCAATGGTAGTACTAGTGGACGGCAATGGTAGTGTAGGTAGTAATGGTAGTACCAGTGGACGGCAATGGTAGTGTAGGTGTCAATGGTAGTAATGGTAGTACCTGTGGACGGCAATGGTAGTGTAGGTGTCAATGGTAGTACTAGTGGACGGCAATGGTAGTGTAGGTGTCAATGGTAGTACCAGTGGACGGCAATGGTAGTGTAGGTGTCAATGGTAGTACCAGTGGACGGCAATGGTAGTGTAGGTGTCAATGGTAGTACCAGTGGACGGCAATGGTAGTGTAGGTGTCAATGGTAGTAATGGTAGTACCAGTGGACGGCAATGGTAGTGTAGGTGTCAATGGTAGTACTAGTGGACGGCAATGGTAGTGTAGGTGTCAATGGTAGTACTAGTGGACGGCAATGGTAGTGTAGGTAGTAATGGTAGTACCAGTGGATGGCAATGGTAGTGTAGGTGTCAATGGTAGTACCAGTGGACGGCAATGGTAGTTGTCACGAATCAATTCGCGACATTTCCCTTTTGTGAGAAGCCACGAACTATTAGTGGAAAACTCACTGTGTATCGCTCAGCTAACCGTTTCTCCCTCCATTTCGGGGTACACTTTTCAAAACATTCGTCACTGTTTTCAGGAGTGACCGATTTAGTGCACGTCACTAAGTGCTGTACTGAGCGATACTATTGTTTTTTATTGTTCGCCCCTGCTCATTCGACCGTTAAAAAATGCGGCCTAGTGCTCCGCTTTTGTTCCCACGACTTACTCAGTCTTGTGTTTGCTGTGACGGAGAAAGGTTCTGTGCTCAGAAGTGGAGAGGTCAGCTAGCACCCCAAGCTCTACTAGTACAGTTAATCCCAGTACTCCCACCCCCCACCCCTCGGGTGATACATAGTATTCATCGACTGGTATTTCTTTTGTGTATTTTGTAGTTTTAAGAGCTTAGTTAAGGTGTTTTTTCCTAGGCGTAAGTATTTAGCTTTTGTGTGAGTGAGTGAGTGCGTCTCATTTAATTGATCTGAATTGTAACGTTAAATTTATTTTTTGTAATCAATAAATTTAACAGTTCTTTTTCGTGAGCTTAATGTAAAGTAAAATCTTGTTTCATTTCTCCAAATTAAGCTTATTTCCCACATAGCTCCTAGCTCGCATAGACGTTTTACTATTCCTAACTGGTACTTAGACCAGTCTTGTTGTATTAACTTAAAATCCGTTGTGCCATAGGAGTTAAGCATCGGCAAGAACCTGATGTTAGTATTAGTTATTTATTGTCAGGAGTGAAGTAACTTTCTCCAGAGGCTAACAGTACAGTAATTCAGCAATTGTGAGTAATTAGTCTCTGCTGTGTACTGTTGAGAAAGTTTATAAATTCTCGTTCTTAGAGAATCGTAGCAAGTCAGCGTAAAGTAATCGTTGCTTGATGTAGCAAGACAATCATTTTCTCTGCTCTTCAATATTATTGAATATTATTATCAATTTAAATAATATTTAAGCATTTATTTCAAAATTACCGTGATATTATAAAAACCCCGTGACAATTGGCGACCTCATTCCAGGATATTAACTCCTAACCCTAAAGCTATTCACGAGATAGTGCTCACTCATTCATATTTAGGTATTTATCATTAAAGTTTATAGACACAAGTTTACTGGTGTTTACCGTTAATTTAGGAAGTGAATTTTGCTTTATCAATCCATAGAGTACTTAACTCTAGATTATTTTTGGTAACGCCAGACGATTTTATTCGCTCCTGGGAAGTCGCCGTACCCATTGTGTTTAATATTGAGTCTTCCCAGTCATTTACATTTTTGATTTATTTTTGCCAGTTAACTAGATAAGACTGGTCACCACTAGCTTGTGTCTGTATTCTTTACTTGTGTTTATTAGCATTCGTTTGCGAAGCAGTCAGTGCTCAGTTTCGTTTGCTTAATAAATTAGCACCATGGTAGCCAGTGCTTATGTACAGGAAGCCAAAGATATGGGTCTCACTGACCCAGAGAAAATACAGAGTTACGTTCTCTCACGGTTCAATTACGAGCAAGAACGTGAGAAAGACGCTCGTGAACGTGAGAGAGAACAGCGCGAATATGAGCGAGAACAGCGTGAACACGAACAAAAACAACGCGAGCTCGAGTTAGAAAAAGAGTGACAACAGCGCGAACACGAGCTAGTACAAGAGCGAGAACAGCGCGAATACGAGCGTGAACAACGAGACAAAGAACGAGAACATGAACTTGAAGTGCTGAAGCTCAAACGAGATTCCTTGGCTTCAGATACATCTGGTGCAGTTGGTCCAAGCTCCACGAGCGTTCTCCCTGCACATGTCCTGGCGACCCCACGCATCAAGCTTCCTTCATACAAGGAAAGCGAGCGAATCGAGCCGTACATAGCTCGTTTTGAGGACATGGCTGACTTATATCAACTGGATGAGGCAGCTAAGCGGCTTCAGTTTCTTAGCCTATTTGAGGGCCCTGCCTTAGATATTTTCCACAGAATTCGTGGAGACAATCTCACATATGAGATGATGAAAGCTGCACTCATTAAGGCGTATGGTCTCACAGTAGACGACGCCAAAGTTCAGTTCATGCGAGCTCGTCTCCAAGACAAGGAGACAGCTGTTCAGTTCCTTGATCGTCTTACAGCTTACTTAAATGAGTGGATGGAGAAAGATGAAACTCCTTCCACGCGTGAGGGGATAATTGACCTTATGCTGCGTACACAGCTAGAGAGGTCGTGGCCTGCTGAGCTCATAGCACAGCTTAAGATCTGCCAGATGAAAGATGCCAGCCAAATGGCAGAGAAGGCTGACGCATTCCTTACTGCATACGGGTATCAAACTCGTAAGCAAAACACCTGGAGCAGAAAAGATACTGCCAAGTCTGGGAAGCCGTCTCAGACTTAATCCCAGCACCAAGGCCGTTCTCAGAGTAATGGTCAAGGTCCAAAACCGCAGTGGAAGGACCAGGGGCAAAACACTCAGAAACCTGAGTGGAAGAGGTACAACAAGTACCCTAACCAGCAGCAGTATCAGCCACGCAACCGACCGTCGGGACAAACTTTTCCACCACCAGCTCAAAAGAGGCAGGAAGCGAATGCAGCCTTCATTCCTCAGCAGCAGCACGGTGGTCACGTCCCTACCAGTGTGGGTACTTCCCCACAGTTCACTAGTCCCACAGTGACAGTGAACCCCCCTCCACAGATGGCCAATGTTCCATCTTCCCAATATAATCCACAAGGCACAATGTTTGCCGCATCAATTCAGCAGCCTCATGAGTGGCTAGCTGCTTCCTCCACAGGCCCCACCACAGGTGACAGTACCTTCCTTGTACAGCCAGGGTTTGTGGGAGGCATTCCTGTGAAGGTCCTGAGAGACAATGGTTCCTCAGGTTGCTCTGTTAAACAGAGTTTAGTTCGGCCTGAGCAGTATACAGGTCGACAGATCCATGCAAACCTTATTGATGGATCAGTGAGATTGTTCCCTGAGGCATGTATTCAGGTGGCATCTCCATTTTATACTGGTATGACACTTGCAGTTGTCATGCCAGAACCCTTATTTGAACTCATCATTGGAAATATTAATGGAGTCAAGGATAGTTGCTCCGATGACGCTACTCAGACTTCGGCTGCTGCGGTAACACGAGCCATGACTGAGGCTCCAGACTGTGTCACCCCAGTGATCACTGAATCACCGCAAGATCTGATGTGTAGCCAACTTGTTGTACAAGAACAACATTCTGACCCAACACTTGCTACCGTGCGGAACAAACAAAAGGGTCGAGTGATAAAGTATTCACGGGGAGGTCGAGCCAAGTTCCTTCGTAAACAAGGACGGCTCTACCGTGAGTCACGAACACCCGAGGGCGAGGTTCGACTGCAGTTTGTCGTTCCCGCCAAGTACCGCCTAGCAGTGTTACAATGGGGTCATTGTTCAGCCTCAGGAGGTCACATGGGCAAAAGGAAGACCCAGGGCCGTATCCGAGCTGACTTTTTCTGGCCAGGGATGGGACGGGACATAGATAGTTTTGTCCGTTCCTGCAGTGTGTGCCAAAGTATCACCACTAATCAGGGACATGCCCTTCCTGTGCCATTTGTAACCACACCCGTAATCTCTGAGACAGTTGAGAGACAGGGTAGTGGTGAAGTGGGTGCAGACCTGACGTCTCGCCCATTGGCCCCACAGGACACATTATGTCCAGGGCCTGTACATACATATGTACCGTAAGTTAAGGGGGAAGTTGAGAGGCGACTTGAGGCTATGGAAGACCCAAGTTTGCATAAGGATTCTCAGCTTCCTGGTACTAATAGAAGTACTGTAGGTTAAGGGGGAAGTTCGAGAGAAAACTCCGCAGTGGCGACTTGAGGCTATGGAAGACCCAAGTTTGCATAAGGATTCTTAGCTTCCCGGTACTAATAGAAGTACTGTAGGTTAAGGGGGAAGTTCGAGAGAGAACTCCGCAGTGGTGACTTGAGGCTATGGAAGACCCAAGTTTGCATAAGGATTCTCAGCTCCCCGATACTAATATAAGTACTGTAGGTTAAGGGGGAAGTTTGAGAGAGAACCCCGCAGAGGCGACTTGAGGCTATGGAAGACCCAAGTTTGCACATGGATTCTCAGCTTCCCGGTACTAATATAAGTATTGTATTGTAGGTTAAGGGGGAAGTGAGAACTCTGCAGAGGCGACTTGAGGCTATGGAAGACCCAAGTTTGCACAAGGATTCTCAGCTCTCCGATATTAATATAAGAACTGTAGGTTAAGGCACAGGTTGAGGACCCGTGTACGGTTCGAGGCTATGGAAGACCCGAGTTTGCACAAGGATTCTCAACTTGCCGACCATAATCGTGTGCTATAATTAATGGCGACCTCGAATGTACGTCGTAGCACTGACTGCTAGGCAGAGAGAGTAATTGTAACATGATAAAATTTTGTCTCATTGACACTTCTGATGCTCCACCTCAATTGGTTTTGCAGGTTCAGCAATGGGTGTAGCAGTTTTGCTATGCGGACCAGCTGATCGTCTGCCGCACGCTGCCGTCTCTTCTCCTCTGCCTTCGTCGTCGCCATATTATTTACTGTGTCATTTTACACGTAGGTACAGTTACACTACAACTGTCACACCTACACCGTGTATTACATACACCACACTACACAACAATTAGTTGTCAGTGTAAATGTAGCGACTTTTCGCTCAGTTTGACCTGAGTACAGGATTATCACTGTCGTCACGGAGTTTTTCCCTCAAGCTTGCTTCTATTAACGTAAATACGAGGTTTTTTCGCTCACTGGCGACTGCGACTTTCTCCTGTAGCAGGATAGCACACACACCACAGTGTGAATCTTGTGCGAATGACTTAGGATGTGTACATATATATATATATCCACAAATTTTTTCCCATAAGGAAAAAATTTAACTTTGTAAGGGCGTAATGTCACGAATCAATTCGCGACATTTCCCTTTTGTGAGAAGCCACGAACTATTAGTGGAAAACTCACTGTGTTTCGCCCAGCTAACCGTTTCTCCCTCCATTTCGGGGTACACTTTTCAAAACATTCGTCACTGTTTTCAGGAGTGACCGATTTAGTGCACGTCACTAAGTGCTGTACTGAGCGATACTATTGTTTTTTATTGTTCGCCCCTGCTCATTCGACCATTAAAAAATGCGGCCGAGTGCTCCGCTTTTGTTCCCACGACTTAGTCTTGTGTTTGCTGTGACGGAGAAAGGTTCTGTGCTCAGAAGTGGAGAGGTCAGCTAGCACCCCAAGCTCTACTAGTACAGTTAATCCCAGTACTCCCACCCCCCACCCCTCGGGTGATACATAGTATTCATCGACTGGTATTTCTTTTGTGTATTTTGTAGTTTTAAGAGCTTAGTTAAGGTGTTTTTTCCTAGGCGTAAGTATTTAGCTTTTGTGTGAGTGAGTGAGTGCGTCTCATTTAATTGATCTGAATTGTAACGTTAAATTTATTTTTTGTAATCAATAAATTTAACAGTTCTTTTTCGTGAGCTTAATGTAAAGTAAAATCTTGTTTCATTTCTCCAAATTAAGCTTATTTCCCACATAGCTCCTAGCTCGCATAGACGTTTTACTATTCCTAACTGGTACTTAGACCAGTCTTGTTGTATTAACTTAAAATCCGTTGTGCCATAGGAGTTAAGCATCGGCAAGAACCTGATGTTAGTATTAGTTATTTATTGTCAGGGGTGAAGTAACTTTCTCCAGAGGCTAACAGTACAGTAATTCAGCAATTGTGAGTAATTAGTCTCTGCTGTGTACTGTTGAGAAAGTTTATAAATTCTCGTTCTTAGAGAATCGTAGCAAGTCAGCGTAAAGTAATCGTTGCTTGATGTAGCAAGACAATCATTTTCTCTGCTCTTCAATATTATTGAATATTATTATCAATTTAAATAATATTTAAGCATTTATTTCAAAATTACCGTGATATTATAAAAACCCCGTGACAGTAGTGTAGGTGTCAATGGTAGTAATGGTAGTACCAGTGGACGGCAATGGTAGTGTAGGTGTCAATGGTAGTAATGGTAGTACCAGTGGACGGCAATGGTAGTGTAGGTGTCAATGGTAGTAATGGTAGTACCAGAGGACGGCAATGGTAGTGTAGGTGTCAATGGTAGTACCAGTGGACGGCAATGGTAGTGTAGGTGTCAATGGTAGTAATGGTAGTACCAGTGGACGGCAGTGGTAGTGTAGGTGTCAATGGTAGTAATGGTAGTACCAGTGGACGGCAATGGTAGTATAGGTGTCAGTAGTAGTAATGGTAGTACCAGTGGACGGCAATGGTAGTGTAGGTGTCAATGGTAGTAATGGTATGGTCCTTTCACCGCAAGAAGTCCGTTCAGGGTGGGGCCCACCTGGTGAATCAACTCTAGCGATGCTGCCAAATCAACCGTAGTACATGCCTCTCTCTCTCTCTTATTTCCCATTTACAGTATGTGCTATTTGAAATTGTTTTTTATATTCTGTATATATTAAAGGAAGCTATATAGTACATTGAGTATCACTTTTTAGAATTATAACAACGATTTGAATGAATTCTACGACACGTGGCAGTGCTTTTTTCCCATGTTGCCACGACGTAGAGTTGCCAATTTGACCACCAATTATCGGATTATCACTCTGTCCCTACCTTCCCCCATCCCACCTCTCTCTCTCTCTCTCTCTCTCTCTCTCTCTCTCTCTCGTTAATATAACAGAAAGTTCTGATGACGAAGATTATGATTAAAGATCAGAGAGAGGATTAGGCCTACAGGGGAAACCTCTTAAAAATAAAACGCACCTAGACTTTTACCTCATAAGTGGTGTGGGAAAAAAATTGAAAATAAATAATAAATATATACAATATATATATATATATATATATATATATATATATATATATATATATATAGAGAGAGAGAGAGAGAGAGAGAGAGAGAGAGAAACAGGTGTGATGGGGGTAGGTAGGGAGAGTGATAATCCGATAATTGGTGGTCAAATTGGCAACGTCGCACTCTGGGGAATTCCAAATTCTGCCACACCCTGAACGGACTTCTTGCTGTGAAAGGACCATAGTACCAGTGGACGGCAATGGTAGTGTAGGTGTCAATGGTAGTAATGGTAGTACCAGTGGACGGCAATGGTAGTGTAGGTGTCAATGGTAGTACCAGTGGACGGCAATGGTAGTGTAGGTGTCAATGGTAGTACCAGTGGACGGCAATGGTAGTGTAGGTGTCAATGGTAGTACCAGTGGACGGCAATGGTAGTGTAGGTGTCAATGGTAGTACCAGTGGACGGCAATGGTAGTGTAGGTGTCAATGGTAGTACCAGTGGACGGCAATGGTAGTGTAGGTGTCAATGGTAGTACCAGTGGACGGCAATGGTAGTGTAGGTGTCAATGGTAGTACCAGTGGACGGCAATGGTAGTGTAGGTGTCAATGGTAGTACCAGTGGACGGCAATGGTAGTGTAGGTGTCAATGGTAGTACCAGTGGACGGCAATGGTAGTGTAGGTGTCAATGGTAGTAATGGTAGTACCAGTCGTCGGCAATGGTAGTGTAGGTGTCAGTGGTAGTAATGGTAGTACCAGTGGACGGCAATGGTAGTGTAGGTGTCAGTGGTAGTAATGGTAGTACCAGTGAACGGCAATGGGACGCCATCACGCCAGCCAGTGGCAGTGGTCGAGGCTGGAGGAAGGGTTGCCAGACGCTTCAACATAAAATAGGACAGACTTACAATGAAACAAGGACAATTGCATGGAGAAAAGGACATACATATGTATTTATATTTATGCTTATACACATATATACAGTACATACGGCATGTGCTGTAAGAGAGAGAGAGAGAGAGAGAGAGAGAGAGAGAGAGAGAGAGAGAATGTTGATGACTGGTTGATTTATTGATTGTTATGTTTAGTGTTGTCAATGTATACAGTAGGTATACAAGAAACGGGGGTGGTGGGTGTTGCCACACACCTCCAGCAAATATATTTACATAATTGTAAAATGGGCAAGAATTCCTAATGTATGATAATTACATGGTAGATAAAAGTAGCAATAAATGTGATCCAAGTATTAGCTGAGCTGCACCTGCCTAGCCTGGCACAGAGGACGTCATACATCCTTGTTGCCAGATCGTATGGCTCATTGGTCGTGGGCAAAACACGCCCGCCCAACACCCCTTCCACTCCTGTCTCTCTCACTTTCTCCCAACTCCCTCACTCTCTTTATTGTGCCTGTCATTCCTGACTACGCTCTGATGTGTCAAGTGTGACAGAGGGGTGGGGCACAGAGAGGGTGATAAGTACGTGGCATACCAAACCTCGTAATCCCTCTTGCTTAGCGATTTATGCATTTTTACACCTGAACAGTTGACAGTTGAGAGAAATGTTAGAAGTTATGTGTGTAATGTGAAAGAAAGAGTGTAACTTAAGGGAGATAAGAAGACATGAATAGGGAGGAAGACAGAAAGGCCATGGCCATTATATTCTACCTTCGTAATGCCTCTTCCTCAGCCATTTATTTATTTGGCATATTACTTGTAAACATTCTTGAAATAGCAGTCGTGGCGACAGGGGACATCACGACACCCCTAGGAGGCGACAACGGGGGGATAGGTAAGGCGCACACAACATCCAGACAATATGGGCATATGTCCCATACGGCCTCGCATCCCTATTCCACGGAGTGCACCCGGCGCAAACATATCAGTCTGGGTGCATTACCCTCCAACTGATCCAGCCCTCACCAGGATGGGGGTGGAGCTAATAAGCCAGCTCCAGACAACACCCCAGCAACGGCCTGTAGTTGTGCACAAGTAGTGGCCTGTAGCTGTGCACAAGCAACGGCCTGTAGCCATACAATTGCGATGGCCAGTAGCCGCGCATCTAAGAGTTGGCCTATAACCACTTGCAGTGCTGCCTCCCCCCCCCCTGGCACAACCCTTGACCGCCGAATGCTGCACGTGAGGAGAGAAAGACACGCCCTCTCTCAATTTGCAGTTGCCTCGAGGGGCACCACACTAGCAACGGCCTGTAGTCGTGCCGGTAGACAGGGGACGGCCTGTAGCTGCCCCTTGCCTACACGTTGTCCCTCATATTGAACTTTGGTGACGGCCTGTAGCCGTGCACGCAGCAACCCTTCGTCTGCGGTCTCATCAGGGAGTCGGACCCTGGTAACGGCCGATTGCTGTACCAATGGGAAAGGGACAGCCGGTAGCTGCCCTCCTACCACTGCCCAAGGGACCTTGGCAACGGCCGGTAGCTGTGCCAGGGAGGGATGCCCCCAAATCCCTCGCCCCCTGTGACTCCACGACCAGAGGGAGAACCCTGCTTGAGGTGCCCCATCGGTGGTAAGAGAGGCCCCACCCCAATCTCCTCAGCCCGAGGCAGCCTCCATGAGGAGAACCTTCCATTCATGGACTGCTGGAGAGGACCAGTGTTAACCCTGGGGCTGCACTCCATCCAGCCGGCACCAGTGGGCAACCTGCAACTGTAGGACTCCTGTCGCCAGCAATGCCACAGCCCTACCCTGACGGCAAAGCAGCTGGAGCGAGATCGCATTAGACGGCTCTCCACACCACCCTAGTACTCTGGGATGCAACCTCTCCAGTCCTGATGAGGAGCGATGCCCTCCCCGCACCAGGCACCTGCAGTAGCACCTACAAGAGCTTTTCGGCCTCAGTCCCGAGGGCTGAACCCCTATACCCAGCCCCTCCAGTGCGGGGCCCCTTCACCACACTCGATCGAGGCCCACTCAGGAGGACGACGCCCCTACGAGTAGTCCTGTGTCCTCTGGATGAGAAGGCATCTGAGGGGACTCAGCCAACCCTGGGCTGACACCTGTGAGCTGCCGGATGGCCGCTTCCTTGCCCCACACCCCTGCTGTGACTGTGACTGCCATGCCCGTGAAGTGAAAGTGAAAGTGACAGTCGGAGCATAGTGACAGAGTTTAACCATTTCATCTCCACCAAATGTGAGCCGAGACATTAATAATATTCTGCTATCCTGCTCCACTCAGTGAACACGGGACATGTGCATAATCGTTGTGAAGTATATGCAGCCCAATAATTAAAGTGTATTGCCAATTTCACTTAAGTACAGTGTCTGTCCACCTACTCTTGAGACTGCCTGTATCCTGCATGATACCTACATTATATCTGCCAGTCCGAGCTTGCCAATGCATAGTCTTGTGGAATATCTAGCTGCCCTGTATTAATAAGTTGGTAATATAGCCTACATGTAAGGTTGTTTCCCTGTGTTCTTATATCCTGCTCCTCTTGCACTGTGTCTTTGCTCCGGTCTAGAAAGGGGACCCAGCTATACATAAGGTGTCGTTAGGACGGGAACCCAACCTAAAAACACCTAACATAACAATTCTCATATATTCAGGTTATGATATATATATGAGGGAAGGATGGACGGTGTAAGGCAGAGGGAGACGTGCAGGGAAGGGCAAATGAGTCATGTGTTGGACGCTGAAAAATTACTTGCCAAATGCAAAGCCTCAAACCCCTAGAAAGGTGATAAATGAAATAAAAAATCTATATAAAATCGCCATATAAAATGATAATAATTGGCAATATTCTCAGAATTGTGTACAGATGTGTGTAACAGAAGCAGACTTCTTGACGCTAAATATTGAAAATTGTCGTTAAGTGGAGGGAAATGTCTCGATGTAGAAGAAAAGCGCTGCACTGGCAATAAAGTGTAAAGGATTGTACTGAGGCAATCCTAAGCAATAGTTTTTTTTTTCGTAACAGATTTAGGGATGAAACAACGTAACGAGATTTATAATTACACGGAGAAAGTGCGTTTGGTGTTTGTTTAAAGAATGAATTGTGGCTGCAGTGACAAACTCAGTATTGACATTTTTTTTCATTCGGGCTGTGTCTAGCGATTTTAATAACTAACAATTCCACAATCTTTTTTCTATCCCCCACCCCCGTTTTTTTTTTTTTTTTTTTTTAACCTGTGACAAGCAAGATTTTGGTTAATTCACCCAGTTTCGCTGATTTTTTCTTTCTACTATCGAAGCAAATTTAGCAGATTTCCATAATTTCCCTTTGGCAACATTGCCTGTACTAGTTACTATGTTGCTAAGTCTACAGAGGATAGACAGATAGATAAATGTGGCTAAGGGTGTGGCCTGGAATTAACGAGAGAGAGAGAGAGAGAGAGAGAGAGAGAGAGAGAGAGAGAGAGAGAGGGCAGCATTTAGGGATGCGGGCAGACAAGGATGTATCCAGGCAGGCAGGCATCAGGCAGTTAGGCAGACAGGCAGACAGCAGGCAGACAGGAAAGAGAGGAGTGATTCACCATTTACACGTGATATGTTAGAATACATTACTACACCAAAACACACAGCGAAATACAACACACAAAACCACAACACTCCACATAAAACTATACCACACCATGCCACAAGACCACAGCACACCACACATGCCCTCACCAAACCATACCACACATGCCCACACCACACCACACCATACATGCCCACAACAAACCATACCACACATGCCCACACCACACCACACCATACATGGCCACACCACACTACACCACACATGGCCTCACCAAACCATACCACACATGCCCACACCACACCACACCACACATGGCCTCACCAAACCATACCACACATGCCCACACCACACCATACATGCCCACACCACACCACACCATACATGGCCACAACAAACCATACCACACATGCCCACACCACACCACGCCACACATGACCACAACAAACCATACCACACATGCCCACACCACACCATGCCACACATGCCCACACCACACCATACCACACATGCCCACACCACACCATGCCACAGCAAAACACACGTCACAACCCACCACACTACTCCACAACAAGTTGCAACACAGCACACCACAACACTGCAGAAATTAACACGATCCAACATACTACAACACAACACAGCAAACCACATCACAATGCAGCACAACACACTACACCACAACACACTGCAACACGGCACAAATAAACACAAGACAATACACGTGTTACAACACATCACAACACAGCACACCTCAGTACAAATGAACACATTCCCAGACAACGAAGGACTCTGCTAATCAATACATTCCCGTGTCTACATCTGCATACACACACATGTACACACAGGAAGCATGCTGACACACACACACACACACACACACACACACACACACACACACACACACAATATTAACTGGTGTTTGTGTTCAATACAATGCCGTCTGTTTTTATGCATATGTTTTTTTAAATGATATTGAAAAAAAAGACCAAAAAATCGTGGTAGAAGGTTATATTATCTTTGCTTACCTCGTACACACTCAGCTGCTGCCCTGTATCCACCAAAACCCTGTGATTGCAACCACAGTATATAACCCTGTGATTGCAACCACAATATATAACCCTGTGATTGCAACCACAATATATAACCATGTGATTGCAACCACAATATATAACCCCGTGATTGCAACCACAATATATAACCATGTGATTGCAACCACAATATATAACCATGTGATTGCAACCACAATATATAAGGAGGTGATGGTAGTGAAGGCCTTAATACAGGGATGGAACTTATAATGACTAACTTAAACTAATGGAAGAATTTACTCTTGTTATATTTTTCCAGGTCACCAGTCACTACAGAGTCAACAGTGCCACTACTACAAATATGGTGAGTACACTGTTACCCTGCTGACAGTACATGGCTTGTGCTTTGTGTATTTGAGGCAATGAAAAGCACACACACACACACACACACACACACACACACACACACACTGTGCTGTACTATACAAAGGAGGTTGTCACATTCAGGACTAGTGTACAAAGGTTCTTAATTCATATGTTGTTGGACATACAGTTTGTGGATAAAAAGATCAATATTCACTACTGTACTGTCTCTCACTATTAATATTAGTGTTACTGTACATGTTACAGTACAATAGCATATTCTGTTATGGCATGTTCACCACACTGTTATCAGACCACCACTTGTACGGTATGGACGGCAGGTCTATAAAGCTCATGTTATTGCTTTCTTTCTTAGCATCAGTGAGTTATGAATATTAAAACTGCCTTTTAGGCAGCAATGTCCATCATGTGTTACATGTAAGCAATCAGTGTTATTGTTGTTGCACAGGACAATCCTGAGGAGTGCAGTGTGTGCAGCATCATCTATGATGAGAGTGAGCGTCGGCCACGCAATCTGCCATGTGGCTACACCTTTTGTTCTTCCTGCATCTTACAACTGACCACAGCCAACCAGCTGACCTGCCCTGACTGCCGTGCCAGCCACCCAGCCACCTCCCTGGATAATTTCCCAGTAAGCTATGTAACTGAGGCTTTTGTTAAAAAGCTGAAAAATGGACAGCTGGTACAGGCAACAGGAGCAGCTGGTGAAAAGCCAAGTGTAAAACCTGCAGCAGAAAAACAAATGCCAGTCAAAACAAGAGGAGGCACAACCCAGAAGAGGCCCAGTGGGATGAGCAGGAAGCTTTGGTCCCTGCTGGGGGAGCATGAGAGCAGCATGAGGAGCCAAGTACCTGGCTGCCAAGACACCCAGTCCCAGCTGGACCAGTACTGGACCTGGCTGACCGACCAGAATGAACAAAACCACCAGCTGATAAAAACGGTGGAGGAATTCACACACAACATGGCCACATTTGTGAAGCTGATAGAGGAGGAGGTGGCCAGAGTGGTGGCCATGAAGCAAGAAGGAGAGGAAGGAGTGAAGCAGCTGGAGGCCAGACTGGAGTGTCTGCAGAATGCCAACACAACACAGGAGGCCTTCACGGCCATTAACCACGCTGACCAATGCAGTGTGGAGGTTGAAGACTGGAGGCAGAAGTGCCAAGAACAGTTCCCTGATGTCAACATTGTCACCACCAGCATGAAGGTAGGCAGCCACTCCCTTCTACTTGTACCACCAGGCTTCTGTAGTAACATGAGCACACTTACACTGACATATAAACTTGTGATGTGTGAAGTGTACAGTACTATCGCCGACACTTATGGCTGGTACAGTCAACATTGTCAGTCTTCTCTTTCCTAAGTGTGAATCCCGTGCAGCTCGACTCAGTTTCTTCGAATTATTTACTGGTGAGAGGGCGGGAGATGTCTGGTGCAAGTGTAGGGGGTGGCGGGGTTGGGGGTGGGGTGGATGGGGGTGGGTGGTAACGTGACTGAGTAAATGTGGCATCAGTGTAATACAGATGTGGCACAAGTGTATTTGTTAAAAACGTAGGTTTACGATGTGAATGAGCTAAAACAACCTCTTTTTAGTGGTAACGACACTGAGTTAGGGATTCCACATATATCTCAGAATGCTACCACAAGCTGTGTGTTGAGGTTAACACATACAGGAATTGTCATTTAGCGGCAGTGCTAGAAGTCTGATAAATGGTAACAGTTGGAAGTGGTGGCATGTTACATAGGTCTGACAGGTTAATAATCGGGGAAACTAATTACAGTTTGAACGAACAAGCGGCAAAAGATATTGCCGTAGCATCTGACTTTATAACAGATAACCCATAAAGAACAGCTACAGTGTATTGTGCATAATATGACCATACCCACAATAATATGAGTTTTTTCAAGTGTGTCAGATATGTTAAATTACACAATGCATAAGAAATACTGCAGATATCCATTCCTTGATGGTTCCATAAATTTCGAGTTAGATAAGTATAATGTTAATGGGATTATCATGTTACGAGCACACATCGTAAGATATCTGTTCCTTTAACTTATCTGTATTCATGTAATCTTCGCCATGCGAGTCTCTGTCACTGATTGTGGTAGTGACAATTGGCAATTTGTAACACTACAAGCACAAAGTAAAGGCATACAGTAGTATGGAAACGACAACACAAATTTTGTCATTTATATTCATTCAGTATAAATGTCCAGCCATCCTTCGTTCTACAGTATAACCTCCTGGAGACTATGGGTCTTGGAATCTTTCGTAGTCATAGGGCAAGTATAAATCAAACTGTTTAGACCTGGATAGAACCAACAGCTCCTCGTTCAAGCACTCCTTAGGCCTTGTGCCAACTGCCAGTATAAGTCTGCCTGCAGGGGTCAACCTCCAAACCATCCATCAGGCGATTGTCACCCTCAAACTTGGTGCCATTAAGTCTCGCCTCTCAGTGAGACCAGATGTATACCGAGGTGTTGTCCAGACACCAAGAAGCATTCCTGCACCATTCACAGTTCAGGATTCACGATGAACAGACAGGAAAAGCAAGTACCCCTGCGAGGGCAGATCTCTGGTCTGCGGAAAGGAGGCTCGAGTATTTGGGCCATCGCCAGTCAGTTAGGCATATCCCCAACAACTGTAACAAAATGGATCAAGAGGTGGGAGGAGACAGGAGATCTTACTAACCAGGGTAAAAAAGCCTAACTATGGAAGATTTGGTCAGTAGTTACTTTTCTTGCCATACGTGTATGTCGAACGTGTCTGATGTGACTCTGTTTCATAATGTTTTTGTTTACATTATTATTTATGCTGTCTAGTGTTATAAATTGTACATTAACCCGTAATACAGCGTCAACGATGTATGACATACTTTTGACCTACAAAAATGCAAACCAGCATCAACGACGTTATACTAACCCTGTTGTATAGGTAATAGGACACCAATTTAGTGTGACGGATCATCTCCCTTGCAATCCTCCCTCACACCACAGTCCACCAACATTCTCCTCTACCTCCCCGCCCACCCCAACCCTCCTACCTCTCCCTGTTCCCCAACTCCTCCCTCTAACACCGCTCCTATGAGCATGTAAAATAATTGTTTCTACGTATTCTCTTTAAAATATATCCTCAGCCAGGACACCGGGCTCCCGTGTAATGACACCTGTACAGGATGAGCGCATTACACAAGCAGCTGAGGAAACCCCCATAACGAACACTGTGGCACTTCGGAACAGACTCCAACTGGATGTGTCTGTCAGTACAGTCTGGAGGCGGCTTCATAAGGCCGGAATACATCGCCGGGTTCCTGCCAAAAAAGTTACTCACTGAAGCGCACCGTGCTGCCAGGCTTAACTTTGCACGTCACTATGTGAACCAAGGCCTAAACTTCTGGTCCAGGTGGTGGTCTGATGAGAAAACCTTCCGATCTTGCCATCACGGAAATGTACACGTGTGGAGGAAGAACAACACCTGGTGATGTTTAATAACTGAACTGTTGCAGAAACAATAATATTAAAGTATTTGAACCTGATAATTCACACACACACACACACACACACACACACACACACACACACACACACACACACACACACACACAAGATAAGGGTCACTTTTTAATCTTATGTGGTATATAAGTTCGTTTAATCAGTAATTAATAACAAAGATAAATGAGAAAGACCACGGTTCACTTTCCAATCTTAATGTGGTACATAAGTTGGTTAAATCACTAATTACTAACAGTGATAAATGTAGAGGTCCTGGTGTTGGTGGGTGTTCTGAATTATTATAATATTCTTCCTTTAGTAATTCTAGACTCCTAAACGTTTCCGCAACAACTTCCTACAATATAGAGTTGTTACCCACGGATCACCTTCCTTTGATTTCCAAAGAGACTGGAGTGAAAGCAGTGTAGGCTACAATTTCCAAGCATAGATTATTTTGTATTAATTTCTAATACAAACACGGTATCCCTCTAATATTATGTAATGTTTGTTCTTGCCAGCGATGAGCGAAACAGTGTTTATGAAGAGACGAGAAGTGGGCACGTGACATGCAATTTGTGGGGTTATATTTCCATCCATGGCGTAGGAGATGTAGTGAAGATGCAGGGACGATTCAGTGCGCAAAAATATAGTCAAATACTGCAGGATTTCTTTCTACCTTCCTACGAGAGAAAAATTTCCCCTTCTCTCCTGGATCAGTCATCTTGTCCAAGATGGTTGTCCTGTGCACACAGCAGGAGCAGTTAGGAATGGTTTAGTAGTCCAGAAAACCTGCAACTCCTACATTGGGCGAGTAAGGGTTGTGACTGTAACCCAATGGAAAATATCTGGGGAACCCTGGTTAACACATGGCAACCAGGACCAGAGAAAACGGCAGACCAGCTGACGGCCCACATTATGACTCAGTGGGAAATATTCCAAGGGAAGCCACACCTCGTAAGGAATGAGGTGGCCAGCATGCCCGATAGGCTTCGGGAGGTTGTGGAGAAGCAAGGTGGCTGGACTCATTACTGAGGGATATGTCTGTGTAAAATAATATACTAAGATGTATGAACAGTGATATTATATTCCCTTAATTAATGTTGCATTATGTTCTCTTGCCTAACCAACTGTCAATATCACCGTGAGTAATACACTCGTGCCAATGACGTTAGCCCTTCAAGGTCTACTAAGAACTAGGGTATATTATACTGGCAAACACCGTAGGGGTTACAAAGATAAGATACAGAAATCTAAAGTATGTGCCGTATCAGATAGTACTGTTGGCTAAAGACAAATAATCATGTCTGATTATAAATGCCATAGCAATGGAAAGATTAACAATTATTCATGAACAAGCAAATATAGGATACTGCGGAATAAAAGTCAGTTCACATCTCATGGTAAACATTATACTTATCTGCGTCAAAAGTTAAGCAATCATCAAGGATTCAGTAAATGCGGCCTTTTTTTAAGCAATGTCGAACACACTTGAAAAAACTCATATTATTGTGGGTATGGTCATATTATGCACAATACACTGTAGCTGTTCTTTATGGGTTATCTGTTATAAAGTCAGATGCTACGGCAATACCTTTTGCCGCTTGTTCGTTAAAACTGTAATTAGTTTCCCCGATTATTAACCTGTCAGACCTATGTTACATGCCACCACTTCCAACTGTTACCATTTATCAGACTTCTAGCACTGCCGCTAAATGACAATTCCTGTATGTGTTGACCTCAACACACAGCTTGTGGTAGCATTCTGAGATATAGGTGGAATCCCTAACTCAGTGTCGTTACCACTAAAAAGAGGTTGTTTTAGCTCATTCACATCGTAAACCTACGTTTTTAACAAATACACTTGTGCCACATCTGTATTACACTGATGCCACATTTACTCAGTCACGTTACCACCCACCCCCATCCACCCCACCCCCAACCCCGCCACTCCCTACACTTGCACCAGACATCTCCCGGCGACTCTCCCTCTCACTAGTAAAATTAACGATTCGGAGGAACTGAGTCGAGCTGCACGGGATTCACACCAAGGAAAAAGAGGATTGACAACGCTGGTTGTACCAGCCATAAGTGTCTGCGATAGTACATTAGCACATAGTTGGCAGAGCCTCCAGCACTAATGTTTGTGTTAGTACGGACAGGTGCGTGAGGCCATCAGGACGGCCCTGGATGCACTGGCAGCGGAGACTGATGCCACACACACCCCCGCCCTTCCACCACACCCAGACCCGGCCTCCACTATCATGGACAAGATCAACACCATCACAAAGATGCCACAGCAAATAACAGTAAGTTACTACTGTCTCATGCTTCCCCACCAGTATTGTCTCCAAGTAGTAATATATTGCCAGTTTCCATAAGAATGTACTGATAGTGTCCCATTTAGAGGCGGTGGCTCAGTTGGTAGAGAGGTAGCCTGCAGTCCTACCAGACCCTGGTTCAAATACCCCTGGAGGAGGGACGGTTTAAGGATTTGAATTTCATAAAACAGACTTTACTGATCTACCAGAAGACCCGCCGACATGTCGCAAAAATACCCTCGCTAATACCAATACACCAGTCCTGCATAAGACAGCCCTAGCATGTATTCAATATGGGCGATGGATGTTGGCGCTGAAGTGGTGACATGTAGTGGTGTATGGTATGAAGGAGGACTGCTGAGCCTTGGGAGCAGGCTGTGAAGCCTATGCCCAGAGTCGGACACATAAAAAAAAAAAAAATATGGATGCTGTTTATATATACTAATGTATGGTACTGCCCACAGGTTGAGAACCTCCTGGAGATGAGTCAGCGCATCAAGACGCTGGTGGAGGATGGCCTGGTATTTGCCGTCCAAGAAGACCAAGGTGGCATCCGGTCCTCCAGGATAACCCTAGAAAATGACCAGATATACATGCACTGCCTTCAGGTTCAGCCGCCACCCCCCCACGCCCACACACTGCAGGTAACTCCACCACTGTGACATGTACCATCAACTCTCACCTGTCTGAGTCTTACCCCATATCTCCCACATATGCAATTATTTTTATCTTGCCTGTGTTATACTGTGCCCAGCAGCATGTTTCCTATGCACGTCAAACCACTGACTCACTCCCTCATCATCGCTTTTATACTCCATTCAACTTTTCTTCATCAGCGTTTATGTTATCATCAAACTCTTCTTCCTTAATGCATTTCACCTTCGTTTTATGTTGCACAACAGCCTGTTTGTTCTTCAGCATCAGTAGACTTGAAATGCTTCAGTGTTTGCAGTGTTTACGTAAAATCCTGTTTGTTCTTCAGCAACTGTAATCTTGAAATGCTTCAGTGTTTGCAGTGTTTACATAACATCCTGTTTGTTCTTCAGCATCAGTAGACTTGAAATGCTTCAGTGTTTGCAGTGTTTACATAACATCCTGTTTGTTCTTCAGCATCAGTAGACTTGAAATGCTTCAGTGTTTGCAGTGTTTATCACTGAGTTTCATCACAATAGTTTGTAATGGCAGTCATTCTGTAGTTCAAAGCAGTTATTGGTTGTGACCTCATTCACATTATTTATACAGTCATGCCCCATTCATCCGGATGTCCACCATCTTTACGATTCATAACCCGACGCTGTTATCTGGCTGTATTAAACCATTATATGTACATTTTTCCATTTTATCCAGATAAAATACTTGCAGTCCGGTGGAAATTTTGGCTGCAAGAACATTTTTGTTGGGCTGGACGGGATTAGCCCAGTGGCGCCACGCTGTCTGGCTGGGTAGTTCACCAAGTGTCTGCTAGGGACCCCCTCGGCCCTTCCCAGTTCCCACACATCAACCTTGTAGTGAACAGCTCCTCTCGTATAGTTACTATGGCAGCACAAGCGGTGGCTTTTGTGGTTATTCCCAACCTGCTTCAGGCCTTGCTGTTCCTTGCATGCCTCTTCCTAGGGTGTGTGATGATGGTCCTTCCACCACAGAAGAGGAAGAGGTATGGATGACCCTGCAGAAGAAGCAAGAGATCCTCGGTAAGATTGATGCGGGATGGTCGACTTCCCGCATCTTAAATAGTATGACCTGGTCCGCTGAACCCTGCATGACATCAGGAAATCCCATAACAAACTGACCCAGTACACAGCAGACTTTGGCGAGAGCAACAGCCGCAGTGCCAAATGGAAGGCTATGGGCATCCCCAGCATGCCAGTGTCAACCGTTCAACATTAACCTGGTACTGCCAGCAACGGGCTGCAGGCGTGCAAGTGCGTGGGACTGAGTTGAAAGGCGCTGCTGGGAAGTTTGCCCACCTTCACAATGTCCCTGACTTCAAGGCATCTGAAGGTTGGTTGTTCAGGGTCAAGCTTCAACATGGCCTTACAAATCGTACATCCAGTGGCGAAGCTGTGGACACTAGTGAGGAGGGGGAGGAGGAGTTTCATCAGGTTCTGTTAGGCTCGATTGAGGAGGGCCTCGCTTTCGGTCAAGTCTATAATGCTGACAATAATGGCCTCATCTATCATTCCCTGTAACCCAGTAAATCATTGACAACGCTGGGTGGTAACCATATAACCACACCATAGGGTCAGGTGCAGCCAGCTACAGTGCCGGTTAAATGGATGGAAATGCAAATGTGGCATCCACCCATAAACCAAACCACACTTTTCCCAGTGTCTGGCTGTGGTGAGGCACAGTCAGCCACAAGTGAGCACCAGTACACTGCATGGGATAACCCTGCAGGGATGGTTACTTGCCTGTGGTTGATGGGTCTGACCAGAAAGACTGGGGCTGATCCCACAACAACCTATCAGTGTACACAAAGCATCAGCTGTACCATGAACAACCTCAGTGGGGACTGAACAACCTCAGTGGGGACTGAACAACCTCAGTGGGCACTGAACAACCTCAGTGGGCACTGAACAACCTCAGTGGGCACTGAACAACATCAGTGGGGACTGAACAACCTCAGTGGTGACTGAACAACATCAGTGGGCACTGAACAACCTCGGTGGACACTGAACAACCTCAGTGGGCACTGAACATCAGTGGGCACTGAACAATCTCAGTGGGCACTGAACAACCTCAGTGGGGACTGAACAACCTCAGTGGGGACTGAACAACCTCAGTGGGAACTGAACAACCTCAGTGGGGACTGAACAACCTCAGTGGTGACTGAACAACCTCAGTGGTGACTGAACAACCTCAGTGGGCACTGAACAACATCAGTGGGCACTGAACAATCTCAGTGGGCACTGAACAACCTCAGTGGGGACTGAACAATCTCAGTGGGCACTGAACAACCTCAGTGGGGACTGAACAACCTCAGTGGTGACTGAACAACCTCAGTGGGAACTGAACAACATCAGTGGGCACTGAACAACCTCAGTGGGAACTGAACAACATCAGTGGGCACTGAGCAACATCAGTGGGCACTGAACAACCTCAGTGGGCACTGAACAACCTCAGTGGGCACTGAACAACATCAGTGGGCACTGAACAACCTCAGTGGGAACTGAACAACATCATTGGGCACTGAACAACCTCAGTGGGCACTGAGCAACCTCAGTGGGCACTGAACAACCTCGGTGGGCACTGAACAACCTCGGTGGGCACTGAACAACCTCGGTGGGCACTGAACAACCTCGGTGGGCACTGAACAACCTCAGTGGGGCTGAACAACCTCAGTGGGTATTTTGTGTACAAGTCCTGAGTCATTTGCTTTGATCCTTTTGACTAAGTAATCCAGAACTGGTTATGTTGAGGCAAATTAGAGGAAGACTCCAGCCCAGCACCTCAGACCAACTTTATGGGGCCAGGAAAGGCTTGTCATATACTATCTCCATTGTTCACCCTTAACCCGCGCCGTCCCGAGGACGTACTTCCACGTCCTCACGTTTTGTCACAGCCAGTCCCGAGGACGTACTTCAACGTCCTGCAATTGCAAGGTTCATAATTTCCACAAATTTCAAAATTCGCGGGAGATTTTCGTTTCGCCCGGGTACCCAAGCCTCCCCTACCTGCCGCCAGGCGGGCAGCGTCCTAGACCCCGCGTGACCCGCGCTCGCCCTTGTCTCGGTCACTCACCTGCCAGCAGTGACCCAGGTCAGACATGGCGCGGAAAGGTCTCTCAGATGAGCAAATTGCATCCGTCCTGGAAGCCTTCACTGGAGACAGTGATTCTCCACTCGATGATGATGTGGTGGATCGCGATTACGTCCAGCCAGAGGAAGAAATAAGTAGCAGTGATGAGGAGGTCCCTTCGCCCCGAAAATCGCGGTATGTGACATACCATAAGGCAAGAGAAGGCCAGGCTGCTCCCCAACCACGTGCACAGCTATCTCTCCATCACGATTCTGATCAGGACGAGGATGAGGACGATGAGGATGACGGAGGGCTAGGACGTGATATCGCCGAGTGGTTGGGAAAGGAAAAAATATCACCACGTGGATCAGAAGGTGGGGCGAGACGACACCTAAGGTATGGTTCAAGTACTTTGTCTGGGGAAGTAGCAAGTGGTGTGGTGGGATTGCTGGGAGAAAGGGAAAGTGTTGTGGCGGCAGTGCGGGGTGAAAGTGAGAGTGGTGTGGGGGTAGTGCGGGGTGAAGGGGCCATTGGTGGGAGGGAGGCAGCACGAGCACGTGGTGCTCGTAGGCCTAGGGGAGAGGAGGTTGAGTCACTCCCCAGCACTTCTTTCGCCCCTGAATATGCCCAAACTTCCTCCCCACAGCCCCAGGATGTGGGGAAAGGAAAGAAAGGGAAGGGAAAGGGTAAAGGAAAAGGGAGAGGGAAGAGAAGTGCGAGTGATGAGAGGCGCCGCTCTCCACCACCCCAACCTCCCCACCACCCTCACCTCCCCACCCTGACGAAGGGGACGATGGTGACGTGGCTGGAGACGGTGGTGTCACGTGGAACTGGGAGGATGGGAGTAATTTTACTCCCATCATTCACCAGTTCACTGAGGAGTGGCGGTCAGGTTGCACGGCTCCAGGTGTAAATGCTTGGTCGTCACGTTTAGATTTTTTCAATTTGTTTTTTGATGAGGCGTTTGTTGGGCGCATAGTAGAAGAGACGAATATATTTTCACAATCCCAGCGCCTTGAAAGTGAACGCCTAGGAACCACTAGCAAGCATGCAGAACAGTATGACTTTCCCGTGACTATATCAGAGATGTTCCTATTTTTGGCCCTGGTAATCTTGATGGGTGTGGTGAAGAAAAATCAAATTCCTGCCTATTGGACAACGGACCCAATCATCCTAACACCTTTCTTTGGAAAGGTGATGGGTCGTAATAGATTTCAGTTTATTCTCGGCCGCCTCCACTTTTTTGATGCAGATGATCCAGCCAATGCAAATAACACCGATAAAATGAGAAGAATTAGGCTGGTATTTGATCATTTACGGGAAATGTTCCGCTCCTCATTTTATCCCTACAGAGACCTCGTCATAGACGAGAGTCTTGTGTTGTGGAGAGGCAATATTTCCTTTAGGCAGTATATACCCAGCAAGAGACACCGTTTCGGGTTCAAGATCTTTGTTATGTGTGACTGTAAGACTGGTTATGTGCAAGACATAGTCTTGTACACGGGCGCACAGACAGATATAATAGAAGATCGGAGTATAGGACTCTCTGGGGCCGTGGTGAAGACAATGATAGAAGAGTACCTTCATCGTGGTCATGTTTTGTACCTGGACAACTGGTACACTAGCCCTCTTCTCGCTAGGTTCCTCCACCAACACGATACCGGAGTCTGTGGTACAGTCAAGAGAAACCGTCGCCATATGGTCAAGATAGGGAGGAAACTTGACAAGAATGAGGTGGTTTTCTTCCAGGCCAATAACATCCTGGCAACCCTGTGGAACCACAACAGGGAAGTTTGCCTCCTATCAACTGTTCACAGCCCCCTGATGCACCGCACAGACTCCGTGGATCACCGTAGCGAGAGGAGGCGCAACGTATGGAAACCAGAGTCTGTACTTGCCTATAATCTGAACATGAGGCAAGTTGATCAGTCAGACTCGATGATTTCAAGTGTTGACTGTGCCAGGACAACGATGAAGTGGTACAAGAAACTCTTTTTCCACTTGCTCGACATCACGGTCCTGAACGCCCACTACCTGCACGCAATGACCACCGGAGTATCCGAGACCTTTGAGGGGTTTGTGAGGGAGCTGGCACGTGAAATAATCGCCAAGCATGCCCAGGAAAGACCCCCACACCGCCCCCGCGCCCCCGTGCTGCTCAGACTCCCCTACGTCTTGCAGCCCGCCACTACCCCAGCGCAATCCCTTCCGAACCAAACCGTCGTAAACCCCAGCGTCGCTGCCATGTATGTAAGCACTCGACAGTCAGACCATCAACGCAGAGAAAAGACACAAGATACGAGTGTGTCGAGTGCAATGTTGCGTTGTGCCTTCAGCCTTGTTTCAAGGAATATCATAATCTCGTACACTTCTGAAACTGTGTGGGAAGGCGAAATGACGCTCATGATAATGGTAAGGCCAGTCAGTAGGTGCTAAGTCAAATATAAAGTTGAAACGGGTGTTATTTTTTCAGAAAAGTAATGTATAAGATGAGAATTAGTGTAAGTGGAAAGAATTGTTATCAAAACTACACCCACTGTGTAAATCTGGTCAGTAAATATGTGATAGCAAGGAAATAAAGTGGAAACGGGTGTAATGTTAGCATGAATAAAACGTATAAGTTGAACATTACTGTAAGTTGTCATAATTGATGTCACGAGTACACCCACATTCTGGTCAGTAAGTATGTGATAGGAATTATATACAGTGGATGATGTTGTAATGTTAGTAGTAAGGTATTTTATAAGTTGATTACTTGTGTAAGATGAAACAAATGATATCGCGATAACACTCCCTGTGTAAGTACGCGCAAATATGACACTAAGTTCCATCGTACGTTCAGAAATGATGTAATATCAATTATATCAAGTGTTTACATGTGCAATGTTAGTGTAGAATAATTATATAAGTAAAAAAATAGGTTGTAAGTTGAATTAGTTGTCATAGCGACTTCACCGTGTGTGTTACTATGCGCTAATATTACGCTATATATTTACGTAAGGCCTGAAATAATCTCAAAACAGTTATATAAAGTTGAAAAGTGTATAATAATATTAGAAAGGTATTATGTTAGTAGAAAAAGCACAATACGAGTTGAAACATCAGTCACAGCGAGTTCACTCACTACGTAATTTAGCGCTAGCATTACGCTAAATGTTATCAAAAGGCCTGTGAATACGTAAAAACAGTTCAATATATTGTAAAATGGTAAAATGTTATTGTAGAAGTATTATGTAAGTAAAAAAAAATATATGTATCATGATTTTAGAATGTTAGCGATTCATGGGAACCAAGTTGGCGGATTTTGCTCGTTTCTCACGATGGTACAATGGTTATTTCTGCTCTATTTTTGTATAAAATCCAATATACTCTTTTATCACATGTTTTTATGTTTGTAATAAATTCATTTCTACTTACTTTCATTGGTTTCCCAAACTTATAATACCATAGAAAACGTTTGATGCTCACACCGCATAGGGAGAACACGGGACCAGGTGGGACGAACGCAATACCTGGTTAAGCTAATTAGGGACCCCAGGGACCACTTTCGTTGCCACCGGCCATTGTTTCTGACCAAAAGCGAAAGTTTAAGCAAAAAAAAAAAAGGTCGAAAATTGCCCGGGATTGGGGGGTACCAGTGGTCGAAAAGTTGCCGGGACGGGGCGGGTTAAACTAACTTGGGTTTTGAGGTGATAAAGCTTCTTTTCAAAGCAACGTGTCAATTATAGTAAAAAGAAAGTTGGTCTTACCTTGAAGGCTGACTTACACCGCTGACGACAGCAGTTACATCAAGCTGTTTGCCACTCGTTGTCCACACCTTTGCTCCTCGTTCAACTTCTCATTATCGTCCATGTCTTCACCTTTTTCAGCGTCTTTACTCCAACCATTTTCAGTTTCAATATATTGTCATAGCCTCAATATATATCAGTTTGTGAGAGACTAACGAGGAGAGTATGTGAGTGAGGTGCAGGGGGAGAAGCTGAGGATGAGATGGAGGGATGGAGTAGAGATGTATATGTGAGAGGGGGTGTGAGCTGGGGGGAGGGCCGTGCAATGGCGGCAGACAGGGAGAAGATGGTGATTTGTTTGTGGCCACCCCTTACGGGATCAAGGCGTCTGGCAGTAGGTAACCAAAACATTGGATACTACCAATATTACTATACTCTTTTCACTCTAACTTGGCCAAGATTTTCAAAGTTTTTCAGCTTGTTTCTTAGTTCAGTGGCAGAATGAGACAATGCTATGGCCCTACATCCTTTCCCTAGCACTTCTTTGTGACTATATAGCATCATAAAAAGACAGTACTATGACTCTACATCCTTTCCACAGCACTTCTGTGTGACTAGCATCATAAAAAGACAACACTATGGCTCTATATCCTTTCCATAGCACTTCTTTGTGACTAGCATCATAAAAAGACAATACTATGGCTCTATATCCTTTCCATAGCACTTCTTTGTGACTAGCATCATAAAAAGACAATACTATGGCTCTACATCCTTTCCATAGCACTTCTTTGTGACTAGCATCATAAAAAGACAGTATTATGGCTCTATATCCTTTCCACAGCACTTCTTTGTGGCTAGCATCATCCTCCACCATCGTCATCATCATCATCATCATCATCATTGGCACCTCCTTTCCCACCTTAGGGCAGGGTGAGGAGTAGCAATCTCCAGACAGCCCAAATTTGCTCAGACCAATGGGCCACGCTTCCATTCGCTCATCATTCAGGCCCCCGGAATCCCGGCTCTAACTGATACCCCCAAAACATTCACTACGTTCTGTAGCTTCACGTAAACATATCGGATTGAGTCAATCCGGACGCTGACACGTTAAAAAAGGGTTGCCAAAATCCCTGATCATGCACTTCTCACAACATTCATCCAGCCAGCTCGATCTCTTGTCAGTTCCCTAACCTCAACGACTTCCAAACCTCTCTTCCTCACACACTCATCCACCATATCTCTCCACCTTCTCCTTGACCTACCTTGCCTCCTCCCTTCTTCAAATTCGCTCAGATATACAGTACCTTTTTCACCACTCTATTATTATCCATTCTCTTCACATGCCCATACCATCTCAGTACACTCTTTTCGATTCTGGTGCCCACAGACTTCGTTACTCCGCAACTTCCATGAATCACATTATTTCGTATCCTTTCCACCCTGTGTACTCCACATACATTCCTCAGCAGTCCCATCTCCAGTGCTCTCACTCCTGACTTTTCATTTACATGCCACGCCACAGTCGTACATCCATATGTTAAAGTTGGCACTAACACTCCTTCATGTAAGCCCCGTGCAGCTGCAACACCCAAGCCTCTGTTTATCAAGGCCTTCATTGCACCAGCTACTTTCCTTCCTTGTGTCACTCTACTTTCCACTTCTTTTGCACATTTTCCTCTCTTTTCTATCACTGTACCCAGGTATTTGAACTCTCTCTCTCTCTCCAATTCCAGTCTCTCTCCATTCACTGTAACATCACACTGTGAGTCACCTTCTCTCTCAGGAACCATCACTTTACTCTTGTCTACATTTATTCTCAAGGCACGACACTCACAGACATCAGCAAAACTCAGCACTAGCCTACCAAGTTCTTGTCAGGTACTTGCAAGCAGTACTGCATCATCAGCATACAATAAATATGAGATATTCCATCCATCACCATTCATTACCAACGCCATCCCTCTCCATTACTTGTGTTTTTACTTCTCTCATCACCCCATCCATATATATATATATATATATATATATATATATATATATATATATATATATATATATATATATATATATATATATATATATATATATACTGTATATATATATATATATATATATATATATATATATATATATATATATATATATATATATATTGTTACGGAACAGAGAAAGATAATGTACACTTTAAGTGAGAATACGAAGAGTCACTACTGTCCCGTAAAGTTCCAGGTTCAAAACAAAAGAGTTAGGTAAAATTACAAGTTAAAGTTTAATGCTTAAATTAACAACAAAACATTCAGGACTCATAAGGATAATGTAATGGCAAATAAACAGGTTAAATATATGGATAACTGCAATAGCCTCTATTAACACGAAATTAGCAAGAGTAAATTTATCTAAGTCAGCCCTGATAAAATGAGATACCAGATAATACTCAGTGAATGCCAGATAAATTATTACAGATACAAACTATTATCAAAAATGACTGACAAAGAACCCTACATAAATTACAAAAAACTTCACTAGGCCTACAAATCAACACCTTATGCTATACAGTACAAGTAAAAATGCAACAACAGTTATACTCAAATTACACACAGCTGCTAGATGTTTGGAGATTTCTTGAGCACTCACAATAATAATATCTGTACAGGGGAGGACAGAGATGTGAACAAAATGAGGAGCAGATCTAAGTGGCAATGATGCAGAGACTGAGCTCATTATATAGGGGCCGGCAGAGCCTGACACAACTTGTAAGAGGGACGCGCAAATGAAGCGATGGGGACAAACGGTCGACAATCCCGCACTGAATAACAGAAAGGACGACTTACTCTACTATAACGGTAGAAGGGGGGGACTGAGGCAGAACACGCTCGTGATCAAACATGCAGCAACTGTGCGTTAAAATTACACAAAGGATGATGAAATCATAGGCTATGTAGCACCTCCCCACAAAGAAAAAAGAAATTTACAAAGGAAATTTCTTATTACTCTAAAACAATCTGTACATGGCATTACAGAACATGCAAATGTCTTTCCTAATGTTACAAAACATGAGATCTCCCTAGCACGTTCAGTCATAGGTACTTGCCAGTATCCCTTTAACAAATCAAACTTACTTATGTACCTAGCCTTTCCGATCTTGTCTATGCAATCTTCCACACGAGGGAGAGGATAAGTGTCTGTTTTGGTTATCTGATTAACACGTCTGTAGTCAATGCAAAGCCGCTGTGACCCACCTGGCTTAGGGACCAGAGTGACAGGAGAACTCCACTCGCTCTGACAGGGCTCAATCATCTTGTGGTCCAACAGGTAGCCAAGCTCCTTCTGGATGAGAGGAACTTTCACTGGGTTCACACGGTAAGGAGGCAATTTAATTGGCTTTGCGTCTCCAACATCGACATCATGCATCAACACAGTGGTTCTTCCTGGAGTGGCACGGAACACTTGCGGGTACTCCTGCAGTAATGCCAAAAACTCCTGCCTTTCCTTGGGTGGTAGATGAGAAAGCTTAGTCTGGAGATCATTCATGATATCAGGATTCTTCCCCAAACTATCACTCAGGCTCATACTGCATGGGAGAGCTTCACTTGCAGACTCGGGTGGAACAGCTACAGTGCAGACTGGATTATTTTCGTCCCGCCTGTGATATAACTTTAGCATGTTGATGTGACACAGTTGCTTGCTCTTTCTACGATCTGGTGTGGCGATGACATAGTTGACATCACTGAGTTTCTTCTCCACGAAATAAGGACCACTAAACTTGGCTTGAAGAGGTTGCCCATGAACTGATAGCAGAATCAAAACCTGATCTCCTGGCTGAAAGTGGCGTAACCTGGACTTCTTATCATACCAAGTCTTCATCTTCTCCTGAGCAGCTCCTAAATTCTCTCTTGCCAGCTGTAAAGCAGTGGACAGCCGTTCTTTGAACTTCATCACATACTCCAGCAGGTTGACGTCATCTTCCTCCGACAGCCAGCATTCCTTGAGTAACTTAAGGGGTCCTCTTACTTCATGGCCAAACAGTAGTTCAAAAGGTGAGAAGCCCAGTGATTCATTTGGAGATTCTCTTGCAGCAAATACAACGAATGGAAGACCTTTATCCCAGTCTTTCTGATGTTCCAAACAGTATTTCTTGAGCATCGATTTGAGTGTTTGATGATATCTCTCCAACGCTCCTTGGGTCTGGGGATGGTAAGCTGAAGACGTGATCTGGGTGATGCCCAACTCTTTCAGAGACTGCTTGAAAACATTTGACATGAAATTACTTCCCCGGTCTGACTGTACCTCCTTAGGCAGACCAAACTTTGTGAAGAACCCTAGCATTTCCTTAACCACGTTCTTTGCTGAGATGTTTCTAAGTGGAATGGCTTCAGGATAACGAGTAGCCATATCAATCATGGTCAACACATAAGAAAATCCTGAAGAAGTCTTAGGAAGAGGGCCCACAATATCCACCAACACACGGGTGAAAGGCGCCTCAAAAGGAGGAATGGGAACTAGAGGTGCAACCTTTTCGGTCTGATTACACTTCCCCACAACTTGACAGGTGTGACAAGACTTACAATACCAGGAAACATCCCTGAAGATACCTGGCCAGTAAAAGTGTTTCAAAATGCGTGCCACAGTCTTCCTCACTCCAAGGTGTCCTGCCAAACTGGAATCATGAGCCACTCTAATGATATCCTGCCTACAAACACGAGGGATGACAACTTGATGTACAACCTCCCATTCACAGTCGGCTGATGCTGTTGGGGGTCTCCACTTCCTCATAAGTACTCCTGACTTTACATAATAACAAGTAGAAGCACCGGCTGACTCTTCCTCACTGTCAGCAGAGTTAGCTAGACCATTCAACTCAGGGTCAGCAACCTGCAACTCAATCAACTCTTGACGGGACAAATTATCAACACTACGGGGTACTGCCTCATCTGGTGAGTGGTCCAAATTAGCAAGAAAAGTGTCAGCTAGGATAACATCATCATCATCATTATCCTCTAAATCACCAGTAACTTTAGACTTAGCCCTAGTGACAGCACATGCAGGGAACACATCAGGGACATCACAATCCTGGGCCGCAGCCACTGGCTCACCAGACAACTGAGGAGCTGGACACACTTGACTTCCACCAATATCATTTCCAAGTAAGAAAGTTACACCTGACATTGGGAGTGTCTCAACCAACCCAACCATAACGGAACCATTAACAAAACCAGACTCTAAATTCACTCTGCACAGAGGAACAGAGAAGTAATTATTCCCTACACCTTGTAAGATTACAGTTTCATCAGAGGAATTAACATTAGAGCCTAGAACACTGGTCAGCATAAGGGATTGGCAAGCACCTGTATCACGATATATTTTAACTGATTTCCTGTCATTACTGTCCAGAGGACTGACAAAACCATCAGACAGGAAATTAGCACATGAACTCTTGAGAGTGTCACCCACGTTACTGCTCAAAAGAGGAGCTCCATCATGAGAATTTAAGTTACCCCTCAAAGCAGGTTCAGTCAACTCAGTTAAAGAATTCTGGGAACTCTCAAGAGTGGACACTAGACCAATTGACTGAATATTTAAAGACTCCTTTTTGTTCACATCACGCTGTCTCCTGAAACATCTCTCCGTAGTATGACCAAGCTTACTACAATAAGTACATTTACTTTTCTGAAATCTAGAGGTGAAGCTGGTATTTACTTCCTGAGAAACATCATCTTTATTTTCTTTCCTGTTACCTGTACTCTGAGTAGAGGCAACGTACTTACTCTCAGCTTTCCCTTTTTCTCTAGAATATCTCTTGTGAGTGAGAACATACTCATCAGCTAAAACTGCAGCATCAGACAAATTATCTATTCTTTTCTCATCAAGATATAGGCTTACATCTTTATAAATACACCTTTTGAAATCCTCCAGCAAAATCATCTGCTTAAATTTACCAAAATCAGAATCCACATTCTTAGAATTTAACCACTGCTCTAACAGATCTTCTTTGATTTTTGCATACTCAACATGGGATTGCTTATCTTGCTTGTAAGTTGTCCTAAATTTTACTCTATTGGCTTCAGGAACAAGCTCATAGGCCTTAAGAATCAAGCTCTTAACTACATCATAATTATCAGACTGATCCTGAGGCAAAGATGCATAAGTTACTTGAGCTTTACCGGTGAGAACAGTTTGAAGGAGTACTGGCCAATACTCCTTAGGCCAATTAAAACCTGTAGCTACCCTCTCAAACAACTGAAAATACTTTGTTAAATCAGATTCATTAAAAGGAGGGACAAGTTTAACATTTTTAGCCACATCAAAATCATCAGAGCTAGATGATCCAGTTCCACCTTGTTTCATGCGATACTCATGGTCTGCCTGAATCCTGGCAAGTTCAATTTGTGCCTGAGCCTATACCTGTGCCTCTTCAATACGAGCATTTGCTTCCTTAACACGAGACTCCGCCTCCTTAGCCTTAGCCTCCTGCAGAGCTAGCTGTAACTTAGCTAATTCAATCTGCGTTTGCTCATTTGGAGGAGTTACATTAAACAAGCTTTTATTAATCATGCCAACAATTTGATCTTTAGAATGATGAGAGTGAACTGCAATTCCCAATTGTTGAGCAACAAGCTTAAGTTCATTCTTTGTTCTGTTTTCTATATCACACACTGTTTGCACATTTGACAAAAAATCTTTGGCTTCATCAAGTGTAGAAATAGTAGCCATTATGAATATATCACAGTCACAAAATATCAAACAATATCCTTATGATAATATCCTGAATATCCTGATATGAGGTCGCCAAATTTATGTTACGGAACAGAGAAAGATAATGTACACTTTAAGTGAGAATACGAAGAGTCACTACTGTCCCGTAAAGTTCCAGGTTCAAAACAAAAGAGTTAGGTAAAATTACAAGTTAAAGTTTAATGCTTAAATTAACAACAAAACATTCAGGACTCATAAGGATAATGTAATGGCAAATAAACAGGTTAAATATATGGATAACTGCAATAGCCTCTATTAACACGAAATTAGCAAGAGTAAATTTATCTAAGTCAGCCCTGATAAAATGAGATACCAGATAATACTCAGTGAATGCCAGATAAATTATTACAGATACAAACTATTATCAAAAATGACTGACAAAGAACCCTACATAAATTACAAAAAACTTCACTAGGCCTACAAATCAACACCTTATGCTATACAGTACAAGGAAAAAATGCAATAACAGTTATACTCAAATTACACACAGCTGCTAGATGTTTGGAGATTTCTTGAGCACTCACAATAATAATATCTGTACAGGGGAGGACAGAGATGTGAACAAAATGAGGAGCAGATCTAAGTGGCAATGATGCAGAGACTGAGCTCATTATATAGGGGCCGGCAGAGCCTGACACAACTTGTAAGAGGGACGCGCAAATGAAGCGATGGGGACAAACGGTCGACAATCCCGCACTGAATAACAGAAAGGACGACTTACTCTACTATAACGGTAGAAGGGGGGGACTGAGGCAGAACACGCTCGTGATGAAACATGCAGCAACTGTGCGTTAAAATTACACAAAGGATGATGAAATCATAGGCTATGTAACAATATATATATATATATATATATATATATATATATATATATATATATATAATATACATTGAACAACCATGGGGACATCACACATCCTTATCGCACGGCCACACCGATCGTGAACCATTAACTTAGATGCCCATTTACCCTTAAACACTCCTCACCACCATCATAAAAACTCTTGACAGCACCTAGCAGCTTACCATCTACACCATACATCCGCAAAACCTTCCACAATGCTTCTCTGTCTACTTTTGTCGTATGCTTTTTTCAGATCCTAGAATGCCATAAACACCTTATAATCCTTCTCACAAGCCTTCTTCTTTATCTGTCTCACTGTAAATATTTGATCCACAAGTCTCCTTCCATCCTGTTCATCACTCACTAGGACTTTTGATATCTCTCTTACTTTCTCTGTAGTTATTCTTACATATACCTTCCCTACCACACTAATAAGCTTATGCCACGATAATTCTTGCACTCACTTCGCTCACCTTTATTTTTGTACAGGGGTACAATCACAGCCTTTTTCCACTCTGCAGGCACAGTTTCACTCATCCATGCCTCCTTACATATCTCCAACAAGCACTTCATTCCACTCTGTCCACTACACTTAAGCATTTCTGCATACACCTCATAAACCCCAGCTGCTTTCCCATTTTTCAGCCGATTCACAGCGCTCTTCACCTGTGCGAGTGTCACGTCTCCTGGCACTGCATTCCTTCTCTGCACAACCCCAAAACCAATCATGTTTACAGCCGCTACGCAGCTGCCAATTTTAGGCCAGGTTAGAGTAAAATGAGTTTAGTTTAAGAGGTTCCTAGCACATCCTCTGTAGCTATTTAACCTAGTGCTTCTTTGTTACTTATCATATTTTACCTTAAATTGGCTAATAGTGTTGAAACATAAATAAAAAATGGCAGGGATAAGGCACTGAATAGGGAGGCTGCCAGAGATCGAGCAGCGTGGAAATCAGCCATTAGGTGACCAAGGCCAGCGCATGCATGTTGGATCCTTTATCAATAGTACAGTACTGGGAGTGTTATCTCAGGGATAAAGGACTGAATAGGGAGGCTGCCAGAGATCGAGCTGCATTGAAAGCCACCATCAGGTGTCCAAGGTAGACGCACTGAAGCAGGTTAGAGCCTTCATAAATGATACAATACTGAGAGTGTGGCATCAGGGGTAAAGGTCCATAGGGAGGCTGCCAGAGATCGAGCTGGGTGGAGAGCCGCCATTAGGTGACCAAGACAGATGCACTGAGGCAGGTTGGAGCCTTTATAAATGATACAATACTGAGAGTGTGACATCAGGGGTAAGGGAGTGAAAAGGAAGGCTGCCAGAGATTGAGCAGCGTGTAGAGTCGCCATTAGGTGACCAAGGCTGAGGCATTGCTGCTGGAGCCTTTATAAACAATACAAAGTGTGTGCATTCAGTAGTAATGCTAAGTCAGTCCACTTCTACACCAAAGTACAGTACATGCTTGGCTGTCATCAACCCTGGCAGGTACTTGCATCAGTCAAATGTAGCTAAACACTTGGTAACTACACAATTATCACGGAAAAGACATTCACCCACAGGTATACAGCACAGGCCAAGAAGCACGGCTAAATTACACTACCATTTTTTTATTGACCTGGGAGGAGGGCAGCGAAATGGCAGGGGATAGGGTGACATGGAGGCGATTTGTTGGGGGTGTGAGCTGGGAGAAGGGCAGCGAAATGGCAGGGGATAGGGTGACATGGAGGCGATTTGTTTGGGGTGTGAGCTGGTGGGAAAGGATACGAAATGGCAGGGGACAGGGTGACATGGAGGTAATTTGTTTGTGGCTACCCCTTAAAGGATTAAGGCATCTGGCAATAGATTAACAGACAGATAGATAAACTTGTCGTCATCATACCAACTTTACTCAATTTTTTGCCCATAAAATGAACTTGGGTTTTGAGCTAACAAGAGTCCTATTTTGCAATGTGTCAAAAAGAAAGTTAAGTCTCACCTTGGAGGATGTCAAGTACACGTATGATGGCAGCAGCTACATCACCTTGGAGGATGTCAAGTACACGTATGATGGCAGCAGCTACATCACCTTGGAGGATGTCAAGTACATGTATGATGGCAGCAGCTACATCACCTTGGAGGATGTCAAGTACACGTATGATGGCAGCAGCTACATCACCTTGGAGGTTGTCAAGTACACGTATGATGGCAGCAGCTACATCACCTTGGAGAATGTCAAGTACACGTATGATGGCAGCAGCTACATCAGGTTTCATACGCGTTGTCCACATCTTTGCTCCACCTCGTTCAACTTCTATCACCTTGTTCAACTTCTCTATCATCCATCTTCACCTCGTTCAAACTCAGTACTACAACTGTCCTCTGTTTCTCCTCCATATCAGTCGTGGCAAATCCTGAAAATAATAATAACAACAATTTTGTCCAAGGGAATTCATGGGTGCTCTAAGTGGCTGTACTTTTTGATGGTAAATCCAAATATGAAATCAGAGTTTTCCTCTCAGGCGTAGTATTCTTGTGACGCCACGTGTGCTGTGGCACACCTAATGTCTGACTTGGCTCGTATCTCTGACTGGGGTAAAAATAATCTTGTTTTTAATGCGTCAGAGACTCAGTTCTTACATCTATCAACCCGACAAAATCTTCCACATGTATACCCACTAATGTTTAATAATATTCAGCTTAATCCTGCATCATCCTTGAACATGCTTGGGGTTTCATTCACTCAGGACGTATCTTGGAAAGATCATATTACATCTCTTGTAAAATCTGCTTCCAAGAGATTGGGTGTGCTAAGCCGACTCCGTACCTTTTTTGCCCCTGCACAGCTGTTGACTTTATACACGGGTTTTATTCGCCCCTGTGCAGAGTATAACTCTCATGTGTGGGGAGGCTCCCCACATACAGCTCTTCTCAATAGGGTGGAGTCAAAGGCTTTTCGTCTCATTAACTCTCCTTCTCGTACTGGCTCCCTTCAACCTCTGTCACTTCGCCGCACTGTTGCATTTTTATCTCTTCTATTGCTACTTCAATGGTCACTGCTCCTCTCTACTGTCTGTATAAATCCCTCCACCTCTACGACGGGCGCGTAGCACCCGTCTAGCAGCAAACCCTCATCCCTTTTCTGTCCAACTCTCTAATGCAAGAGTTAACTGTTACTCCCAGTCCTTCATTTATGCAGCAGGTCAACTCTGGAACTGTCTCGCTCTGTCTGTATTTCCTACTTCCGACGATCTCCAGTTTTTCAAACACATAGTGGTAGGTGGTGGCAACCATCATCCACTCACTTGATGTAGTGCAGCCTGCTTCTTCCTTAGCCTTTATCATTCTTTTTCTGTGCCTGCCCTCCTCTCTTCCTATTTCTCCCATCTTTCGTGTCACTTCTTATTGCTTTTCTTTCCTTTACAGGTGGCTTTACATTGAGTGACAAGCCAAATGGTTTCCTGTAAGCCAAGAAACCATTTACAACGCTGGGTGGTAGCCATATAACCAAACCATACGTGCTCCCTACGTGTCAACAAGTGGGTTGGTGGAGGATTAGTGCCCCTCCCCGTAAAACAACTCACTCAAAGTCAAATGGCCACCTTCTTACGGGATTATGGCGTCTGGCAATAGACAGATAGATAGAAAGTGTGTCCAGGCATCTCGAAATGAACGGATCTTAAATTTGGCTCTCATTTGTATTTTGCTTTTTTTCTTGGAAGGAACGGTTTCCTGGCTCGTGGCCTTTGGTTCCTTCTTTCTTGCATTAAAAATAATATATATATATGTTCGTCATTTATCGTACTCAGGGAATACAAAATGAATTATATATAATTTTTTAATATTAGGCATAAAGTTTGCTATAAACTTAACACAGTGTATTGGTTTGGAGGTAAAGAACTGGTAATGGTGGGCGGCCATGCCTTTGGCTATTACGTCGGATAAATGGGCTATTACTGTCAGTGCAAAGACTTGTGTGGCATCTCGTCTGAGTGGACGCATTTTTACATCAAACCTATTTAGCTTCTTTATTGGTCAACATGACAGGATGTGGAGAAGGCATTGTGTATGTCCTGTGAGTGAGTTGGAAGATGACAGGCGTGGATGATGATGATGATGATGATGGTGGTGGTGGTGGTGGTGGTGGTGGTGGTGGAGAAGGCATTGTGTATGTCCTGTGAGTGAGTTGGAAGATGGCAGGCGTGGATGATGATGATGATGATGATGATGGTGGTGGTGGTGGTGGTGGAGAAGGCATTGTGTATGTCCTGTGAGTGAGTTGGAAGATGGCAGGCGTGGATGATGATGATGATGATGATGGTGGTGGTGGTGGTGGTGGTGGTGGAGAAGGCATTGTGTATGTCCTGTGAGTGAGTTGGAAGATGGCAGGCGTGGATGATGATGATGATGATGGTGGTGGTGGTGGTGGTGGTGGTGGAGAAGGCATTGTGTATGTCCTGTGAGTGAGTTGGAAGATGGCAGGCGTGGATGATGATGATGATGATGATGGTGGTGGTGGTGGTGGTGGTGATGGTGGTGATGGAGAAGGCATTGTGTATGTACTGTGAGTGAGTTGGAAGATGGCAGGCGTGGATGATGATGATGATGATGATGATGATGGCGGCGGCGGTGGTGGTGGTGGTGGTGGTGGAGAAGGCATTGTGTATGTACTGTGAGTGAATTGGAAGATGGCAGGGGTGGATGATGATGATGATGATGATGATGGTGGTGGTGGTGGTGGTGGTGGTGGTGATGGTGACGATGATGATGATGATGGTGGCTATGATGATGATGATAGTGATGATGATGATGATGATAGTGATGACGATGATGATGGCGGTGGTGTTGGTGGTGATGATTATGTTGATGATGATGATGATAGTGATGGTGATGATGATGGTGATGGTCATGATGATGATGGTGACGGTGGTGGTCATGATGATGGTGATGATGATGATGATGATAATGATGAGGGTGATTATGATGGTGATGATGGTGGTGGTGATGATGGTGGTGGTGATGATGATGATGGTGGTGATGATGATCGCGGCAGTGGTGGTGATGATGATCGCGGCAGTGGTGGTGATGATGATGATGATGGTGGTGGTGGTTGTGGTGGTGGTGGTTTTTGATGATCATAATGATGATGATGGTGGTGGTGATGATGATGATGATAATGATGATGGTGGTGGTGGTTGTGGTGGTGGTGGTGATGATGATGATGATGGTGGTGGTGGTTGTGGTGGTGGTGGTGATGATGATGATGATGGTGGTGGTGGTTGTGGTGGTGGTGGTGATGCGGCGGCGGTGGTCATGGTGATGATGATGATGATGGTGGTGTGGTGGTGGTGATGGCGGCTGCGGTGGTCATGATGATGATGATGGTGGTGATGATAATGATGATGATGGTGGTAGTGGTGGTGGTGGTGATGGCGGCGGCGGTGGTCATGATGATGATGATGATGGTGGTGATGATAATGATGATGATGATGGTAGTGGTGGTGGTGGTGATGGCGGCGGCGGTGGTCATGATGATGATGATGATGGTGGTGATGATAATGATGATGATGATGGTAGTGGTGGTGGTGGTGATGGCGGCGGCGGTGGTCATGGTGATGATGATGATGATGGTGGTGTGGTGGTGGTGATGGCGGCGGCGGCGGTGGTCATGATGATGATGATGGCTTACACTTCTCCTTCTTTCCTCCCTCCCTCCTCTTCCTTCCTGTCTCTGCCTCCGTGACTGACCTTGTTGTGTTGTGCAGGTGAGTGAGGTGCTGGGGGCCATGGACCCCTCCTCCACCCTGGTCCACCTGGACCTGGCATGGGGGGGGTCAACAAGAGGGCGGGTCCACATCCGGCTGAGTCCCAACACGCCTGCAGCACGGCAGTTTGTGCTGCTGTGTACCGGCCAGACCGGCGTCTCATACCGCAACACTAAATTACACCGCGTGTGGAACAAGGGCAGGCCGGGGGAGTGGGTGGAGGGTGGGGACTACGAAGGGAAGGGAGGGGCAGGAGGGGCAGGGATAATAGACATCAGTGGTGGGCAGTACCGGGAGTCAGGCAGGGCGGGGGACGTGAGGTGGGGGTGGTATGGTGGTGCTGCCACGGCTGCCCAGTTTGCCATCACCACCAGGGACTGTGAAGGTGTCGTGCCGTTCCCTACTGTCTTTGGTGAGGTGGTCAGCGGGCTGGAGGTGGTGAGGGCAGCAGCCAACCACAGTGACATCACACAGGTCACTGTGGTGGACTGTGGTATTGTGCTCAACCAATAGTTACTCTACTACATCAGTGTACTCTAATGTACATCCTTCATGATAATTGCATTACATTGTACATCATGTACTGTATGTACCCCCATGATTACTACCTCCATGTACAGCATTGTACTACCCTCATGTACTACTCCCATGCCTACTATACTATGCTGTACAGTACACATAAGGGTAGTACAGTACACATAAGGGTAGTACAGTACACTAGTACAGTACACATAAGGGTAGTACAGTACACTAGTACAGTACATATAAGGGTATTACATTACACATAAGGGTAGTACAGTACACATAAGGGTAGTACAGTACACATAAGGGTATTACATTACACATAAGGGTAGTACAGTACACATAAGGGTAGTACAGTACACATAAGGGTAGTACAGTACACATAAGGGTAGTACAGACACATAAGGGTAGTACAGTACACATAAGGGTAGTACAGTACACATAAGGGTAGTACAGTACACATAAGGGTAGTACAGACACATAAGGGTAGTACAGTACACATAAGGGTAGTACAGTACACATAAGGGTAGTACAGTACACATAAGGGTAGTACAGTACACATAAGGGTAGTACAGTACACATAAGGGTAGTACAGTACACATAAGGGTAGTACAGTACACATAGTGATGTACATTAAACATAGCAACCAACCTATTGACAAAAGACAACCAAGTGCTGCGGCTCTCTCTCTCTCTCTCTCTCTCTCTCTCTCTCTGGGTCTAAAATAATAATAATAATAATAATAATAATGACGATATTGTTCATAATTAGTAATAATAATGATCCAACAAACCAACGTTGTCTGGCTGCACTTATGAACACAGCGGTTAATTCAAATGTTTTTACCATATATGTTCTTTTATCTATCTATCTATCTATCTATATACAGGGTGTTTCAAAAAACGTGTTCATAAATATGAGGACATATTCATCAGACAAAACTAAGACTATATTACTCTGTAACGTTTTGGGTGAGTAGTTGTAATTTGGGAGATATTACACGTTTAAAGTTATCGATAGATAGAAAATATAAAAGTCTCGGGAGTGAAAACGACAATGTCATAGGTAAGCCAGGGCAGGAAGGCCAGGCCAACACATGCTACTGCGGTTAGACTAGTGGTTCGGCCTGGCTACACCAATTGCAATGCTGCAACCTTGACGCCAGTAGTAGTAGTAGTGGTAGTAGTAGTAGTACTGCGGTTAGACTAGTGGTTCGGCCTGGCTACACCAATTGCAATGCTGCAACCTTGACGCCAGTAGTAGTAGTAGTAGTAGTAGTAGTAGTGTTACTATTATTAATTATTATTATTATTATTATTATTATTATTATTGTTATTATTATTAGTAATATTGTTATTATTATTATTATTATTATTATTATTATTAATTATTATTATTATTTATTATTTTTATTAGAATTATTATTATTATTATTATTAATCTTAGTTTTGTCTGATGAAACTGTCCTCATATATATATATATATATATATATATATATATATATATATATATATATACTGCAGCAAGGTAATCAGCAGGGCTTGTACAGTCGTCAGCATAAATTCGCTGCAAGGCCACTCGTGTGATGTGCGTGCTTTTGTCTGGCAACAGTGTAAGGGCAGTAGTCGCCACATAGACTTTGGTACACTTTAAAGACGTGTTTGGAAGAAAGGCTACTAGAGACCGCCTAGAGTCCAATATTCTGTATATGGTATTGGATTAGTGTAAAAAAGTGCAAGAGTTGACCCAACCATGTTATGGAACGACGTACCAGCCTAATATTGTGTCACTGGTCATTATAATTGTGTCTAAGCTGCCTTCCCCTTTCTCCTCCATACTCCTGATGTCCCCTCCACCCCTCCTCTCCCTGCTACCTCCCACCCACGTTCATGTCTCTCCACTTTCTCCTCTGCCCACCCCCTCTACCTTCATTCCTTTAGCCACGGCACTAACCCGACTGGTGCCTGGTAATTGTCTGGCCTGTTTACTAAACCCAGGCCGTCCTGTTCTCCATTGCTGGCAATACTTTAAGCCAACTAACTGTATCCAAGGCTAATTAGCAATAGTCCTTCCTGTTCCAGTGCCATTCTCACCCTCCCTGTCTCCTTCCCACTCCTTGTATTCAAGTTGTCAGGCTTTTCTCCAGCCCTTGTCACCACCAAAAGCCGCTACATACACACACCTACCAGCTCTCCTTCCTGCCACGGGTTCCTTACTGTTTTTTTTTTTTTTTTTTTTTTGTTTTGAGTGAGCCTGGCGGTGTGTGGCTATTATTTCAGTAGGCGGAATTAAACCCACATTCGTGGCCATTGCTGCTATTTGTCTCTGTCTCTTTGCAGGCCAAATGTTGCCATTTTCTTGCTACTGTTCACTGATTCATGAAGCAGTATCAGAAGCCTAATGTTTGGAATTGCTTCATCATGTTTGAAGTACTGAGTGGCAGAAAACGACTGTGGCCTGGCAAGAATCTCACCAATGTAGAGAAACAAAAAGTTACAGGAAGAGACAAGAAACAGAGAAGAGTGGGGTTTATTGCGTGGATTAGCGCCGTGGATAATATAAGATAGACAGGGTGGGCAGAGAGGGGAGAAGACATGAAGGAGAGCAGGGAGGGAGGTGTGGTGAGGGGTAGGCTGGGGAGGGGCATCGGCAGGAGTACGGGGGAGAGAGCGGAAGTGTCACCATTCCACAACATTCTTTGGTCATCTTTAGCACATTATTTTTCTAATCCAATCTAAAGAATATTGCACTGTGGCCGATGTACAGTAGTAATTCTTACCAACACGTCTTAAGACCGTAAACAAAGCTTATGTGGCAACTAGTTGCCATACACCGTTGCCAGACCAAACCAGCCACATCACACCAGCAGGCTTGCAGCCAATTTGTGCTGACCACTGTACATACATGTGGCTCTTTATTGGCTAACGTTTCGCTACAATACTTCTACCATCATCAGAGCCTAAACAAGAAATAAAGCAGTGTACATGTAATATTCTGCCTTACAATATTGTACTCATAAGTAATACAAAGGACATGTAATATTCTGCCTTACAATATCGTACTCATAAGTAATACAAAGGACATGAAATATTCTGCCTTACAATATTGTACTCATAAGTAATACAAAGGACATTAATTTCTGCATAAAAGCCTTAAGGTTAAAAGTGCAACATGAATAATTTTGGGTGAAATTAACCTACGTGAAAATTATGAACGTAAAAGCTTGGCAAGGGCCAGCCCCTTGTGTTGTTGTATAAGTACTGTGTATACCTGTACAACAGTAAATATTTCCATGACTCTGTTGTTGTATAAGTGTAATGCCACAAATTTAGTATTCATGTATATGTTTAGAGGTACTGTAATTTCTAAGTTAGATAGAGTGTAATCTGAATACTAGTCTATAAGGCTCCTGTTCTAAGTAGTAGTTCATGTGTTAATGATCGATGTAGGGACAACTTTATTTTTAAATGTATATATCTCTGTATCTATGCATAGGTAGTGTAACTGGGAGTGTTGAGCTATGGGAGTTCACCCCATCTGGTTGTTAACGAATAACAGATGCGAGCAACATTCCACTTGCTTGTGGTGCGTCATTGCCGGGCGCCAAGTTTAAACCTTAAACAGAATAATAATGGGTATGCAATTCTTTCCGTATCATTGTTGTGAAATGCATACTAATGAAGCTGCTAGAATCCAAATATGTGAAATTAATAGTAAAAAAAGACAAAGATAATGTAATTTGGGAGGACCAAGTAGTTCCGCTTGCCTTAGCCGTCACTAGATGGCATGAGCTGCCCCAAACTCAGGGCGGGATGGCAGTAAATTTAGTATTTAAATGTAGTAAGGATTGATTCTCAAATTTTCCCCAATTCAATCAAAAGTCCTAACGTCATGTGTACTCTACTATATAAATAGTGAAGAGAATTAAACCCCACCATATCGCAAAAACACAGTCTCATTTGATCTAGCAGTAGCGTCCCTACGTGCCCGATAAGCCACATTGGCTACCCAGACGTTGTGGATAACAGACGTTGATTCAGGTGAGCTGTACACATTCCTCCTTTCTCCCCCCTTTGCTTGTTTTAATTCTTGCTTGTCGTGAACAATATGAAGTAATGTTGTTAAAAGCTTAACGTAGACATTGGCTACCCAGACGTTGTGGATAACAGACGTTGATTCAGTTCACAGACACCGTGACTTTGGGGCGTGCACGAGGCCATCATGTGATATTGCCCATAGACTCGACGTACACACACACTTACACTATCCATGAATAGATTTATAACTGAATGTAGTAGCAATTGAATTATGAATCAATCAGGTGAACTTTTTTGTTTTATAGTAGATAAGGTACAGAATTTTGAAAGTTAATGTGATCATGTAACGGAAAGGCGAATTTAAACTCATCAACTGCTTTCTTTTCTCTTTTATTAATAGGTTAGGAATATTGGGAGTGTTGAAGTGAATTTAGTGGTTGTAAGAAAATGTAATTTCGAGTTGTTCCTCGAGGCTAAGCAAGCCCGAGTGATTATGAAATATTAGTGAATTGTGTGATGAGTTTAGACTGGCCCGACGTAATAGTACAAGAGTGAATATTTTTGGTTCGAGGCTATGCCAACCCGAAAAGACAGTTCATGTCATTACATGTCCCAGTCTTGAGGCTATGGACAAGCCCAAGAATAACTGATAATCGAGAATGTAAGGTGATGAACTCAGGAGTCATTGTTAAATATTCAAATTGTTTCGCTTGGTAACAGTACTGTATTACTATCGCCCAAACTAGTACTTAATTTACAACTCTTTTCATATTATTAAAGGTCATGTAATTCAAAAATGTCTGTTGTTTAACAAGTATAGAATTATTAAAGTAGAGTAAAGTATATGCGGTTTTGATATCCAACCAAGGGAATTATGTCCTCTCACGCATGACTCACTCCTCTTCCAGTTCAAGATTCCTTCGCTTTGGGAACGACTAACACACGTGGTACTAACTTATTCTCGACTCGGCCAAAAAAATACAAACGCTACCAGAAATATCCTTTAAGCAATTAACCTTTATCATTCAAAGTAGAAGTTACTCTCCCCCCCTTTGTTTTTTCTTAGGTGAATACTTTATCAGTCATTGAGGGGAGACTAAGTTGAGTACCCATTGTATTATCAACGAGTAAGTTAAACAGAACCACAACGGTGAGAAATCCAATTTCTCATCGTTACACTGATGAACAACGGTGGGATAAAAATCCTGGCGTTACATAAGTACTGTGTATACCTGTACAACAGTAAATATTTCCATGCCTCTGTTGTTGTATAAGTACTGTGTATACCTGTACAACAGTAAGTAGTTCAATCCAGCCATCAATATTATTCCAGGTCAAATCACAAAATATCTCAAGTTGGTTCTGGTAAGTCAAATTAATAATAAAACAAAATCAATCAATCAAACCCTAAGACGTTGCAGAGTGTGGCCAGAATTCATTGACCTCTGCCAAACCTACGTCAATCCTGGCATAAAAATCCTAACGAGAAGGCTACTAAAATACCCGAACGAAGCTTGTACTGTTGTACTTTGTAATGTACAGGTAAGGGCAAGGCCAGAAACTACATTATTAATTACGGTAAGTGTAATGCTAGGTGTTTTAAGGGTCGGCTTCCCGTCCCTCTAACGCCTAGTGTGTAGCTGGGCTCTCTTTCTAGACCGGAGCTTAGACAAATAGGAGAGAGGCAGGACACAAAAACCCAAGGCAACAAGCTTACACGTGTATTACTAAGTTGTACAGTGGAACAGGTAGATGTCACGTATACAGATACACTGGACAATTACAACTCTTATGCCTAGATATGAGTTAGTAGTATCGCGCAGGATACTACTCTGGTCAACATGAATAGCACTTGGGGCAGAGGTTTATATATTATTAGTTGCAGGAAGTCTAACTGAAATACAGCATAGTGCCCTGGTGAACTCCCGGACACCCCCACAAGGAGCCCACGGAGGAGCAGCAGCAGCTCACCGAGACTCGGTGCGACAATGGCCCAAGTCAGCCAGGGCCACATGCCCCTATGACCCAGAGCCCGCCCACCGTCGCCATAGCAGGAATCCTGCACTACCTTCTGGGCGAGCCTCCACCAACCAGCTTAGGGGTGGAGCTGTCTTTCCAGCTCCTGCCAGCACCCCCAAGGAGTCGGCCTGTAGCCGCTCCCGCCTTCGCCAAGAAGGTGTATTCCTATTTGAGATGGCCTGCAGCCGCTGGCCCCTCACAAGGGAATTGGCCAGTAGCCAACCCGAGGGTAATCAGGAGACGGCCTCTAGCTGCTCCCGCCTTCGTCAGAAGGTGTCCTTCCAGAGACTGCCGGTAGCCGCTCCAAACCCCCTCCTGCAGGAGTCTGCCTGTAGCCACTCCTGCCTTCGTCAGACGGCTGGTAGCCGCTCCGAAGGTGTTTCTCCTGAGCCGGCCTGTAGCCGCTCCACGCCCCTCCTGCAGGAGTCGGCCTGTAGCCACTCCCGCCTTCGTCAGACGGCCGGTAGCTGCTCCAAAGGTGCCCCTGGGTTCGCTGGCAGTTACTCACCCTCCCAGGCCACGGCCAGTAGCCGAGCCTTGGCACCTTGTAGCCGCGCCCCATGGAAGCCACGGCCAGTAGTGGCAGAGAGCCGCCCCGCCACCCCAGCTCGACACCAGTTCCCCGACCCCCAACGCATAGGGCGTAGAGGAGTATTGGAGAGGCCCTATAGCTTCCCCTGGCCTCTGCTCCCTACAACTGGCTCTGGAGGAGACCCACCTGACGGACCCCGATGCAGACCAATGCTGCAGCCCCTCCCTGTCGGCGCTGCCCAGGCCTGGGGGCAGCAGCCCTCGGGAACCCCAGACCCTCTCCAGAATGCCAGGGCGGGAACTCCCTACACCTCGACGGTGGAGGACCTCCACCTACGTCAGGAGCCTGGACGAACAGTTCAGGCAGGTGTTCGGCCCCAGTCCTGGTGGCCACATTCCTGTCCCCAGCCTGGAGAGTACGGGCCCCTTCCCCACCTGCAGCCCCGGACAAAAGCAGATGCCCCTGCACTTGATCCCATGATCCTTGAACACGGCATCCCCTGGCGGTGCCCCAGTCCCGGCAGAAGTAAAGCCGGGTGGCCCCTCCGCTGCACCCTGGCCGCCCCGTGACCCATAGTGACAGTGACTGTGCCATTATTTTAGTAAAGCAGTGACGAGGCGGAACAGTGAATTATTAGTAATAGACCCAAGTGTTAGTAAGCAGAATAGACACAGTGAAATGATAATAGTCCAACAGTGACAAGGCGGAACAATGAATTGTGAATCACGAACCTAAGTGCTAGTGAGAAAGACCGACACAGTGTAACCATCACACAGTAATAAGAGAAACATCCAAGCCGTGGAGTTTGTAATAATAATTAACCAAAAGTCCCTTGCCAGTAGAAAATAACAAAGAGAACGCGCTACCAGTAAACTCCGCCTCATACTACCATAATCATAATTAGACCCCAGTGTCTTACACCCTCCCTTAGTGAGAATCATCTCTAACCTCTCCACGCACTTAGAAACCTTGGACTGTACTAATTCAGAATACTCCGCCTCGAGTGTTATTTAACTGTATTCTCTAACAGTATCCTGTGAGATACTATTTACATTATCTAGATATAAGTGTTTATAATCGCACAGTATATTGTGTCTGTACCATCTGCTGTTTCCCTTGTCTGACTGAGTAATACACGTGTAAGGTTATTGCCTGGAGTTTTTATGCCCTACCTCTCTCTTATTTGTCCTAAGCCCTGGTCTCGAAAAAGAACCCCGCTATACATTAGGTGTTCAAGGAACGGGAAGCCGAACCTAAAACACCTAGCATTACACTAAGTTTTATACATTCTTGGAGTAGCTGGTACTGTTTCAATGTTGGTAAGTATTACTCTAGCACTGGGGTCTGCGTACGGTTTTAGTATTATGCGGTGTTATCAGATGGTAGCGTATTCACTGTAATAGACCCGTGTCTTAAAGCTTGGCCGTGTTCATGGATGCACTGTCACTTTTATTCACTCCATCACTTTGATAGTACCACTGGTGCTTCTCTCACCGACTTCCTTTATGTGGTTAGTTTACTGCTCTGCCTTCCTGTCACTGAGTCACGGGCACTGTACTATCACTGTCACTCCTTTCTGGTCTGGGTGTCATGGCGGTCAGGTGCAAGGGCGGTGGAGGTGATGCAGCCTCACTACTGACGAGGCTGGGTTCCGCCGTGGGCCTCTGCATCCGGAGGCCACGGGATCACGCGCAGGGGCGCCCTCTCTCGTCCGGGGCTGCAGGTGGCGAAAGGCCCCGCTCTTTCAGGGCTGGGGGTGGGAGTACGACCCTCAGGGCTGGGGCCGAACAACTGCCTGAACTTCTCGCTCAGGCGCCTGATGATGGACGAAGATCTCCGGCGACTGGGTGTAGGGAGGTTCCGCCCAGGGGTCCTGAGGGCGGTCTGGGGGTCCCGAGGGCTGCGGTCCCTGGTGTTCGGCAGCACTGTCAGGAAGGGGCTGTGGCACCGGCCTACATCGGAGTCTGTCAGGTGAGTCCTCTCCAGATCCGGCTGCAGGGAGAAGAGGCCAAGGGAAGTCACAGGGCCTCTCCAGTACTCCTCCAGGCTGGGGACTCCCTCTGAATTGTAGGTTGGTGAATAGGAGTCAGCACCTGATGGGGGAGCGGCTACAGGCCGTCTCCTACCGTAGGGCCCGGCTACTGGCCGTGGCCTTCTAGGGGTGCGCCTACAGGCCGTCGCCAAGGCCCGGCTACTGGCAGTGGTCTGGGGGAGGGAGCAGCTACCAGCAGAGTCAGTGGCACTTTCAAAGCGGCTACAGGCCATCTCCTGACGAAGGTGGGAGCGGCTGCAGGCCGTCTCCTTCAGGAGGGTTGAGCGGCTACAGGCCGTCTCAGGGGTGCTGGCAGGAGCTGGAGTAACAGCTCCACCCCGATGTTGGTTGGGGAAGGCTCACCTGGAAGGTAGTCTTGTATTCCTGCTATGATGGTGCCTGGCGAGCTTCAGGTCATAGGGGCACGTGGCCCGGGCGGACTTTTGCCGTTGTCGCCCTGAGTCCTGGCACGCTGTCGTTGCTCCTCTATGGGCTCCTTGTGGGGGTGTTGGGTCGCCCACTGTGGCACTATACTGCATTTTAGTAGGCATGTTAAAAGCCAAACTTAGCACTGCCTCAGTTATTTGAGGACATATTCATAGCAAAGTACTGCTCAGTAGTCATGGGTAGCCAACGTCTTTGTGTTTAATAACGTAATAAAAGGCTTATGCATTATGACATCCAGTTTACTGTAGTGGACTGCAGCACCGTCGCCACGTTTGGCCAAGTGTGGGGGGGGGGGTTGCTATGGTAACCACGCCAGCGTCTCGCCCGCCAGGCAAAGACAGTGTTGTTGACAGACGTCTGGGCAATTTATGAATTATGTTGTATTTTCATGTTAGTACCAAAAATTACAATCTGTTAGAATCTGTTTACACCCAGTTTATGAATACAGTAATGATGAGCAGTGAAATGTGTGGCTAAATTACCAAGGCAATTGTGGTGTGGTGGCAACAGGTGGCTGGTAGTGCACTGTGTGGTGATGGAGTTGAGCACCCATGCCTTGCCCTGGGTAGGGTTAGGCCAGGTGTGCTGAAGAGTTTACTAACTCCTGCACAATTGATAAAATAACAGTAGTGTACTGACACACCACTGTACACCATCACTGCTGTACGTACAATTGATAAAATAACAGTACTGTACTGACACACCACTGTACACCATCACTGCTGTACGTACAATTGATAAAATAACAGTACTGTACTGACACACCACTCTACACCATCACTGCTGTACGTACAACTGATAAAATAACAATACTGTACTGACACACCACTGTACACCATCACTGCTGTACGTACAATTGATAAAATAACAGTACTGTACTGACACACCACTGTACACCATCACTGCTGTACGTCTATATATCTTTTGACAGACGCCTCAATTCCGTAAGGGATGGCCACAAACAAATCGCCTCCATGTCACCCTGTCCCCCGCCATTTCACTGTCCTGCTCCCAATTCACACCCCCTTCAGTCATATATCTCTCCACTCCATCCCTCCATCTCATCCTTGGCCTCCCCCTCCCTCTCCCCCCTCCACCTCACTCACATACACTCTCCTTGTCAGTCTCTCGCTCTTCATCCTCTCCACTCCATCCCTCCATCTCATCCTTGGCCTTCCCCTCCTTCTCTCCCTCTCCACCTCACTCACATACACTCTCCTCGTCAGTCTCTAACTCTCCATCCTCTCCACTCCATCCCTCCATCTCATCCTTGGCCTCCCCCTCCCTCTCCCCTTCCGCCATCTCACTCACATACACTCTCCTCGTCAGTCTCTCACTCTCCATCCTCTCCACTCCATCCCTCCATCTCATCCTTGGCCTCCCTCTCCCTCTGCCCCCCTGCACCTCACTCACATACAGTAAACTCTCCTCGTCAGTCTCTCACTCTCCATCCTCTCCGCCACTTTATAAACATCATCACCATCATCATTATCATCATCATCATCATCATCATCATCATCATCATCATCATCACCATCATCATCATCACCAGCATCACCATCACCATCATCATCATCACCATCATCATCATCATCACCATCATCACCATCATCATCACCATCACCATCGTCATCACCATCATCATCATCATCACCATCACCATCATCATCACCACCATCATCATCATCACCATCATTATCATCATCACCATCATCATCACCATCATTATCATCATCACCATCATCATCACCATCATCATCATCATCATCACCATTATCATCATCATCATCATCATCATCACCATCATCATCATCACCATCATCATCATCATCTGGACCTCCTTTCCCACGCTAGGGAAGGGTGAGGAGTAGCAATGTCCAGACAGCCCAAGTTTGCCAATCCAATGGGCCACGCTTCCATTCACTCATCATTCAAGCCCCCGGAATCCTGGCTCTATCGGGTACACCCAAAACATTCACCACGTTCTGTAACTTCACATAAACGTATCCGATAGTGTCAATGGGCCACGCTTCCATTCACTCATCATTCAAGCCCCCGGAATCCTGGCTTTATCGGATACACCCAAAACATTCACCACGTTCTGTAGCTTCACATAAACGTATCCGATAGCGTCAATGCGGACGCTGCCACGTTAACAATGCCCCGTCCTGGTGGTGGACTTTATAAACAATGACAGAGGCCAAGGAGATTAACTAAGATGGTGGCAGTGTAATAGAAAGTGTTACAGAAAGGATGTAGAGCCACAGCAATCTAACAAAAGCTTAACACTACACTATGGTGCTGGTGGTGATGTGCTGAGGATAAGTAGCCATGTGGTGTGTGATAAGAAGGACCTGTTGTTATGGAGGAGTGCAAGGTGATAATCAACTCCTCACTCAAACAAGCAGACCGTGCACTGGAAGCCCAGAAACATACATGGGATAAACAGGACGTGGAATGGATATAAGGACAGCAGAACACAAAGCAGGTGTACGGCGACAAAGTGTACTTAATTACCTAGTGTTACGTGACCACCATCCACTCACGTAATGTAGTGCTGCCTACATCTTCGTGCACCATTATCATTCTGTCTGCATTTCCTACTGCCTATGACCTCCAGTCCTTTAAAAGCAGTGTTTCCAGCTATCTCAAAATGAACACATCTTGAATCTGGCTGTCTGTTATCTTTTTATTTATTGTCAGGAGAGGCAACAGCTCCCTGAACTTCTTCCAACCACTCCTCACCCTAGCCACAGAGCTGCTCCAGCCCCACCTCCAGCACACAACATGTCTCCCAAATAACAAAACTCTTCCACACACTCAAGAGACTCACCAGCAAGTTCAATCCTTTCACGCCTGACAATCTCCACCTGCTCTCCCCGACGCACCACACACATGAAATCAGCATTATCTTGCAGTCTACCTCTAATACCACTACCTCTCTTATGCACCCACTTATCACACACACTGCATTATCTTGCAGTCTACCTCTAATACCACCACATCTCTTATGCACTCACTTATCACAAACACTGCATTATCTTGCAGTCTACCTCTATTACCACTACATCTCTTATGCACCCACTTATCACAAACACTGCATTATCTTGCAGTCTACCTCTAATACCATTACATCTCTTATGCACCCACTTATCACAAACACTGCATTATCTTGCAGTCTACCTCTAATACCATTACATCTCTTATGCACCCACTTATCACAAACACTGCATTATCTTGCAGTCTACCTCTAATACCACTACATCTCTTATGCACCCACTTATCACAAACACTGCATTATCTTGCAGTCTACCTCTAATACCACTACATCTCTTATGCACCCACTTATCACAAACACCGCACAAGATGGAATTACTTCCCACGCCCTTGTGGCAAACTGCACATGGCCACTCTCCCTCGTCTTTGACAGTACCGCCACCAGCCCTAGATATCATCACTTTTGTTTTATCTGCATTTACCCTTAAGCCCTTGTGCCCCATACCATCTCTCCACTTCCTAAATCTTTCCTCCGTCTCTCCATACCATCTCTCCACTTCCTAAATCTTTCCTCCGTCTCTCCATACCATCTCTCCACTTCCTAAATCTTTCCTCCGTCTCTCCATACCATCTCTCCACTTCCTAAATCTTTCCTCCATCTCTCCACTTCCTAAATCTTTCCTCCGTTTCTCCATACCATCTCTCCACTTCCTAAATCTTTCCTCCGCCTCTCCATACCATCTCTCCACTTCCTAAATCTTTCCTCCGTCTCTCCATACCATCTCTCCACTTCCTAAAAATCTTTCCTCCATCTCTCCACTTCCTAAATCTTTCCTCCGTCTCTCCATACCATCTCTTCACTTCCTAAATCTTCCTTCCATCTCTCCACTTCCTGAATCTTTCCTCCGTCTCTCCATAGCATCTCTCCACTTCCTAAATCTTTCCTTCGTCTCTCCATACCATCTCTCCACTTCCTAAATCTTTCCTCCATTTCTCCATACCATCTCTCCACTTCCTAAATCTTTCCTCCGCCTCCCTTTCGTTCTCAGCAATCAATACCAAATCATCAGCATACAACATCTCCCACGGGAGTCCGTTTCTGAAGTCACGTGAGAGGGCTTCAAGTACCATGATAAACAACAAGGGACCCAAGACTGACCCCTGATGCACACCACCGCTGCATAAAAAAGGAGGGGGGGGGGTCCAGATAGACAAAAATGTTTACATATCTATCTATTTATTACAATTATCTATATTTAGTATAAACATTTGTACAGTACTCCCTTAGTTCACTACAGTACACTACATTACAGTTTTATCTATTTATCGATCTAGCTATCTATCTATTATCATTATTATTCATTATTTTCTCTTCCTTCTGCCTGTGGGTGACTTTACACTCCCTCTTCTGTCTTTCTTTCCTTCATTCTTTCCTCTTCCTTCTGCCTGCGGGTGACTTTACACTCCCTCTTCTGTCTTTCTTTCCTTCATTCTTTCCTCTTCCTTCTGCCTGTGGGTGACTTTACACTCCCTCTTCTGTCTTTCTTTCCTTCATTCTTTCCTCTTCCTTCTGCCTGTCGGTGACTTTACACTCCCTCTTCTGTCTTTCTTTCTTTCTTTCATTCTTTCCTCTTCCTTCAGCCTGTGGGTGACTCTACACTGAGTGACAAGCCAAATGGTTTCCTTTACACCAGGAAACCATTTACTACGCTGGGTGGTAACCATATAACCAGATTTTGGCGCCTGGTGGTTTTAGTGGGTAATCATTGCGCTCCAATCGGATTGAGCCGGTGAAGGTTTATATCTAGGGGGTGGTTGGGGTTGATTGCTCATGCAATGCCACTCAGGGATAAGTGAGGCTGGTCATTCTCATCTTAAATGTCGGGACCAACTGCCTAGCCCCGGGCTCCTACGCTCCTCATGGGGCAATGTAGGATTGGATGATGGATGGATGGATGGATTATTACTACTACTGCTACTACTACTACTACTACTATTTATATTTTTTTAAGTATGTAACTATGGGTATCCACTACATAGTCTTTTCCCTGAAGCCCAGTGGTTTGAACACTTGGGCCTGTATTCTCCCTAACACCTTTTCCTAAGTGATTTATTTTGTTTATTACACCTTACTGTTCTATTCCATGTTACATAAATCCTTCCAATATCGCCATACTCTGAATAAATAACGTACAAAAGGACATTCACCAGCCATATCCAAAAATGAATTACCAAAGAAGAGGTGTTAGGGAGCTTCCTTAACTGAAGAGAACACAGAGTTTGGTCACTACCCCACCCAGCAGTCCACCACCCTTACCACTAAGCCACCACTACTGATTCTAACTCACAGTGACAAGTACATTATTCTAGGAGACATTTTTACCCTTTCCCAGCCTCAGATTGATCTCCAGACCTCTCAATCAGCAGTTCACCACCGTTACCACTAAACCACCATTGAATAACTATCCTTGTCGCACCTCCTTTATGTATTCCTGTATTCTAGGAGACAGTTTTACCCTTTTCCAGCCTCTAATCGATCTCTAGTCCTTCCAATCAGCAGTCCATCACCGTTACCACTAAGCCACCACCTTTACTTGTCCTCCTCACTCTTCTACTAGATCTCTAGTCCTTCCAATCAGCAGTGCACCACCGTTACCATTAAGCCACCACCCCTACTTGTCCTCACTCTTCTACTCAATCTTTAGTCCTTCCAATCAGCAGTGCACCACCGTTACCACTAAGCCACCACCCATACTTGTCCTCCTCATTCTTCTACTCAATCTCTAGTCCTTCCAATCAGCAGTGCACCACCGTTACCACTAAGCCACCACCCCTACTTGTCCTCCTCACTCTTCTACTCAATCTCTAGTCCTTCCAATCAGCAGTGCACCACCGTTACCACTAAGCCACCACCCCTACTTGTCCTCCTCACTCTTCTACTCAATCTCTAGTCCTTCCAATCAGCAGTGCACCACCGTTACCACTAAGCCACCACCCCTACTTGTCCTCCTCACTCTTCTACTCAATCTCTAGTCCTTCCAATCAGCAGTGCACCACCGTTAGCACTGCAGCAACACTCAGTTGTCGTTCACCGTCTCCTTCATCTTCACCAGTGTAGTGTTCTTGGCTACACTCTCCCCGGGTGTAAATAATACCTTCTGCACCACACCCGCACGTCCCCCCTTGATCACACCCTTCCAAAAAGGAGAGAGACAACCATTGCCATCATCATCATCATCATCATCATCATCATCATCATCATCCTCACCATCATCATCATCACCAACACCACCATCATCATCATCATCAACAACAGCAAATAATCACCCATACATCCCACCATCATCATCATCATCTCCATCATCATCAGCAGCAGCAGCATTACCATCATCATCATCATCACCACCACCACCACCACCATCATCAACAATAGCAAATAATCACCCATACATCCCACCATCACCACCATCATCATCATCATCATCATCACCACCATCATCATCATCATCATCAACAACAGCAAATAATCACCCATACATCCCACCATCACCACCATCATCATCATCATCATCATCACCACCACCACCACCACCACCACCATCAACAACAGCAAATAATCACCCATACATCCCACCATCACCACCACCATCATCATCATCATCATCACCACCATCATCATCATCATCATCAACAACAGCAAATAATCACCCATACATCCCACCATCACCACCATCATCATCATCATCATCATCACCACCACCACCACCACCACCACCACCATCAACAACAGCAAATAATCACCCATACATCCCACCATCACCACCACCATCATCATCGTCACCATCATCATCATCATCATCATCATCATCACCACCACCATCACCATCATCATCATCACCACCATCATCATCACCACCACCACCACCATCATCATCATCAACAACAGCAAATAATCAGCCATACATCGCACCATCTGCCACTCAGCTCCATCTTCCTGGCAATGCTAACAACCATCGGGTCACCAGCTGCCACCATCTGGCCCGGCGCCACCACCACCTTCTCTATGACACCCGGCATGGGCGCCACGGCACTGCCCGCCACGCCACTCCCACCACCCAGCTCTTTCTCAAATTTGGCCACAGCGAGAGACATCTTCCATCCACCATTCTGAAAATATTACAGAGAAGCCATCCATCCATCCATCAGCCAATCCTACGTTGCCCCATGAGCAGCGTAACAACCCGGGGCTAGGCACTGCATCGAGTGAGTGGATGGCGAGCACCCCCACTTACCACTAAAAAGGATTTATACTGATTTTACAACAACAGAGACAGATGGACAAATGAGGAAGTGAAGGAGCGTTGTGGTGTGGAGTTACATGGAGAGACAGACTGACAAATGAGGAAGTGAAGGAGCGTTGTGGTGTGGAGTTACATGGAGAGACAGACTGACAAATGAGGAAGTGAAGGAGCGTTGTGGTGTGGAATTACATGGAGAGACAGACTGACAAATGAGGAAGTGAAGGAGCGTTGTGGTGTGGAGTGACATGGAGAGACAGACAGACAAATGAGGAAGTGAAGGAGCTATGTGGTGTGGAGTTACATGGAGAGACAGACAGACAAATGAGGATGTGAAGGAGAGTTGTGGTGTGGATGTGGATGTGATATTGAGAGACTGACGAGGAGAGCGTATGTGTGTGAGGTGCATGTGGAGTTACATGGAGAGACAGACTGACAAATGAGGAAGTGAAGGAGCGTTGTGGTGTGGATGTGGATGTGATAGGAAGCGTTAGGAGAAACACAATGAGGTGGTTTGGCCATGTGAAGAGGATGGAGAGTGAGAGACTAACTAGGAGAGTGTATGTGAGTGAGGTGCATGTGGAGTTACATGGAGAGACAGACTAACAAATAAGGAAGTGAAGGAGTGTTGTGGTGTGGATGTGATAGGAAGCGTTAGGAGAAACACAATGAGGTGGTTTGGCCATTTGGAGAGGATGGAGAGCGAGAGACTAACTAGGAGAGTGTATGTGAGTAAGCTGGAGGGGGGGAGAGGGAGGGGGAGACTGAGGATGAGATGGAGGGATGGAGTGGAGAGGTATATGAGGGAGGGGGGTGTGAGTTGGGGGCAGGGCAGTGAAATGGCGGGGGACAGGGCGACATGGATTAAGGCGTGTGGCAATAGACAGATAGATAGATAGACAGAGGAAGGCTAGAGGGTAATTTTAGACCAAGTTAGGGTAAAAGAGAAAAAGGCGAAATAAAAGAAAAGAGAGAAAAACGGCAAGATGTAGTGTCAAAGGTGCGTAAAGCTATGAAGGTGGTGGTGATCCCTAACGCCTTTGGCTCGGGTAATGGTGGCAGCCACGGCCGCCGTCAGCAGCAGTGTGTCGTTGTGTGGCACCAAACGGCCGCTGACATCCTAACTCCCGCCCCCTACACCCATACCGTACTGCCCTTCAACCAGGTAGTGCACGTGTACCGCCTCTTGTGTGTACTGTGTGCAAGGGCTACGCTACTAGTATGAGTAGTCTTTATTATTATTATTATTATTATTATTACTATTATTATTATTATTATTATTATTATTATTATTATTATTTTTATTGTTATTACTATTATTATCATTATTATTATTATTATTATTATTATTATTATTATTATTGTTATTATTATTATTATTATTATTATTATTATTATTATTATTATTATTATTCTCTGCATCATTATCATTCTCATCATTATGATCATCATCATTATTATTATTAATACTATTATTATTGTTATTATTATATTATACATCATTATCATTATCATCATTATTTTATTATAATCATTATTATTATTAACACTGTTATTAGTTATTGTTATTATTATTATTATTATTATTATTATTATTATAATTATTATTATTATCATTTTCTGCATCATTATCATAATCATTATTATCATCATAATTATTATTATTAACACATTATTATTATTATTATGATTATTATGATTAATATGATGATGATGATGATGATGACTACTTTATTATTATTTTTTTTTTCTGCATCATTATCATTATCATTATTATTATTATCATCACCAATATTATTAACACTTATAATTGTTATTGTTATTATTATTATTATTGTTATTAATATTATTGTTAATAATAATAATAATAATAATAATAATAATAATAATAATAATAATAAGTAACAATAATATTAATATCCTAAAAAGTGACAGGCCAGAGAAAGGGATGGGGGATTGAGTTATCCCCATACCCTGAAGATTGGGTCTATGAATGTGCGTGGATGTAGTACGATTGAGGCTAAAAGGGAGGAGATTGGGAGAATGTTTGTGAGAAGAAAGTTGGATGTGTTAGCTTTGAGTGAAACGAAGATGAAAGGGAAGGGTGAGTCTATGTTTGGAAGTGTGAATGGAAGAATGTCAGGTGTTGATAGAGGAAGGGCAAGAGAAGGTGTGGCCTTGTTAGTGAGTCCGGAAGTACAGCAGTGTGTGATTGAATGGAAGGAGGTGTCATCGAGACTGATATGGATGAAAGCGAAATTTGAACGTGAGTTGTGGGTGTTTGTGAGTGCATATGGGCCTGGTAATGAAAGGGATGAAGAAGAGAGGGAGTCTTTCTGGAATTATGTTGATGAGTGTCTGCAGAGTTTTGGAGCGAATGTGAATGTGGTAATGATGGGAGATCTGAATACTAGAGTGGGAAATGAAGCTGTTGAAGGTGTAGCTGGTATGCATGGTGTGCCTGGAAGAAATGAAAATGGGGAACGAATGATAGGGACGTGTGTTGAGCGAGAGATGGTGATTGGGAATACGCTGTTTGAGAAGAAAGATATTTATAAGTATACATGGGTGAGACAGGAGGGTGGAAGGGTTGTTGATAGAGCTTTGATGGACTATGTGGTTGTGTCTAGGAATGTAATAGGAAGATTGTTGGATGTGAGAGTTCTGAGAGGGGAGGGTGGAGGTATGTCTGACCACTACCTGGTGGAGGGAAAGTTAAGAGTAGGTAAGAGATGGGTGAGAGCTAGGAGGGTTAGGTGTGGCAGGGAGGTTTTGAAAGTGAGTGAGTTGGATAAAAGAGAGAAAAAGATAAAGTATCAGGAGAAATTGAAAGATGAGTGGAACGCAGTGAAAGATCGGGAAAATGGCAGTGTGGAGGAGGAATGGCAGTTGTTTAAGAGTGCTGTGGTGGGGCATGCAGAAGAGGTGTGTGGTGTGAGACGTGTGGGTGGTGGTGTAAGAAAAGGAAGTGAATGGTGGTGCGAGGAAGTAAGGCTGTGACTAAGAAGAGACATGCATATGAAGTGTGGCTGCAGAGGAAGGATGAGATGTCAAATGAAAGGTATAAGATAAAGAGGAATAGGGCGAGAAGGGCTGTGCGTGATGCTAAAGTGGCAGCAGATGAGAGGTGGGGAAGGCGGCTGACAGACAATTTCAACATAAGAAAATGTTTTGGAAGGAGGTGAAAAGGGTGCGAAAGGGAGAGTCTGGGAAGGAAGAACGAGTAAAAGCAGAGGATGGAAGGATGTTAATTGAGATGGATGCAGTAAGGAAGAGATGGGCAGAGTATTTTGAAAGATTGTTAAATGTAGAGGAGGAAAGGGAGGCTGAGACTGTGGCAGATGGAAGGGTGTAAGGAATAAATGGGTTGGGAGAGTTGAATGATTCTTTGATCACGAAGGAGGAAGTGGAGAAGGCAGTAAAGGAGATGAAAACAGGGAAAGCTGCAGGTATGGATGGGTGTGCTGTGGAATGCCTGAAGGGTGGTGGAGTGACTATTGTTGACTGGTTAGTAAGATTGTTGAATGTGTGCTTTGTGAAAGGTATGGTGCCAATTAACTGGGCAAGTGCTTGTGTGGTCCCGTTGTATAAAGGCAAGGGTGATAAGTATGAATGTACTAGCTTTAGGGGTATAAGTCTGTTGAGTGTTGTAGGTAAGGTTTATGGTAGAGTTGTCATAAAAGACTTTGTGGTTCCTTTGTGGTTGAGTTATATATATGTTAGACTTGTGGACGAGCGGTTTTTATATCTTGGAGAGGTAAAGAATAGTATGGGACTATTTTTATTTGTCTTGGAAATATTAACAAGTCTCTCACACAGAGCAGAGTATAGAGTCCAGTCCCGCTAGCTATCTCTCTGTCTCGCTCTCTCTGTCTCTCTCTCTATCTGCCAAGCCCTTCTCCCTGCGACCTGCCTCTTGTATGGCTTGTCTCCTTCTGAGCTCTCTTTCCTAAATTCTGGTGAAACAGGAGACGTATCACGTGTGTTCCTCGTGGATGGAAAGTTTAAGAAGCCTGTGTGTGAGTATGTGTGTATGTGTGTGTATGGTCACCAGGGCTTTGTTCCCGGGTGGTTTGCTGACAACTAACTGTATCATCTCCTTACTGGCCGCTGTTGTCAGCTTTCCTCAGTGTAATTTGCAAGCTCATTTCTTTTTCCCAGGCTCACATAGGGCTGTCTATCTATCTATTTATCTATCTATCTATTATGATTTGTAACTACAATACATTGCTCGGTCACGCAAAAATGGCGTACCATCGACAGTTAATATTCCTAACATATTAATACACATTATATATACATTATAATGAACTTAATTTATTTTTTTAGATACAGGCTCTCCAGTGAACTTAATAAAACATGAAGAACTAAATAGAATTCTTAAAAATGAAAAGAAAGTAACTTTTCTGGATGAAGCTGATTTAGATTTATACACAGTAGATGGACAAGAGATTACAGTGAAGGGTATGATAAGATTAAATCTCAGTTTCACAGAAACTACAAGACCATTCTCTGCATTTTTCTATATCGTTGAAAACTTAGCAAATAAAGCTCATATGTTACTGGGCTTAAGATCCATGAGAGCTGAGAACATAACTATACTCCCACAAATGAATGGAATAGACTTTGATAATGAATTCATAGAGGAAATAACTTCAGAGCCCTCACCGATTGGTAGAAGAGAGCCAAAAAGAATTGGTAATATTAAAGGCTTAAACAAACATACACAAACAGATGAGTGTATAGATCCACTCGCACCACCAACCCCATCCTCCAGAATTAGTGACCCAGATAACAGTACTGATTTATCAATTTTTCCAGTCCATCTCACTAATGATTTAGTTATACCACCTAATTCATACATGAAGGTTACCATAAAGAGCAAATTACGGAATAGTACTGTTCTTGTCTTAGAAGAATTATGTAAAGGGATTGTCAGTAGAAAACGCATTATGTCATACGAACGACGAAGGGCAAACTCAGATATTCATAATTAATCACATGAATGGGGAAGTTCAGTTGAAAAAGGGAACTTGCATAGTTAATATTGAAAAATGTCCCGCCCCTGTGAAGGAAATAGTTATAGCTGGAGTAACAAGTGAGATAAACTCTACGGATAGAGAAAGAATAAAAGAGAATTTAATTCACTCAGGTGAATTTGATGAAGAAAATGATTTGTTAACCCTGCTGGAAACACACAGGGACACCGTAGCATTGCCCGGAGAACAATTAGGGTGTACTAACTTCATTAATCACATGATTAATGTGCACCCAGAAACACCACCAATTTTCGTACCAGCTTACCGCATACCACACTCCCAACGTACACTTGCAAATCAGTATGTCGATGAAATGTTAAAACTTGGAATTATTGAGCCTTGTCTCCCCGTGGAATGCCCCCCTATTCTTCGTGCCCAAACGAAATGGAGAAATGCGTGCGGTAGTAGATTACCGTAAACTAAATAATCACACAATCCCAGACAGATTTCCCATGCCATTGCTAAGCAATGTTCTACAGAATATTGGTCCTGAGAATAATATATTCTCGACCATCGATCTCCTAAACGGCTACTATCAGATTCCAGTATCTAAGGAGTCACATAAATACACTGCCTTTTCAACAAACAGAGGCCATTATCAATATACAAGAATGCCAATGGGACTGAGGACAGCCCCAGGCACATTCCAGCGTCTTATGAATTACGTATTGTCCGGAATTTTAGGACAAGGAATATTTGTTTATCTTGACGATATTATAATCGCAACGAAGAATATTAAGGATCATCTCAGGAAATTAGACTTACTCTTACAAAAGCTTAGTGATGCTGGATTAAAGATTAAACTTTCTAAATGCAAATTTTGCTTTAAGGAAATAAATTTCTTAGGCCACAAATTAAGTTCTGATGGTATTCACACCACTGATGACAAAATACAGGCAGTGAGAGATTTTCCTGAACCCACTACGACTGACGAAGTTAGACAATTTTTAGGTCTGGCTGGGTACTATAGGTCATTCGTACCACAGTTCTCTCATATAGCCTTTCCTCTGTTCCAACTACTCAAAAAAGATGCTGTATTCCAATGGGAAGAAGAACAAAAAAGGGCATTTAACAATCTAAAAATTAAACTAACAAATGCACCTTGTTTAGCATATCCGGATTACACAAAATCATTTCTTATTTGTACAGACGCAGTTAAAGGATTAGGGGCTGTACTGTTGCAGGAAGATAAAAGAGGAGAGAATCAACCAATTGCATTTGCCAGCAGACAAACAAGAGGTGCGGAGAAAAATTATTGCACTACAGACTTAGAGGCACTTGCAGTGGTTTTTGCATTACAAAAGTTTCGAGATTTGGTATATGGTTACGAAATCCACTTATTCACCGACCATAAACCACTGGTGGGTATGTTTAAAGAAAAACTCCTTTCTGGGAGGAGAGCAAGATGGAAATGTACAGTTGAAAACTACAATGTACAAATTCATTATATACAAGGTAAAATGAACATAGTAGCTGACGCATTATCTAGGAACCCGAACACAATTCAGGTCGCGGCGTTAGATCTCAAAGGAAATATCCCAAACCACGAGGATATCGCAAAGGCACAAAGACTTGACCCAATATGGTCTAAAGTAATATACAAGTTAGAAAGTGGAGATGACATACAATTACCCAAACTGCATGTCCCACTTGAACAATTCACAGTGGTCAATAATACATTATACAAAATTAACTCTAAACAACCAAAACGCCAAAGAAATACTAACCAGTTGGTAGTACCTAATGACATGATACCCCAAGTATTACGATTGATACACGACAGCCCACATGCAGGACATCCTGGAAAGGATAAGACATTCAACCAAGCCCAGCTATTATATTAATGGCCTTCATTACGAAAAGATATAAACAATCATAAAAGACTTTGTGGTTCCTTTGTGGTTGAGTTATATATATATTAGACTTGTGGACGAGCGGTTTTTATATCTTGGAGAGGTAAAGAATAGTATGGGACTATTTTTATTTGTCTTGGAAATATTAACAAGTCTCTCACACAGAGCAGAGTATAGAGTCCAGTCCCGCTAGCTATCTCTCTGTCTCGCTCTCTCTGTCTCTCTCTCTATCTGCCAAGCCCTTCTCCCTGCGACCTGCCTCTTGTATGGCTTGTCTCCTTCTGAGCTCTCTTTCCTAAATTCTGGTGAAACAGGAGACGTATCACGTGTGTTCCTCGTGGATGGAAAGTTTAAGAAGCCTGTGTGTGAGTATGTGTGTATGGTCACCAGGGCTTTGTTCCGGGGTGGTTTGCTGACAACTAACTGTATCATCTTCTTACTGGCTGCTGTCGTCAGCTTTCCTCAGTGTAATTTGCAAGTTCATTTCCTTTTCCCAGGCTCACATAGGGCTGTCTATCTATCTATTTATCTATCTATCTATTATGATTTGTAACTACAATACAGAGAGTTAATTATGAGAGTTAGAGAGGGTACAGAGGGAGTGATTGGTGATGAGCAGTGTGGCTTTAGGAGAGGGAGGGGATGCGTTGATCAGGTGTTTGCTGTGAGACAAGTGTGTGAAAAGTATTTGGCGAAAGGCAAGGATGTGTTTTGGGCATGCATGGATTTAGAGAAAGCATATGATAGATTAGTAAGAGAGAGTAAGAAGAGAGTGGATGAGGAATTTGGAAGGAATTTGAGTGTAAAGTGGAGGGACTGTAAGAAAATGTTCTGGAAAGAGGTGAAAAGAGTAAGACAGGGTGGAAGTGATGTTAGCAGGGGAGTGAAAGATAAAAATGGTAGATTACTAGTGGAGAAGGGAGAAAAAGTGAGCAGATGGAGAGAACACTTTGAGGAATTGCTGAACATAGAGGATGGAAGTAATACGAGTATAAGTGGCTGGGGAATGGCTGGGAGAAGGAGGGAGGTGAGAAGACAGGAAGAAATCAGTAGGATAGAAGTTGTGGAAGCAATGAAGAATGGTAAATTGGGGAAAGCCCCAGGAATTGATGGAGTGTGTGGTGAAATGCTGAAGCATGGGGGAGAGATAGTAGTAGAATGGATGTCGAAGATGTACAGATTGGCCTGGGAGGAAGGTAGGGTCCCGGAGGATTGCAAGTCAGGTATAATTATTCCCTTGTACAAAGGAAAAGGGGAAAAAGAAGTGTGTGGTAATCATAGGGGCATTTGTCTTCTTAGTATAATAGGAAAAGTGTATGGTAGGATACTTATTGACAGAGTTAGAGAAAGAACAGAGAAATTAGTGGGAGAAGAACAGGGAGGCTTTAGGAAGGGAAGAGGTTGTGTAAATCAGATATTCATTCTTAGATCTTTAGTGGAAAAGTTTCTAGAGAAGGGAAAGAAGTTGTATGTGGCTTTCATGGATTTGGAGAAAGCATATGACAGGGTGGATAGACAAGGATTGTGGAAAGTGTTAAGAATATATGGAGTAGATGGGAAGTTGTTGAATGCTGTGAAGAGTATGTACGATGGTGCGAAGGCTGCAGTGGGCGTGGGTAGTGAACTAAGTGAATTTTTCTCTTTGAAAGTTGGGTTGAAACAGGGATGTCATGTCTCCATGGTTGTTCAATCTGTACATGGATGGGGTAATAAAAGAGGTATAAGGTAGGGTAGTGGATGTTGGAGTGGCCCTGGTGAGAGAGGATAGTGTTTGGAACTCCCTGTACTGTTGTTTGCAGATGATACTGTGTTGTTGAGTGAAGACGAAGGGGAGCTGCAAGGCTTGGTGGATGAGTTTGGGAGAGTGTGTAAGAAACGGAATCTAAAGGTGAATGTAGGGAAGAGTAAAGTGATGGTCTTTGAGAAAGGTGAAGTCAGTGAATGTACAGCGAGGTTGGATGGTGAGGAATTGGAAAATGTGAGTACGTTTAAGTACTTGGGTAGTGTGATGAGTAAGGATGGAGGTTTAGAGGGTGAAGTGCTTGAAAGGGTACAGCAGTGAAGAAAGGTTGCTGGTTCTTTGAAAGCAGTGAAAAGAAACAGGGAAGTGAGCGTGGAAGTGAAAAAGTTACTACATGACAGTATTGTGATACCAACTCTTACGTCCGGAAGTGAAGCTTGGACGTTGTTGGAAGGACACAAGTCAAGAGTGAGAGCAGTGGAAATGAGTTATTTAAGAGGAGCCTGTGGAGTCACATGGAGAGACAGGCTGACGAATAAGGATATAAAGGAGCGTTGTGGTGTGGATGTGGATGTGATAGGAAGCGTTATGAGGAACACACTGAGGTGGTTTGGCCATGTGGAGAGGATGGAGGGTGAAAGACTGACGAAGAGAGTGTATGTGAGTGAGGTAGAGGGGGGAAGAGGGAGGGTAAGGCCGAGGATGAGATGGAGGGATGGGGTGGAGAGGTATATAAGAGAGGGGGGTGTGAGTTGGGAGCAGGGCAGTGAAATGGCGGGGGACAGGGCGACTTGGAGGCGATTTGTTTGTGGCCACCCCAAACGGGATTGAGGCGTCTGGCAATAGATAGATAGATAGATAGTATGATAGAATTGATAGGGAGGCTTTGTGGACTGTTTTAAGATTGTATGGACTTGATGGTAGGTTACTAAAAGGGGTGAAAAGTTTTTATGTAAACAGTAGAGCGTGTGTAAGAGTGGGAAATGCTGTGAGAGACTGGTTTCCCGTGAGAGTGGGGCTGCGGCAGGGATGTGTGATGTAGCCTTGGTTGTTTGATATTTACATGGATGGTGTTGTAAGGGAGGTGAATGCAAGAGTTTTAGGTGGAGGTCTGAGTCTGGTGAATGTTGATGGTAGAGAGTGGAATCTGAAGCAGCTGCTGTTTGCAGATGATACTGCACTGGTGGCTGATTCAGAGGAGAGATTGAGACAGTTGGTAGAGGAGTTTGGAAGGGTGTGTGAAAGGAGGAAATTGAAAGTAAATGAGAATAAGAGTAAAGTGATGAAGTGTACGAGGTTGGTAGATGGTAGGGGGATGAATATAGTTTTGAATGGCGAGTTGCTTGAGGAGGTAGAGTGTTTTAAATATCTAGGGTCATATGTTGCTGTGGATGGAAGAATAGATGCAGAAGTGAAGTTTAGAATAAATGAAGTAGGAAAGGTGCTGGGAGGAATGAAAACAGTGTTTAGATGTTGTTTGCTTAGAATGGATGTAAAGAGAAGGTTGTATGAGGGTGTTGTGGTACCGACTGCATTATATTGGGCTGAAACATGGAATATGGGTGTAGCAGAGAGGAAAAGTTTGAATGTAATGGGGATGAGGTGTCTGAGGAGTATGTGTGGAGTGACGCGTATGGATCGAGTGCAAAATGATGAAATGCGAAGGAGAACTGGAGTTGTTCGGGAAATGGCTGGTAGAGTTGAGCAGAGGGTGTTGCGATGGTTTGGGCATATGGAGAGAATGGATAATGAGCGATTGGTGAAAAAGATAACTAGATCTGATGTGAGAGGTGTAAAGCTGAGAGGAAGACCACGAACAGGATGGATGGACAGTGTGAAGAGAGCGCTGGATGCGAGAGGGATGTCTGTTGAGCAAGGAAGAGTGGCTGTGCGTGACAGAAATAAATGGAGAAAAATTGTGAATGAATAAGTGATGACGCAGCCCTGAGGGGATATTCTCCCACATTTGGTCTGATCAACTAGTCAGGTCAGGTGCGGGTAAGGGGATGGGTCTGTTTTGATGTGGCAGGGGTAAACCAGCTTTGCTGTCAGGCCCTGCTGCGGATGTCACTGATTGTGCGGTGTGGTGCGGTGAGGATCTGTCCCTTCTCCCCTTTGGGGCTAAGATGCGAATGAATGTGTTTGAATGGATGAGTAAATGGCGAGTGTGTCGTCCTGTCTCGGCTACCTACCTTTCCTTGGGAGAAGCAGCCTAGGTATATAGATATATAGATTATTATTATGTCAGGAAAGGAGGTTGTGCATTTGTAACTCTTATTTCAAACACAAAGATGCACATAAATATACCTGGTATAGAGGGAACAGGGATCATGTTCAAAGAAGCCTGATTGATTACGTGCTCATAGAGAGGTCGATGATGGGAATGGTTGCTGATAGAAGGTCCGTGAAAGGACGATGTGGAGGTCTGTCAGATCACATGGTTGTGGTATGGAAGATCAAGCTGAGAGGAGTGAGGTGGACCAGGAGAGAGAAGCAGTCAGGGAGAAAGACTGAAATTTGAGAAGCTGAGGATCAAAGAAATGGCAGATGAATACAGGATTAAAGTAGGGGAGGAGTTAGAATCAGTAAATTGGAATGAAATGGATGTGGACAGCCTGTGGAATGCATATAGGGATTGCTTAGTTAGAAATGCTAAGTGGTGTGTGTTGTGGCAAGAGTAATAAGAAAGAAGAAAGGTACGGCATGATAGGATGAGGAGGTGAAGAGAGCAGTGAAGGAAAAGAGAAAGAAGTGGCTAGAGTGGTTACAGGACAGGGGTTCAACTGAAACAAGAACTGAATATACTGAGAGCAAGAAGCACGTAAAGAGACCAGTGAAGAGGAAAATGAAGAAGGTAAATGATGATCTAGGAAAAAAAAATGAATGAAAACTACTCTGAAAAGAGGAAGTTATTCTGGAAAAAGGTGTGGAAATGTAGAAGTGACAGTGGAAAGAAATGTGAAGGTGTGCATGATGCATGTGGTAGATTATTAACTCATGGGGATGAAGTAAGGACCAGATGGAAAGAATATTTTGAAAGCCTGATGAATGGGAATAAAAAGGGTAGAGCCACTTTAACATGACTGGTTTTGGGGGTGTGCAAAGAAGGAATGCAGTGCCAGGAAACATGACACTTGCACAGGTTAAGAGCTCTGTGAAGCGGCTAAAAAGTGGGAAAGCAGCTGGGGTTGATGAGGTGTATGCTGAGATGATTAAGTGTAGTGGAGAGAGTGGAATGAAGTGCTTGTTGGAGATATGTAAGAAGGCATGGATGTGTGAACTGTGCACGCAGAGTGGAAAAAGGCTGTGATTGTACCCCTGTACAAATATAAAGGTGAGCGAAGTGAGTGCAAGAATTATTGTGGCATAAGTTTATTGAGTGTGATAAGGAAGGTATATGGAAGAATTATCGTAGAGAAAGTAACAGAGATATCAGAAATATTAGTGGGTGATGAACAGGGTGGCTCTAGGAGTGGCAGCGGATGTGTGGATCAAACAGTGAGACAGATAGTGGAGGAGGTTTGTGAGGACTATAAGGCGTTTATGGCATTCATGGATCTGGAAAAAGCATATGACAAAGTAGATGGAGAAGAATTATGGAAAGTTTTGCGCATGTACGGTGTAGATGGTAAGCTGCTTGGTGCCGTCAAGAATTTTTATGATGGTAGTGAAGCATGTGTAAGGGTTAATGGGCATCTAAGCGAATGGTTCATGATAGGTGTAAGAATGCGACAAGGTTGTGTGATGTCCCCATGGTTGTTCAATATATATATATATATATATATATATATATATATATATATATATATATATATATATATATATATATATATATATATATATATATATATATATATATATATATATATATATGGGGTGATGAGAGAAGTAAAAACATGAGTAATGGAGAAGGGGATGGCGTTGGTAATGAATTGTGATGGATGGAATATCTCAGATTTGTTGTACGCTGATAATGCAATATTACTTGCAAATACCGGACAAGAAGTTGGAAGACTAGTGCAGAGTTTTGCTGATGTCTGTAATCGTCGTGCCTTGAGAATAAATGTAGAAACGAGTAAAGTGATGGTTATTGACAGAGAAGTTGACCCCCAGTGAGATGTTACAGTGAATGGAGAGAGACTGGAATTCGTGAGAGAGTTCAAATTCCTGGGTACAGTGATAGAAAAGAGAGGAAAATGTGCAAAAGAAGTGGCAAGTAGAGTGGCACAAGGAAGAAAAGTAGCTGGTGCAATGAAGGCCTTGATAAGAAAAAAGACTTGAGTGTTGCAGCTGCACGAGGCTTACATGAAGGAGTGTTTGTGCCAACTTCAACATATGGATGTGAGACTATGGTGTGGCATGAAAATGGAATGTCACGAGAGAGAGCAGTGGAGATGCAACTGCTGAGGAATGTATGTGGAGTACAGAGAGTGGATAGGATACGAAATAATGTGATTCATGAAAGATGTGGAGTGAGGAAGTCTGTGGACACGAGAATCGAAGAGAGTGTACTGAGATGGTATGGTCATGTGGAGAGAATGAATAACAATAGAGTGATGAAAAAGGTATATATGAGCGATTTTGAAGGAGGGAGGAGGTGAGGTAAGCCAAGGAGAAGGTGGAGAGATATGGTGGATGAGTGTAGGAAGAAGAGAGGTTTGGAAATCGATGAGACTACCTGACAAGAGATCGACCTGGCTGGATGAATATTGTCAGGAGAAGCACATGATCAGGGATTTGGCACTCATTTTTAACGTGGCAGTGTCTGGATTGACTCTATCGGATACGTTTATGTGAAGCTACAGAACCTGGTGAATGTTTTTGGCGTATCAGATAGAGGCAGGATCCCGGGGGCTTGAATGATGAGTGAAAGGAATTGTGGCCCATTGGATTGGGCAAATTTGGGCTGTCTGGACATTGCTACTCCTCACCCTGCCCTAGGGTGGGAAAGGAGGTCCGGATTATGATGACGATGATGATGTGTTACCAGTACTACTAAACCAGTGCTATTACTAACATTATGTTTAACACCAGTACCCTGCTGACACCAACAGTACTCTGTTATTACCAGTGGTGGGCAGCGCAAACTAAGAAGGATCTTGCGCAAGCACAAAGCGCAATCCACAGTTCACTACCTTGCGCACGCGCGAATGTGCAATCTGACAAATATTTAGTTTGCGCAATGTCGCAAAGTGCAAGCACAAACCATTTGAATATATTTGTGGGAATTACTGTAAAATATATATTGGTATAATTAAATAACTTACTAAAGTAGCAACCTGCCCACCACCCGCGGTGATTGAATTGGCAAAGATCACGTGATTACTGTATCATCAACTCTCTCTCTCTCTCTCTCTCCGACAGAGGAGGGACGGAATGGAGAGTAAGAGAGAGAGGAGGGAGGGAATGGAGAATAAGAGAGAGAAGAGGGACGAAGTTTATGCCTTATCTCCTCACTCAAAGGGACGCTTCTTTGCCATTCCCGTATTTAATCTCTCTCTCTCTTTCTCTCTCTCTCTCTCTCTCTCTCTCTCTCTCTCTCTCTCAGAATAATGCTCTTTATCTCTCTCTCTCTCTTGTCTTGTCAAGACATTTTATTTAATAATTCAATATAGATATACAATAACATATGTAATTAGTTACAAAAAATAAAAAATCATGAAAACAGAGTATTTAAATCAAATATCCACAGCCTAATAAATTATTAGGCTGTGGATATTTGATTTAAATAATATGTTTTAATGGTTTTTATAAGGAATTGCATATGCTAATCTTAATAAATAATGTATTTTTATTATTATTTACTAATAATAATAATTCAAAAAATATAAAAAATACATTATCTGTTGAAGCATATTAAGAAATGCTACTACCCCCTTCCCTCCCTCCTCCCCCACCAGGCACCAAGCTACCCTCGCGACCCGCCCCAGCCTCCCCCATCCCTTGTCCAGCCCTGCGGGAAGCTCCCACCACGTGTCCCCTGGAAGACCACGTGTCCCTTGGATTGCGCAGCGCGCAATCCGCAGTGCGCAATCCACAGGGCAGGTGCGCAAGGCAGGTGCACAAGCACAAATTTAGTTGTACAAGCGCAACTGAGTTTGCGCTTGCGTACCTGCCTTTTCATGTGCGCAGGCGCAAAATTGCGCATGGTCCAGTGCGGTACGCAATGCGCAAACGATATCACCGGAGCACAAGGGTATGCAATTGCACTTTGCGCAAGTGTTTGCCCACCTGCCCAGCACTGGTTATTACCACGTCCTTATTTATAGCAACAGAACTCGCTTAACACCGGTGTTATTAACACCACTCCTTTATTAACCCCATTACTGTTAATACCACTACTTTACTAACACCACTACTGTTAATAACATATTAACACCACTACTTTACTAACACCACTATTGTTAATAACACATCATTAACACCACTACTTTACTAACACCACTATTGTTAATAACACATCATTAACACCACTACTTTACTAACACCATTACTGTTAATAACACATCATTAACACCACTACTTTACTAACACCACTATTGTTAATAACACATCATTAACACCACTACTTTACTAACACCACTACTGTTAATAACACATCATTAACACCACTACTTTACTAACACCACTACTGTTAATAACACATCATTAACACCACTACTTTACTAACACCACTACTGTTAATAACACATCATTAACACCACTACTTTACTAACACCACTACTGTTAATAACACATCATTAACACCACTACTTTACTAATACCACTACTGTTAATAACACATCATTAACACCACTACTTTACTAACACCACTACTGTTAATAACACATCATCAACACCACTACTTTACTAACACCACTACTGTTAATAACACATCATTAACACCACTACTTTACTAACACCACTACTGTTAATAACACATCATTAACACCACTACTTCTATCCACACTCCTGATGCAACTTCACACTACTCCATAAATATCTCTCAGCAGTAAGATACACCTGTGACTACTACTCGGCACTGTACTCTCTCTCTCTCTCTCTCTCTCTCTCTCTCTCCATGTGTGCCTATTACCCACCACTGTACAGTCTCTCTCTCTCTCTCTCTCTCTCTCTTTCTCCACCTGTGACTGCTGCTCAACCCTGTACCTTTCTCTCTCTCTCTCTCTCTCTCTCTCTCTGCAGTACACAGGTAACAAAGGTGTCAGTGCAGTGGTGGTCAGTGGCTGGTGTTGGCACAGTGGTGGGCCTCACCTGTCTTGCAGGGGCGTATGGACCCACAATCACCATATTCACCACCACACCACACCCTCGCCGTAATGTTGTGTGGCAGGTCAGAGAGACAGGTGGCCCGGCCCAACACAGTGGTGGAGTTGTCAGTCAGGTGTGATGCTCGTAGCCACCTTGTGCCCACCTGCAGCAAAGTAGGGTTGCCTGCTATCAACATCATCTCTCCACGGTTATACAGCCTTGGCTACAGCAAAGGTTATGTCAATATATACCCACCACCAATGCCTTGTTCATAGTAATTACCTGGTATGATATTGACCTACCTCAACACTGCCATTGCCTCGCAGGAGCCAGAGTTCTCTCTCTCTCTCTCTCTCTCTCTCTCTCTCTCTCTCTGTTTATATGTCTAGCCTATGTATTGGCATATTTCTCTTTTGGTGTAGTTATTATCGCCCGTCTTTACAAGGCGGAGCGATAATGTTTTTGCCTGCCTCTGTGTGTGTGTGTGTGTGTGTGTGTGTGTGTGTGTGTGTGTGTGTGTGTGTTTGTGTGTGTGTTTGTGTGTGTGTGTGTGTGTGTGTGTGTGTGTGTGTGTGTGTGTGTGTGTGTGTGTGTGTGTGTGTGTGTGTGTGTGTGTGTTTTCCCATTATATCTCATGAACGGCTTGAGCTATGAACATGAAATCATCAGGGAATCAAGATATGGTCAAAATATTGGACTTGGCCAACAGTGTATTCTCTCAGGCGATTAGCATTCGGCTCCCGAATGCTTTTCTTTTATCATTATTATTATTATTATTATTATTATTATTATTATTGTAATACTGCTGCAGTTACAACTAGAATAACTACAACAACAACAACAACTACTACTACAACTACTGCTACTACTACTACTACTACTCCTCCTCCTCCTCCTACTACTACTACTACTACCACTAGTACCACTACCACTACTACTACTACTACTACTACTACTACCACTACTTGTATAGCTTAGTCCATCTGGTATGGGAAGAGACGAGTCTTAAGTTTTTAAAAGCTTTGTACAAAGTGCACAAGGGGCTGGGCTTACCTACCAAATAGATGTAACGAAAATGGCAGTACCTTGCCCTTTGATACAATGAACATTACCAGCTCAGTGCTACAGCCGCTACCTACCACCCGTGTGGGATTCTCTCTCTCTCTCTCTCTCTTTCTCTCTCTCTCTCTCTCTCTCTCTCTCTCTCATTAAAACTGACCTGTAGTTTGAGCGTGGTGTAGTCAGGTGTTCGATGCGTGTACTATCAGATGTGTCCTCACGTTCCCTGCCACACCACATGTACAGTTCATCGTCAATATCGTTGTCCAGATTATGATGTATTTGTGCTCCAGCAACTTGGTGCTTCCTACTTGCCATGCTGAACACTGGGCTGTGTCCACGGCCTACCATGCCCGGGTGGCTGGAAGTGGATCTCAGCCAAGAGTACGTCTTCCCCAGCCTGGGTGCTGCTAAGGAGTGCCACTGGGTGCCAGGCTGTGTTTGCTATGTTGTCACTGACACATTCTGCAGGGTAGGAAGTCAGGAATAAGGGAAGGTTAGGCCATGACAGGGTTAGGGTAGGTTTTGAGGAGGTTCAGGGAAGACATGGAAGGGTTGGGGGTAGAGTGTAGGAGGTTGGGTTAAGAGTGGGATAAGGGGAAAGGCAAGGTAAGGCAGGGTTATAAGTTGGATATGACAGGGTTAAAGGGTAGGTTGGGGTAAGGATTGGTACTGTAGGGTTAGGGTAAAGGCAGAGTTAGGAACAGGGCTGGGCAGGTGTGGACTGGATTAGGGGCAGATGAAGGCAGGCTCAGGGGCAGAAGAAAGCTGAGTTTAGGGCAGGGGAAGGTATAATGTGGGGAAGGAAAAGGCAGAGTTTGGGTAAGGGAAGGCATAATGTAGGGAAGGGAAAAGCAGAGTTTGGGGCAGGGGAAGGAATTTGCGGCAGGGGAAGGCAGCGTTTGAGACAGGGGAAGGTGTTTGAGGCAGGGGAAGGCAGAAATGGAGCAAGGGAAAAAGCAGAGTTTTGGGCAAGGGAAGGAGTTTGGGGAAGGGAAGGGCAGAGTTTGGTGCAGAGATGGCAGATTTGGGGGTAGGGGAAGGAGTTTAGGATAGAGATGGCAGAGTTTGGGGCAGGAAAGACAGAGTTTGGGGAAGAGATGGCAGAGCTTGAGGCAGGGGAAGGAGTTTGGGGCAGGGGAAGGGTTTGGGGCGGAGATGGCAGAGTTTGGGGCAGGAAAGGCAGAGTTTGTGGAAGAGATGGCAGAGTTTGAGGCAGGGGAAGGAGTTTGGGACAGAGATGGCAGAGTTTGGGGCAGGGGAAGGGTTTGAGGCAGGAGAATGTGGAGTCTGGAGCAGAGAAAGGAGTCTAGGGCAGGGGAAGGAGTTTGGGGCAGAGCTGGCAGAGTTTGGGGTTTGTAAAGACTAGATATCACTACAATTAGGCAAGCGCAGTGGTGTGTACAAGACGTGGCTGAGTGGTGGGAAGAAGAAGGCTGGGCTGTTAACAGAGGAGGGCAAGCTTATTAGGAGAGGGCCAAGGTTAGCATAAGGGACGGAAGGTTAGATACAAGGAAGGGCTGAGTCAGAGGCATGTAAGGGCTGAGTCAGGTGAGGGGGGAGGGCTGCCGCAGGGGTTAGACGAGGCCCGTGAGAGCATGGGAGGGAAAGAGAGAGCAGGGTTAGTGCATGTGGAGGAGGGAACGGTGGGGTTATGATAACAAGAAGGAGGGAATGAGGTTAAAAGCAAGGGATGAGTTAAAAGGGTTATCAGCAAATGGAGGGAGGTGAGGAGGGGGTTGGAATTAGGGAAGGGGTAGACAGCTAGGGATAGGGGTAGGAGGGGAAGATGGTTAGGGTGAAAGAGGGGGCTTAGTAGAAAGAGCAGAAGAAATCTGGATACAGGGACGTGGCAGGAGAGTGTGATGTTAGGAACACAGGAAGCAGGAGGGTCAGAGCAGGTGAAAAGGTGAGTTAAGAGCATAGGTTATGAGAAGGTTAGAGGCAGAAGGGAATGGAATATTGGAAGTAGATGAGAGAAGGGAGGAGAAGGTAAGAAATAGAGGTGAGGGGCTTTTGAGGAGACAGGGGCAGTTAGGAGGACAAGGAAAGGTTTGTTAGCAGCAGGGGAAGGATGGATGTTAAATGTTGGCGTAAGAATGATGTTAGAAGTAAGGTTTGGGAGAAGCTTATTTCACTTACGAGGAATGAAGGCGGGAAGAATGGCGTTTATAAGTTACATTTGGTTACGGAGAATGAAGGAAGGAATGGCGTGTTTAAGTTAAATGTTAGTGCACAAGGAACCAAAATTAGACAAAGTATTATGGCACAACACAATTTAAAAGTCCTTGGCTGTGCAAGTAAAAATGTTATTCATGAAAGTGATACACGTACACCCACATTCAGTGCAACTACTACACTATGTGAAGAACCATTCTCAAGTGTGGTGCTTGATCTGTGGCATTTTATGGCAGACACACACACACACACACACACACACACACACACACACACACACACACACACACACACAAAGTAAATGACTCTCTCTCTCTCTCTCTCTCTCTCTCTCTCTTTCTCTCCTTACTTAAGTGGCTAAAATTGGCGCCTGTCACCTCATAGTTCTCCACTACAAGCGTTATGAAAAGCTATCACTAGTAAGTATGTGTGGGTGTAGGTGACAAATGGTATGAAGCGTGTACGTGTGGGTGTTTAGGCCTGTGGGGTGGAGTGTAAGTGTGGGTGTTTAGGCCTGTAGGGTGAAGTGTAAGTGTGGGTGTTTATGCCTGTGGGGTGGAGTGTAAGTGTGGGTGTTTAGGTCTGTGTGGTGGAGTGTAAGTGTGGGTGTTTAGGTCTGTGTGGTGGAGTGTAAGTGTGGGTGTTTAGGTCTGTGTGGTGGAGTGTAAGTGTGGGTGTTTAGGCCTGTGGGGTGGAGTGTAAGTGTGGGTGTTTAGGCCTGTGGGGTGGAGTGTAAGTGTGGGTGTTTAGGCCTGTGGGGTGTAGTAAGGAGTCTGGGGCTTAAATGGTCAGTAAACGTGAGTATGGCCCGTTAATCAGCATCACCTTTGCTTACCTTATCCTTTTATCGCCGAGTTTTGGCACTCTGAACCCTACTTCATACCAGGTGGGAACAGAGGTCTGGATGATGATGATGATGATGATGATGATGATGATGATGCATATACATGGCAGCAGAGAGAGAGAGAGAGAGAGAGAGAGAGCGTGGCTGGTGGTTTCATGTGTCAGTTTGTGGCCTGAGTACAGTCTATACAGTATGCCCAGTATACAACACAGTCCCTGGTGGTGGTGTTGTAGGCAGTGGTGAGGTATGTGGTAATACTCACGTGTCGTGCAGTACGTCATGGACCCACAGGAACCACCAGGCACACATGTCACCCACAAGGCCAGGTCAGGGAACTCCAAGGAGAGGACTGGGCACTTGCCTGGCTCCGTCTCTGTGATCTGGTCCCCGTTGGTCACACTGACCTTCATCTGTTCTCGCTGCACCTGCAGTAAGAACAAAATATTATGTATTAGTGGCATGGGGCGTTTGACCTGTTTTATCCGATGATGTATTCTTCACGTTTTCTTGCAACCTTCACCAGATTTTATTTAGTACTCGCTTTAAGGCCACCCTCGGCGGCCTTCGCTCGATGTCAAGTCACTTCCTATCTTCAGTCGGAAGGCAACAGAAACTGAATTACTCAAGGCATGAGCGAGACGGAGCTAGGAATTAGTAGTGTTTGCTATTATAGTGAATTATATCATTATACTATAATATTTTAGGAGTATAAGGAGGGAGGAAGGAGAGGCGAGAGAGTGATAATACAACAAACACGTCAGTCTTCTCTCTTCTGTCATGTTGGTAGTTTCTGTGATGGACCAAGAACGAATCCATCCCCTCCACTCCAAACAAAAGGCCAGAAATGAGTCATAATTCGGGAACCGGTGGCCCAATTGGACTGGAAATTGTTTTACTCTTCCAGTTACAGCATTTAACGGTATCCTGCTCTAAAAAATATAGATATGCGTTACATGCGTCGGTTTTGGCTGTGTTGCGGTAACAAACAAACAAACATAGCCAAATCAGACCATTATAATATGGATGGGCAAGCCTTTTGCACCTCGAGGGATTTGGTGCATCCTTCATTAAAGTGTTCAGTATAATGTACTTATCTTGATTCAGTACAATGGTGTGAAGGCAGCAAGAAGAACATACAAGGCTACATCATGGCACTGAAGGCATTAAACAACTGTGAGACATCACTGGATATTGTGGCAACATCTTACTATCTCACACTCGAGTGCCTTCATTAGTACTGATGTGCTGGACTTTATGTCAGAATTATTACATTTATACCAGTGTTAATTGTTACACACACACACACACACACACACACACACACACACACACACACACACACACACACACACACTCTCGAGTGCCTTCATTAGTACTGATGTGCTGGACTTTATGTCAGAATTATTACATTTATACCAGTGTTAATTGTTGTACAAACACACACACACACACACACACACACACACACACACACACACACACACACACACACACACACACACACACACAGCCGCCTCTGAACCCACAACACCACAACTGACCTGAATTTTGATCCTGCGAATCACCTCCTGTGTGGTCTGATCACGCTCGGTAGGGTTGGTGGTGGTTGCAGGGTTGGTGGTGGTTGCAGGGTTGGTGGTGGTTGCAGGGTTGGTGGTGGTTGCAGGGTTGGTGGTGGTTGCAGGGGTGGTGGTGGTTGCAGGGGTGGTGGTGGTTGCAGGGGTGGTGGGGACAGTGTTGATGGTGAGGGTCAGCGTTGAGTTTTCACCACTCTCATCAAAACACCAGAACTTTGCGGCGTCCACATCAGCAGACTCGTCAGCACTCAAGGTTACTTTAAGAGCACCCTCGCGCGACCTATTTGATAATGTTCTGACTTCGAACACTAGAGTAAAGGCGGCATTTGTTACAGCCTGGTGAAGCTCAAACTCGGCTTCAAGCATCTCCTCCTTGTCTTTCTTCCTGAGTACCACTGGGTGAGGGGTGGGATATGTTGGCACCGCGACTTTGTGGCATTCTGAAAGGAAGACCAGGAAAAGCGATAAGTGTGGACTCCTTAACAAGTTTTCAGGGGTCATTTTCTCTTGGCTAAATAAAATATTGTGGTGTTAGCCAAAATAACCGTTTAGATGCACCAGCAGCAGTGAAAGGCTGACTACGGACAGTTATTTTAGTCTTTGACTTTACCATATCACTGGGATCAACAAAACTGAATGACGTTATGCAGAATAAAATAGCTAAACCCACCAACCAAAGTGAGGGTGTTTATAACGACTGATAATCCAATTACATATCAATCTTAAAGGCGTCTCTTAATCCATCCCTTACCACATTGACACACCACTACCCTAACACCCTCTCAACCTCCCTCTCACACCTCCCTTTTACCCCTTTCCTTTAAACCCCTTTTCCTACTCCCTCTCACCCCATCCTTTCAACCCAGGCCCCTCAGCCTTCCTCTCACCACCTGCCTTTCTCTCCCTCCTATCTCCATCCCTCCTACCTCATCCTGCTTTCCTTCACCTCTCTCACTTTTCCTTCCCTCTCCATCTCCTTCTCACATTCATTCCAGGAGCCTCTCTATACCCTCCTTTAAGCCTCCTTTCTCTGTCTTCTCCTTTCCCTTCATTTTTCCTTCCTTTACCCTCCCTTCCACTACTCCCCCCCCAATTCCCATTCTCTCTTCCACTCATAATTCCCTAATGCCCATTAACTCCCCCCTCCCTGTCACCCAGGGGTGTAGGGACAACACTCCCTTCCCTTACCCTCCCCCTCCTCCCCCTCACATCTTCCCTTCCCTTACCCTCCCCCTTCTCCCTCCATCACGCCCTCCTTTCCCTTCCCTTCTCCTCCCTCGCCCACACCGTCCCTTTCTTTACCTTCACCATCCATCTCATCCTTCCCAAGCCCTTCCCACACCCTTCATACACCCTTCGTACACCCTGCCTCTCAACCATTTTGTCTTTGCTTTGTCTCAAACAACTAACCCCTTTTAGGAGGGGTGACAGCTGTAGAATTGTCTGGTTCAGAGCTGGGAACTGAAGATGGGTTTGTAGAGGGGCTAGGTATTGGGATTTGTGAGGGATTGGGGGATGGGCTAGGAAAGAGGCTAGGATAGGGCTTAGTAGAGGGGCTAGGCTTTGGGATTGGTGTGGGATTAGGTGAGTGCTTTGGTGAGGATTTTGAAGCGAGGTTAGGGACAGGATTGAGAGGGAGGTTAGGAGAATGATAAGAAGAGCTTGGAAAGATGTTGTGAGAGACATCAAGAGAATGCTTAGGAGAAGGATTGAGAGAAGGATTGAAGGAAGGATTGAGAAAAAGGTTAGAGGAAGGATGAGAAGAACGTTCAGCTGAGTCAGGAGAGAGGTGGGGGAAGGGTTTAGGGAGGGATCCGAGGGGTCAGGTGTAGCAATGTGGTAAGGGGAGGGGTCCGGGGAGTCAAAGGATCCATTAGGTGCGCTGGGATGGCCAGTGGTCTCTGAAACATCATTAACATCTATACTCCATGACATTGACAGCTGCACACCTAGTATTACTACTGGATCGATCTGGTCAACACCAAATTTATTGTGTAAGTTTTTTTTAGCTGATTTAGGACAATTTTGATGTGCTGCATCCAAAAATCACATTGGTTTTGCTCAATCAGGTCAACTTTTTGAGCTATGGCCACATGTTGTTTTTTACGTTTTTGTTTACATGTACGCTTATTTTCGCTTTATGTGATGCAGAATTTTTTTTTATTTCTTGAAATAACGAACTCTGAAGAGTTTACATGCGCCAATTTATGACTAATTAGTATTTTTATTTTACAGGTGATTGAAATGGCTTCGATCAGAAGATCTTGCAAAAATAAGCCCGACGTATTCTGCTACATCTACGGCGAATACACCATTGTTCCTAACAGGAATCCAGCCACAAGTTTCATAAAGCGTGCTTACCATGCTTATTTTGGTATTAAACTTGGTGACCAGGATAAAGCTTGGGCGCCACACATGGTATGCAAGACATGCACCTAGTATCTGCGTCAGTGGACCAAGGGCAAGAAGAGTTGTCTGAAGTTTGGAATTCCCATGGTTTGGAGGGAGCCGACAAACCATGGCACTGACTGCTACTTCTGCGCTATAGATGTGACTGGATCAACAGAAAGAACCGGAGCAGCCTCAAGTATCCTGATCTTCAATCAGCACGTCGTCCTGTAGCTCATTGTGATGAAATTCCAGTACCTGTCTTTCGAGAACTTCCTGATATTAGTGACGAAGATTCCTCCAGTGTTCAAGAAGATGAAGAAGAAGAAGTGGTTCTTGACGATGATGCTCCACATCCTTTTTCCCAAAAGGAGCTAAATGATCTAGTTCGCGATCGCAGCTTGTCAAAGTCCTCTGCTGAACTGTTGGCATCCAGATTGAAGGAAGAAAAACTCCTCTCTGACAGTGCTCGCATCACCTTCTACCGCAACATGCATCAAGAGTACCTCTGTTTTTTCTCAGAAGAGAAGGACTTGGTGTACTGTACAGATATTGCGCAGCTTCTCACAAGCTTGGAGTGCCACAGCACGAACCCAAAGATTGGAGACTGTTCATTGACAGCAGCAAGCGATCGCTGAAATGTGTTCTGCTGCACAACGGCAACCAGTTTGCCTCTGTACCCCTTGCTCACTCAACTACACTGAAGGAGAAGTATGAAGCGGTGAAGTATGTGCTGGAGAAAATTCGTTATGATCAGCATGAGTGGTTTATTTGTGTTAACCTAAAGATGGTGAACTTTTTGTTGGGACAACAGTCCGGGTTCACCAAGTACCCATGGTGTCTGTGCATGTGGGATAGTAGGGACACTGCTCAGCATTACACGAAGAAGGACTGGCCTGTGTGGGAGGAATTGGTGCCTTGCAGAGCAAGGAACGTCATCAACAACCCTCTGGTGGACAGAGACAGGATTCTCTTCCCACGGCTGCACATCAAGCTCGGCTTGATCAAGCAGTTCACCAAAGCTCTGGACAAGGATGGTGGCTGCTTCACTTACTTGTGCCAGGCTTTTCCAGGATTGACCATGGAGAAGTTGAAAGCCGGCATCTTTGACGGTCCTCAAATCCGTCAGCTCATCAGAGATCCAGAGTTTGAAAACTCAATGAACGAAGTGGAACTGGAAGCGTGGAAGTCTTTTGTTCTGGTCGTGAAGAACTTTCTTGGCAACAACAAGGCCAGGAACTACGCAGAACTTGTCACCAATATGCTGACTGCTTTCAGAAACCTCGGATGCAACGTGAGCATCAAAATGCATTACTTATTCTCACATATGGATCAGTTTCCTGAGAATCTGAGATCAATGATTGACGAGCAGGGGGAGAGATTCCATCAGGACATGAAAGAGATGGAGACCAGGTATCAGGGATGCTGGGATGCAGTCATGATGGCTGATTACTGTTGGACTCTGAAGAGAGACATCCCTGCCGCTGAGCATTCTAGGGGTTCGAATAAATGGAAGTTCAAGCCCTGATAATTTACATGTACAGTACTTACCTTTATCAATGTCTACTATTCAATTTACAGTAATCGATGTTTGTAACATTTAATTAATAAATTGTGTTAGAAAACAATTTTTTTCTCTTAAAAACCTATTTCGGATGAGAAATATTAACAAAAATCAACCGATAATGTCACAAAAATGTAATCGATTTAGTCAGAAGATCGGATTTTTAAAAAATCAACTTAGCATAAAAACCTGACCTGATCGAGAGAAACGGATGTCATTTTCGGATTCATCGGTGTAAAATTGTCCTAAATCAGTTGAAAAAACATAGACGTTATAAAAAAAAAAAAAAATTGTAACCCAGTATAATTATTACTGTAATTATTATTATTATTATTATTATTATTGGGTAGGTGTATGCCCACGGAGAGACGAGGGCCAAGCCAGTGGCGGCAACAGGAAGCCAGCAATAAGGGCGGCCAAGGAGTGTGGTGGTGTGGCAACTGTGGCTGAAGGAGGGCCAGCTAGAGTGGTGGTAGGTTGTAACAGAGCAGCTTGGACGAGGATAATACCCAGTGCACTGGCCATGATACCTGGCATGAGCTGCCTGCCATGTAATAACTACCCTAGGTGAGTACAGTGTATGACACGTGGCATGGCAAGGCAGCCACGTGCCAGGCCAGTGTAGGCAGGCAGGTGTGATGGTGAGGCAGACAGGTGTGATGGTGAGGTAGACAGGTGTGATGGTGAGGCAGACAGGTGTGATGGTAAGGCAGACAGGTGTGATGGTAAGGCAGACAGGTGGGATGGTAAGGCAGACAGATGTGATGGTAAGGCAGACAGGTGTGATGGTAAGGCAGACAGGTGGGATGGTGAGACAGACAGGGGTGATGGTAAGACAGACAGGTGTGATGGTGAGACAGACAGGTGTGCTGGTAAGGCAGACAGGTGTGATGGTAAGGCAGACAGGTGTGATGGTAATGTAGACAAGTGTGATGATAAGGCAGACAGGTGTGACGGTAAGGTAGACAGGTGTGATGGTAATGTAGACAAGTGTGATGATAAGGCAGACAGGGATGATGGTAAGGTAGACAGGTGTGGTGTGGTAATAATACAGTAACTTACGTATTGCTGCGATGCGATGTATCTGCATCGTGTGGCACAGCAATATCAGGCACCACCACACCGCCACTGCACCACCACCACCAGACGTCATCACTGCAACTGCAACATAAGGATTCACTTCAACATCAATGGCTCACTCACTTATTCAACACATTCAGTAACTCATCACTCATTTACCGATTCACCACACTGACTGACTGACTCACAACTCATTCACTGACTCACCACACTGACCCACTGACTAATCACTCTTTCACTGCCTCGTGACATGCTCTCGCCAACTTACCACACTGACTGACTGACCCACCTGACTCACACACTGACTCATCCATCATTCACCACACTGATGTACCACACTCACTGACTGATCCACCACACTCACACACTGACTCACCCATCATTCTCCACACTGATGTACCACACTCACTGACTGATCCACCTGACACACACTGACTCACCCATCATTCACCATACTGATGTACCACAGTCACTGACTGACTCACCGCACTCACACACTAACTCACCCATCATTCACCACACTGATGTACCACACTCACTGATTGGCCCAAAACATCCTTTGTGTCACAACATTCAAAAACTCACCACACAACTTTACTGACTCACCATGTCCATTCACTGACTCACCATACTTACTGACTCACCACTAATTCACTGGCTGAACACGCTATTTTACTCAGTCCCCACACCCATTCAGTGGAGGCGTTGGGTTTTATCGTTTCAGATTACAGGCCCAAAACAGACCGACATCCTGCTTACCCAGATATCTGACTTGGTGGCAGCTGGCTTGTGCTGTGGCCTGGCTAGTGCGCTGGCAGTACACTGAAATTGTAAACAAAACAACTGGTTAATTAATGTACTGGTAAACTCGTGTACTAGTAAATTATTACTCTGGTGAACCCCAACACCAGTGAAATGGTCATCTAGTGAACTGGACAACTATTGAATGAGTTAACTTGGAACCTGAACAACGGGTAAACTAATGACCTGGAGAACTAATGAAGCAGTAAAGTGGCAGACTGGTATAAACATAAACTAATGAACTCGAGAAATAGCACACTAATGAACTCGTACATTAGTGAAATAGTACACTAGTAAACTAAATGATTAATACACTGGTAAACTATACAACTGATTAACTGGAGCACAAGTAAAAGGATTAACTAATGAACGGTTTATTAGTGATTTAAGGAACACAGAAAATAATGGCCTGGTGCACTAATGAAATGGTAAAGTAGGCAACGGATACCCCATACCCCTTTTACTCTAACTTGGCTTAAAACTGCCATCTACCCATCTTCATTCCTGGTTGTAGCTAGAGATTTACAAAAAGTATGATACTAGTCATGAGGAAGTGCTACGGAAGGGATGTAGAGCCATAGCATTGTCTAATTCTCCGCGGAATAAGCCGCAAAAGGATGTAATTCTGTGCCAAGTTAAGGTAAAGGGAGTATAGTGAAGTAGGAAAATAATGAAGTGTTAAATAAATGGCAGGACAAGTTGTGGTAGGGTGTTAGGCAGGAGAGACTTTACTGGGTCAAGATACAGTGTGAAAACACAGGCTAATAAACTGGTATGTAGGAGGATACCCAGGCAGGTTCACATACTGTACTCTGGGTAAGGCATACTCTTTGTTGTATATCAACACAGGTATCACAGGCAAGGGAAAAACTCACATTTCACAATCACCCGATGATTATTAAAAAAAAAAAATTGTACCAAACATATACTATTGTTGGTCTGGTGGGAAGTATTAGAGAAGTCTATAGAAGATGTTATGACAAAACTGCTATAATGTTGCTGCTCCTGTTGTTCCTGTCTGTTGGTCTGTGTGGCAGAGCAGAACCATCGACCACAAGCAAGTAGCTGCTGTCCTGTGGCAGACAGCGCCTAGCCAGGACCAAAACAGGGATCTTAATGACAAAAGGTGATGCACTGGTCCACTCTTGTTCTCTTTCTTTATTCAACTTTTTTTAACACCACAGTAAGGACTCATTATTCCTATACATTTTGTGAAGGTGTTGGCAACAGCACTAACCTAAGGCGTGATATGTCCTGATCTACCAAAATGTGTTGCCCAGATGAATTTATCACTGCGGTGACAGATGTCACTCTGGTGTCTCTTCCTGCCTCTCGCTGCCCCCTCATGATGTAACCCCCACTCCTTGCCCCCTAACCCTGCCCCAGCCCTTCCCCCCTCACTCAGCCTTCTCCCTGTCCCTTCACCCTGCCCCACCCCTTCCTCCCTTACTCAGCCTCCTCACTCCCTCCCATACCCTACAGTACGTCCTCCCATCTTCTTCACCCTGATCCTATTCCTTCTTAGTGTTGTCTTTCCCATCATCCGTCTCCCTTTGTCGACTGACTAAATTTCGCTTTCAGTCAGTTCTCTCCCTTCCACCTACACCTCACTCTGCATTCTCCAACCTTCCTCCCTCCCTTTGCTGCTCCCTCTCTCCCTTCTTCCACCCTATTTTTCCTCCCCCCCCCCCGTTCCTCAGCCACTCACTGTTTCTCCCTCCCTGTCTAACCTGTCATTTTCCTTCATTCTTCACTCTTTCTCGCTTCCCAGTCCCCTCCTCTCTTTCTCTCTCTCTCTCTCTCTCTCTCTCTCTCTCTCTCTCTCTCTCTCTCTCTCTCTCCACTGCTTTAGCCCCTCCTCTCATGCCCCCCTCCCTTAATCACTTTACTCTGTCGCTCCTCTGCTTCCTGTGTTTCCCCACAAAGATTGTGATAATTTCATTTTATATTTTTATTCCACCCTCGCATACGATAGCAAGAGAGACGGTTGTTTTGTACGATGTGTATTTGTTTATTTGTGTATTTGTGTGTGTGTGTGTGTGTGTGTGTGTGTGTGTGTGTGTGTGTGTGTGTGTGTGTGTGTGTGTGTGTGTGTGTGTGTGTGTGTGTGTGTGTGTGTGTGTGTGTGTGTGTGTGTGTGTGAGGGTAAGAATGAGGCAAGGGAAGCAGGATCAGGAATTGGGAGACGGTGAGGTTGAAGGTAAGAGAGAGGGAGGAGGTTGAATGTGATAAAAACGGGAGATGGAAAAAGAGAATATTGTTGAGGGTAAAGGCGATGGAGAGGAAAGAAGTGATGGAGAGGGACGTGGTATTGTACAAGATAAAGGTTACCGGTGAGAGAGACGGATACACCTGTACACAGTAAAGGTAATGCCATGGACAGGTTTAATTCTATATGCTACTGTGCTGGAATACATCATAATTATAATGTACATTCTGATCACAAAAGAAAAAAACTAATACATTAATCCTATTCCTTACACAGCCACTTACGCCCGTCCTACAGATCAATAATCATAGCCGACACTAACATTCAGAAAAAATCTTTTGCTGTGGAGAGGTATCAGGGAAAAATTATTGTCAATAAAAAATGTCAATTGTTTCCCTGTTTGGTAATTAAGGAAGGAAACTATCAGTCTGAACATTTTGATTTAGCACTGTACTGTGACCGTAGTTGTAAATGTGTTGTGAATGCAAGTGTAATGGTCCTGTGGCTGTTGTTGTACTTGTGTTCTGACCACACCTGTACTGTACCTGCCTTGTGGCTCTACCTGCAGTTGTCTTGTCGAGGTTGTATCTCTCTCTCTCTCTCTCTCTCTCTCTCTCTCTCTCTCTCTCTCTCTCTTTCTCTCTGGGAGGGTGACGTGGGGTGGGGTGGTCTGGTTACCCCCGCCACAAGGTACACCCATGCAACCACCAGCACACAATCTTTCCTCTCTAAGGCCAACATTCAACCCCTTTGTGTTTTAATCGCTGACCTACTACTTCACAAATCACGCTTGAAGGAGTATTGCAGAGGTTTATTATCACTTCCACACAGCAAATCTCCTTTGGCTTCTTTCATTCCTTGTTCTTCCTCTAATCATCTCCTCTCTTTTCGTCATTCTTCACTCTTATACTCCTTTCCCTTTCCATCACTTTCCTTCTCCTCTCCTCATCCATATCATTTGTCTTTCCTCTTTTCATTACCTATATTCTCCTTGCTGTCCTATTCATTTCTTTTTTCTACCTCCCTTCTCCATCTCATTTCTCCTTTCTCCACTGTCCATCTCCTTCGTCCTTCTTCCCGTCTCTGACATTCCCCTCCTCACCTTTCCATCTACTTTGTCCATCGCCTCCTATCAATCTCTTTTCCACTTCCTTTTTTCCCCATTTTTTTCCCTCCATCTTTCCCTCGTACTCCTCTCGGCAGCTATTCCCCTCCATCGCTGTTTCATATTTTCTGTCTTTTTTCACTTAATTATTATTTTTCCTCCTCCCTCCTTCCTCATTTACCTCTCACTATCTATCCTTCATTCAATCTTCATCTCTTCTCTGATCCCTCACATCTTGGTCTCTCTGCATTCCTTCTCCGTCTCTTCTCTCCTCCCTCCACTTCCCACCTTTCCTGCATTCCTTTGACTTTTTCCTTCCCTGCCTCTTTCCCCCCACTGCTGTGCCTCTTGCTGTGTTGGAGTTCATACGCTCTTTGGTTCCTGTCATAAGCTGTGTCATTTTAATTCTCACTTTCATTGATGTTGTTACCCTCCAGCCCGTTACCTGTGCCAGTCACTTCATTTATCCCTACCCATTTCCTCTTTCACATTCTCTCCATCCCCTCGGCTTTTATCACAATATTTCTGATATCATACCGTGCGAGTTCATTGTTGTACTCTCTCTCTCTCTCTCTCTCTCTCTCTCTCTCTCGTGGTGCGCATAACTTTGTGGGGTGTGCTTCAGTGGCTCACTGGGGTGTTATCCCTGCCAGGTTGTTCCTGGTAACCCTTTCAGTGCGATGGTGTCATATATTGTACTCATGGTATCCCCGGACAATTTAATACAGTTTAGATGTTTCACATTTAAGAGGTTCAAAATAACCTGCCTTAAAGCCTGGATTACTTACTCTTTGACTCCCTCTCCCATCTCTCTGTTCTCTTACTCTTTGACTCCCTCTCCCACCTCTCTGTTCTCTTACCGTACTCTTTGACTCCCTCTCCCACCTCTCTGTTCTCTTACTCTTTGTCTCTTTCTCCCACCTGTCTGTTCTCTTACTCTTAGTCTCTTTCTCCCACCTCTCTGTTCTCTTACTCTTTGACTCCCTCTCCCGCCTCTCTGTTCTCTTACTCTTTGACTCCCTCTCGCACCTCTCTGTTCTCTTACTCTTTGTCTCTTTCTCCCATCTCTGTGCTTCCTTTATTCTCTCATACCTTCCTACTCCTCTCCTTCCATCCCGTGTTGTGTCCCTTTCCTCCTTTTTCCTCTCCCACTTTACTCCTCTCCTCCTCCCTCCTTCCCTCTTGTCACATTTTGTCTTCTGTGCCTCTGATAAATTTTTCCTTTCTCCCACATATACTATTTCCTTTTAATTTCCTTCATTAATTTTGATTAAACATTTTCTTTCTGCTGTACTCTCCCGCACTACCTTATTTCCTTCCTGTCTTCCCTTCCCACCCTTTGCCTCCCTTCATTAACACCTCTGCCTCCCTCCTTTCCTACCCTCTGCCTCTCTACATTCCCACCCTCTGCTTCCCTCCATTCCCACCCTCTGCCTCCCTTCATTCCCACCCTCTGCTTCCCTCCTTTCTTACCCTCTGCCTTCCTCCATTCCCACGCTCTACCTCCCTTCATTCCCACCCCCTGCCTCCTTTCGTTCCCACCCCCTCTTCCCTCCATTCCCACCCTCTGCCTCCCTCCATTCCCACCCTCTACCTCCCTTCATTCCCACCCCCTGCCTCCCTTCATTCGCACCCTCTGCCTCCCTCCATTCCCACCCCCTGCCTCCCTCCTCTGCGCTGTGTGTAACTCTTATCTTCTGCTCTCATTGTCATCTTTTTTGTTCCCTTCCTCCTGCCTTACTATCCCTCTGTCTCCTGCCTTCCTTTAAACCCCTCCCATTCCTCCCCCTCCCCCCTGTTCGTCCCCCTCCCTCTCTGCTGCCCCCCATAATCACCATCATCATCATCATCATCACACCACAACGCCTGCATCACCACTAAGTACAGGTTTTTATAGACCAGTGTAATAGGTCGCGTTTACCAGACAACAATGTGGGTGATAATTCCTTTGGCAGGGGAGGCAGGGAGGGTGGTGGGACGACAGAGTAGGAGGGAGAGAGGGTGGTGAGGCGACAGGGTAGGAGGCAGGGAGGGTGGTGGGGCGACAGAGTAGGAGGGAGAGAGGGTGGTGGGGTGACAGGGTAGGAGGCAGGGAGGGTGGTAGGGCAACAGTGATGGCGGCAGGGAGGGTGGTGGGGTGACAGGGAGGATGGTTCGGAGACGGGGTAGGAGGGAGGGAGGGAGGGTAGTTGGACGACATGAAAAGTGGCAGGGAGGGTGGCAGGGACGGGGGCAGGAAGGGTGGCAGGGCGACCGGGAGGGTTGCAGGGAGGGTGGCAGAGCTCTGTGTGGCAACAACCGCACCGCGCTGTGTTGCGGTATCCCGCACCGTAAGGAAATACTTGCGGTTGCAGTGCGGATGAGGTGCTGGCGCGGTTGTACTTCCTTCACTGCGGTATATGTGTGGAATTTGTAGCGTTAGTATGAATGAAAATGAATGTATAGTGACACACACACACACACACACACACACAC
>NC_136989.1:2439604-2527104 GCF_032717465.1 Coenobita brevimanus
GTCCGGAAAGAGGACCTCGCTTCAGTCGCTAGTGTTTTTGGGATGAAAAGTCGACCTAAAAACACCAACATAACACTGGTGACAAGCAGTGGTTCTGGATCCAAGTAAAAGCACGGAGGAACGATAAAAGGAAACTTGCACAATGGCAGTCAAACCGCACATTCAGTTGCCAAAATTGAACCCGGACCAATGTGACACTGAAGTGTATTTAGATATGGTCAAACCCCTCTTAGACATAGGGTTCGACTCGAACAAAGAAAAGATTGCAGTCACATTGCCTAACCTGGGTAAAATATTCGCCACCGTCGCACCAAAAATCGTCCCAGAACTGACGTGGGACCAATTCTCACAAATTGTGAGACAGGCTTTCATGCCTTCCATAGGCAGAGTTGTCGCTCTCAACTCGACGCCCTCACCTACGACGGTAACCTAGACGACACATTCATCCAGGCTCAGCGCCTCGTCAGCTCCGCTTATCCTGAGGTAACCACAAATACTCGGGATATACACACATTCAATGCCCTGCTGAGGATTCTCCCTAGCACTGTCAGGGAGCATTTCTCCATCTATGATCCCTCGGGGAACATAGACCAGGACCCGCAACTCGTCAGACGTCTCCATGCCGCCCGTCCCATACCACAACCACTGCACGCGGTGACAAGATTCCCCACAAACCAGAACCCCCCACCAAAACCAAAACCACTGCCTCACCAGTCACCCACGGAGCCGCCTCCTACTAAGCCCAGGGCTTACCCGCAGAAGAAACGCCCCAATCCCAGGAATCAAGGCAACCTCATCACGATAAATCGTTGGGAGTTTACGGCTTGCAGTCGCACCTGCCCCCTGCACGACATAAGAGAGCAGCTCAAGGCAAGCAGGCGCAGGAGTTTTAACCAAGGGCATAAGAAAGTCTCCTCCTTGGACGATGACGCCCCGGAAGACGACGCGCCGCCCCTAACCTACCCAGGACCGGACGACGAGGAACTCGACGACCACGCCCAACCTCAGCAGATGGATTTTTAGGCCCGCCCCCCCACCTCACGCAGCTACAGACCCCCAGTCTACAACAAAATTTGGCTGAACAGGGTTAAGGCATGACTACTGGTAGACACGGGAGCAGCCAGGTTATGCCTCCACTCCCACTTCTACTCCCGCCAGACCTCTGCCTTCGGCCCTCTTCTCCCCACCTCAGCCAACCTCGTAGACGCGGGGGATGGCCCCCTACCCATCCGTGGGGAAACACGGGCCCTTCAAACCAACACTCACCAACGAGTATCCCCACCACCCATTCATCATATTTGATTCCACCTGTAATCAGTATGATGGATATCTTGGGCTGGACCTCCTCCAAAAACTCCACGTGACCATTGACTGTCATCAGCACCACCTCCACTTCAGTCCAGCCCGCCCCAACCAAGCATCAATCAACAAGAAAAAATCTGGAAGAAAAAAGAAGAACAACACCACCTTTTTTTTTTTTTTTTTTTAAATAACAGAACGGAGGAAGGAAAAACAAATGGAAAAAAAAAATAATCCATACACCAGATTACTGGTGTCCTCTGTTCATAAAATATCTGTAACAGTTAGACTTGAACAGTTGTAGGTTGAAATTTGGAGGAAAACAACTCTGGGGAAGCGAGTTCCAGAGAGATGCAGTTCAGGGAATGAAAGAATTCTGATAGGCAGAAGTTCGCCAATATGGTTGAGTGACATTCCAGTCATGAGCGCTACCAGATGCCCGTGTAGCACGAGGGAAGGCATGGAGAGGTGGCACCATGGACGCAACTTCGTCTGAGCATTTGCCAAAAAAATATCTGTAAAATAATGCAAGGGAGGCAACATTCCTTCTTACTTGCAGGGGAGGTAGTTTATATGTAATGGCAGGGTTGTTAATGATTCTAACAGCTTTATTCTGAATTTTGTCTAGTTGTCTTAATGCAACCTCTCCACAACCATCCCACAAGGGTGAGCAATATTCAAGCTGAGAGTGCACATGACTCTTATAAATTATAGCCAACTGCTCATCGGCGAAGAAGTTACGGACTCTGTACAATAATCCAAGTTTCTCTGAGGCGGTTTTAGCAAGTGATCTGACATGAGAGGTCCAGCTGAGGGCACTGTTAAGTGAGACACCAAGAATTTCAATACTTTTGGAGATGGGAATATTAGTAGCACTGAAGGTAATGTGCGAATCTGGCAATATCTGTCTATTAGTAAACTGTATATATTTAGTTTTACTAGCATTAAAAGAGACAAGGTTGTTTTGTCCCCATTCACTGATTGTAGATAGATCTTGATTAATGGAGATGGCTGTACTGAGTTGAGAGGTAGAGATATTAGACTTTGTAATTGGATGTCTGAGTGTGAATGAACTATGTAGTGTTGAGTCATCTGCATATGAGTGAATAGGATTGTGAGTGACAGATAAGAGATCATTAATGTGAATCAGAAATAGGGTTGGCGCCAGAACTGATCCCTGCAGCACGCCGGCGTTAATTGAGTGGAAATTTGAATATACATCATCTACTTTTACTCTTATTTTCCTGTCACTAAGATAAGAAGAAATCAAAGGAACAAAAGACGTTAGTCCATAGCAAGGGAGTTTGGACAGCAGGGAACGGTGCCATACTCTGTCGAAAGCTTTAGAGATATCAAGAGCTACTGCATGAGTTTCTCCAAAAAGATCAGTTGACTGATGGATGGTATGAGTTAAGAGATTGAGTATGTCAATGGTGGATCTTTCGCGGTGAAAACTGTATTGTCTATCACTAATTAAGTTGTTGGATTCAAGATGTTTAACAATATGCTTATTAATTAAAGTTTCAAATACCTTACCAAGAGAAGATGTGACAGCTATTGGTCTGTAATTGGAGGGGTCAGACGAACTTCCTTTCTTCGGAACTGGGTGGATATTGGCTTCTTTCCATGAATTTGGGAATAAAGAAGTACGTATGCATAGTCTGAATAATTTAGCTAGGACAGAGGCAAGTTCAGGGGAACACTTTTTCAAAACAATTGGCGGAATTCCATCTGGGCCTGGAGCTTTGTTGGTAGGTAAATTGTCTAGGATGGATTTTACGAATCTTGTCTGTATTTTAAGTGGGGCAATTTCGGGAGAATCAAGTTCCAGTACTGAGACATTCTGGCTGGTATCATCTATGGTAGAGTTTCTTGCAAAGGTACTAGCAAAGATATCTGCTTTTCCACGTGGGTCATTTGTAATATTGCCATCTGAAGATTTTAGTGGGGGAATGGAAGATGACTTGTTAAAGTTATTATTGAAAGAATTAAGAGTTGACCAGAATATTCTATTGTCATTAGGGTTGTTAAGTAGTTTTGATGCTTGCTTTTGAAGAAAGTTTGATTTAGATAGATTTAATACAGCTTTTGCATGATTTCTAGCAATTTTAAATTGGGAGAGTGATTCAGATGTTTTTGATTTTAAGTAAGAGTTATATGCTAATGACTTTTGGGCTGTTGCTCTGGCACAATTGCCATCAAACCATTTTGGAGAGTTTGATCTTTTAGTGAATTGTTGACTTGGTATAAATAAATCCATACCAGCTAGTATTAAGTCGCAAATGTGGGACTGGGTAGAATTGGGATCACTAGAGAAGAAAGACTGCCATGGAACATCAGCAAGATAATTTCTAAATCCATCCCAGTCTGCCCTGTCAAAGTGCCATCGGGTCACCCTGACAGGTTTGGAATGGGGAGGTGTAGGAGGGTTAACTAATGAGGCTTTGATGAGATTGTGGTCAGAGGATCCAAGTGGTGACAGTACCTCTATCCTGTATTGATCTGGATTATTTGTCAAGAATAAATCCAAGAGATGGGCATTATGGTCAAGATTATCAGGTATTCTGGTTGGTTGCGTTACCAACTGGGTGAGATTAAATGATTCCACAAACAGCTCGCATTCTAGACCAGCGTCGTCAGTCCGGGCAGAATACAATAACCATTCAACATTGTGTATGTTAAAATCACCCAAAATGGTAATTTCATTGTCAAGGGCAAGGTCAAGGTTACTCAACTGAGTGGATATGGAATCAAATACACTGGGTTCCGAAGAAGCATTGGGGGAACGATAAACTACACAGATATATTTGGCAATGTTTTGGCAATTTAATTTATATAATGAGTAATCATTATCCACCCAGACACACACATTCCCCGGACACTCACCTGCCCCAACCCACCTGTACATATGACCCCAACCCAACCTCACTCAATGCCTCACTTCATCCCCCTCCATCCCCACCCCCCACTCCACGTCTTCTGGACCCCTCCCCATCTTTTCCTGCCACTATCGCTTCCACAATCACCATTCCACCCCACCACGAAGCTTGGGTAAAACTTAACAGACCCTCAGGTACCTCCGTCCTTTTTTCACCATCCATACCCACTGGACCACTCTCCTGTTTAGTGTCCCCCACCTTCCTTCCCCCACATGCCCATGAGATCCGTATTGCAAACCTCGCCACAACACCACTAACTCTACCATGAGGACTCATCATTGGCGACACGGAAGAAGCCGAACATTGCCAGTCACCACCCCCTGATCATCCCACTCTCCCCGACTTACCATCACATCTATCCCCTTCCGAAACCAACAGCCTCCGACAACTCCTCCTGGACTTTCAGGACCTATTCTCCTCCGGCCCAACAGACCTTGGCCACACTACTTATCTCAGCCACGAGATACATACGACCGGACCTCCCATTCGCCAACCATCACGCCGAAAAAATCCGGAACAACGGGCAGAAGAAGACCGGCAGGTCCAGGATATGCTTGATGCCGGTGTTATCTCCAACTCCACTAGCCCGTGGTCCTCACCTGTTGTACTCGTGCGAAAGAAAAACGGGACCATGCGCTTTTGCATTGATTACCGCAGAGTGAACGACATTACTATCAAAGACGCTATGCCCCTACCCAGGATTGACGACTCGCTTGACTCCCTGCACGGATCAACTTGGTTCTCTACCCTAGATCTGCAATCAGGCTATTGGCAAGTCCCCGTCCACCCAGACGACAAGCACAAGACCGCCTTCTCAACATCGAACGGGAAGCATTACGAATTCAACGTTCTTCCCTTTGGACTCTGCAATGCCCCCACCACATTTTCCCGCCTAATGGAGTCTGTTCTGAGTGGGCTAACCTGGGAGACTTGTTTGGCGTACCTAGATGACGTCATCGTTTTCAGTCACACCTGGGCCGACCACCTCCACCGCCTCAAAGTGCGTCTTGGCCGAAAGATCAGTCTCTTTCCTTGGACACCTAATTAATACTGAAGGCATCTCCCCTGACCCAGACAAACTATGTGCGATCGCTGACATCCCCCTACCTCGCGACGTACACGAAACTAGAGCCTTCCTAGGCCTAACTTCATACTACAGGCGGTTCGTAAAAGGATTTGCAGACATCGCCAAACCCTTACACGACCTAACAAAGAAAGGCGAACCATTCATATGGACAGAACCAAGGAAAACTGCATTCACCACCCTCAAGTCCAAGCTGACCTCTGCCCCCGTCGTCACTTTCCCAGATTACAACCTCCCATTCCGTCTATATACCGATGTCTCACTTATTGCCATAGGGGCTGTCCTTGCCCAAGTGCAAAACAGCCATGAGCATATCATCGCCTGTGCCAGCTGCACCTTAAACCCTGCAGAAAGAAATTACGCAGCCACCAAACGCGAGTGCCTTGGAATCATCTGGTCGCCTGATTACTTCCGTTCCTATATCTCAGGCACCCATGTGATAGTCATTATGGACCACCAATCCCTACAGTGGTTACGCCAGTCCAACACCACCAACGTGCAACTCATACGATGGCGAGAAGCACTCGAGGAGTACGATTTCGAGATCTCATACCGACCAGGCAAGCTCCACACAAACGCCGACGCCCTGTCCCATCTACCCATCAATGCAATTTCCGCAGAGCCAGACCTGAGCCAAATGTGACACAACAAACAACGCACCTGGATCACGCCGAACACATTCGCCAAACTCCACCCTCACGGCGAGCACGTGTTCGATCCCAACGGACACATCGTCCTAAGCCCTACCACCGCCCACGACACTATGCTGCACCTCCACGCCAACAATGGCGTCCACCTGGGGACTAAGAAACTCCTACAAATCTTTAGTGACATGTATTGGACCCCTAACCCATCTACCATTGCCAAGAACATCATACAATCCTGCCGTGCTTGTGCTTTGGGGAAGGACATCACACACACACCCAGCCCTTCAGGAAAATTAACAGTGCAGAAACCTTGGCAATTGCTTTCCCTAGACTTCGTCGGCCCCCTCACACCCAAAGCAGGGTACAAATACATTATCATATTCGTGGATGTGTATTCAAAGTTTATCATCGCATTCCCCACCAAAGATCACAGTGCAGTATCAGTCGCCGACGCCCTCACTCGCCATGTCTTCCCTTATTTTGGCATTCCCCAAGCACTGCACTCGGATAATGCCCCAGAATTCACTGGCAAAGTCTGGGAAGAACTGGCGAATATATTTGGATACCATATCTCCCACTCATCCCCCTACTGGCCCCAAGGTAACAGCATCTGTGAGAAGAGCCATCGCTCCCTCATGAATCAGGTCCGCACACGCATTATGCAAACAGGGAACGACGATTGGCCTCCCGACGTCAAGATTATCCAATGGGGCCTAAATACATGCCCACGAGAACACGGACTAACACCACATGAGCGATTTTTCGGGGAAACCCCGCTCCTCCTACCCCTCCGCCACCACCTCCACCCACCCACCCCGCCCTCCACTACCGACCCACTCCACCACCTCAAACGCCGCCTCCACCACCTACACACCCAACAGGACCTGGCGCCCAACACCAACCACTCCAACCCATACAAACCTGGACAGTCCGTCGCCGTAGTGCACCTTCCCGCCCCCACCAAGACCTCCCCCCGGTTCAATGGCCCCTTCAAAATTATTTGAGTCCCCAACCCCTACCAAGTAATCATTGACCAACAAGGACAACACCGCACATACTGAAATCACCACTTGTGACCCTTCCACCCACCCAACGATGACCACCCCCGCACCCGCGCGCCCTAAACCTCTTCCCGCACACCTGTCCACACCGAGCCTTCCAAGAATTACCCCCCAGCCTCCTACTCCTACTCTTTCTCACCCCCACCCTCCACCTCACCAACGGCCAGCCCACCCCCCAACACACCCGATCCCAACACACCACCACCACCGCCTACACCACTGCCTACACCACCGCCACCGCCCAACACCGCCAGCTCCTCACAGCCCACAACTCACCTCCCTACCACCTGTCCACCCACCACCTCCTGCACCACACCGCCTCCATCGCCTACATCACCACCACCGCCCAAAGCCACCACCTCCTCACAGCTCACCACTCACCACCCTACCACCTGTACACTCCCCCCCTTCCCCATGACCATTCTCATTATACGCGCCACACCGCATCCCCACTCCCTTCCCCCCCTAACGGCCGCATGCCCTCACCACCGCCACGTGCACAACCACCCTCACTACCCACACCCACACTAACTACCACCACCACTAGATCAGGATGCCTTTCACGCCCACCCTCCAGTACGGTACACTCCAACACCACCTCCCATTGCATGCCCATCCCGCCACCCACCACCACGAACCCCCCCTACCACAAACACCTCCCCCATAACCCTCCCCCTCCACCAAGCACGATGGAATCCTCCCAAGTCCCAATTCCCCAAGGTACAACGCTCCTCCCACCGACCCATCCCCCATAAAACCACCAATCTCCCGTCACTCTCCAGCATTCAGCTTTCATCTCCTCATCAGGCATCATTCCCCGAGATGAAAGTCACCAGGGGCACTGGCTACCCCACGACCGCCCACATGTCAGAATCCGAGGGACCCCCCACCTTCTCCACCTCCTACGCCGGACCGACCACCCATCCTCCCTCCGGCTCACTCTCAACCCCCACCAGGAGCCTAACACCTTCACCTACCACTGGGTCAGCCTCCTACAACACCTCACCCCGGCCCACCAGACATCCACCTCCACGACATACCACCTCCAGTCACGGGGTCGTGACTTTTCCACCACGGAGGGTGGTAAAATGCCCGCCGCCGGACCTCCCACCTCGCCACCCCCCACCCCACCACCGGGCCGCTACCACACCACCACCCCAGGAGGACACAACAGCGGGGTTAGTGACCCAGCTCAAGACGGTCACCGGGACACTACTGTCCTGAGCCCCTGTTCCCCGCAACTGCCCCAACACCAGGTGACCGGAGAAAGTCAACTACCTTGCGGGCGGGACAACCATCATCAGAATTGGGGTGGGACTGAACAAGATTCAGTCCCAGGTAACACCGTGTTGACGGCTATTGTTACACCCTCAAGGGCAGGAGGCCCAAGGGCAGGAGGCCCAAGGCTACAGCCTAAAGAGTGTACCAGGGTAGAGAGACCCTCGGTTATGGCCTTAGTACACTCCGGAGAGAGAGTTGCCCCTGTGCATCCCTCTCCTGCTGTTCTATCCTACGGGAGCAACACCGTGCCGACGGCCCCTACACGTGGCGGGGAAGGAGCAGCCACCGTACACCTTTCAGTTGCTTCTCGTCGGAAAGATCAGCTCCTGGCTACAGCCAAAGTACGTATCAGGGTAGAGAGGCCCTTGGCTATCGTACGTGCAACTTTTTCCTACTACGGCAGCAACACCGTGCCGACGGCCCCTGTACGTGGCGGGGAAGGAGCAGCCACTGTACGCCTTTCAGTTGCTTCTCGTCGGAAAGATCAGCTCCTGGCTACAGCCAAAGTACGTATCAGGGTAGAGAGGCCCTTGGCTATCGTACGTGCAACTTTTTCCTACTACGGCAGCAACACCGTGCCGACGGCCCCTGTACATGGCGGGGAAGGAGCGGCCCCTGTACGCCCTTCAGTTGCTCAGGCGGGTAGGTTTACGGCCCCGGCCAAAGCACGTACCAGGGTAGAGAGGCCCTTGAAGATAGCATCAGTACGTACCAGAGAGCGTGTGGCCCCTGTGCCCCCTACTCCTGCTTTTCCCTACTACGGGAGCAACACCGCGCCAACGGCCCCTGTACGTGGTGGGGAAGGAGCGGCCACTGTACACCCTTCAGTTGCTCCTTGTACGACGGGTAGGCTAACGGCCACAGCCAAAGTACATACCAGGGTAAGGCGACCCAAGGCTCCGGCCTCAGGACGTACCGGAGAGGACACGGGCTACGTGAATCCTTCTCCTGCCTCTTCCCCCTGTGGGAGCCCTTCGTCACTACCCAGGAGTGTTGCCCTGGAGGTGTCGCTAGAGTGGTGGCAATGCCCGATACCGGACCTACCTCCTACGCCTGGGAGATCCTTGTTCCTGCCCGAGACCCGACGGAGAAGTTGCCACAGCCCAGCCCTGTCAGTGCCTCTCCCCATAGGCGCCCGCAGTCCCAGGACCCCCAGGCCAGACCCACAGGCTCCCGACAAGGGCAATCCAGGCTCCCTCACCCCACGGAGCCAGAGATGACAGGCCCGACTACTCCAGCTGTTCGGCCCCAGTCTCGAGGGCCACCTCTCAGGTCGAGGCCCCCAGACAGGAGGGCCTCCCTGCACCTCACCGACGAGTGGGACCCGGGCAGTGACTCCCCGGCGGGTAGTATATTGCCCTCTGCAGGCCGGGTCCCCCTAGGGTTCTCCCCTCACGCCCCTGCTACGGAGTGAACATTACCCAGGAGATACAGGTAAATAGTGACGCCCCTTGTGCCGAGAACAAACCAGGGGAAATAACAGTGAACAGTGACCGAGTGAAGACCAGTGTAAAACCAGTGACAGTTACTATTAGTCCAAAAGAACTCAGTGCCCGGCAGGACAGAGAATGAACATTAACGTAATTGTATGAGTCCCCCAGTAAAAGAACTTTCTGTGACTGAATAGAGACTAGGATGCTCGGGCAAATCAAAAGCCTGTGTGTAAGTGTCACCGCGACTAAGTGACTGTGTCAAGTGTCGCGATCCACACCCTGTCTTATTTATAGTAGTATTTCCCCCACGGACTTTTAATCTTGTTTATTTCCTTTGTTTTCGACTAAATGTATATCCTGCCTAAAAGTGACATATGGGTATTAATATATATAATTCAGGACATCAATGTATGTGCATTGTTTTGTGTACTAAGCATGACTGTATCTTGTGGTGTTGAAGGTTAAGTCTGTGTCCCTGTCTCCTGTATTTCAAATATCACTCTGTGTTTTATTGTAACGGTTAGAATTAAGGCAATAGATGTGTTGAGGTATACTGCCTGGTTTTTATGTCCTGTTCCTTTGTGGGTGCTTTACTTCCGGTCCGGAAAGAGGACCCCGCTTCAGTCGCCAGTGTTTTTGGGACGAGAAGTCGATCTAAAAACACCACCACAACAACCCTTATGTGTGTGTGTGTCTGTGTGTGTTATTGTAATAAAATATTTCTCTTAGTTTTGATACATTGCACCTTCTCATCCTGGAACAGCGGTCTCCATTTTTTGGGATTCAGGGGATTCGTTCACTCAAAATTCTACCAGCTTTTACTGTTCTCGATCAACTCTACCCTTTTTAAGGCTGCTGGATGGTCTTCTCTGCTTTGGGGACTACATCGATCCACGGTGAAATCGATCAACAGCCACAAGAGGAATAAGCTAGAGTAGACAGACCGTGCCAAAAGGAATGTGATAGAGTAGATTGACAACCGCAATAGGAGTATGGTAGAATAGACTGACAGCGCCAAAAGGAGCATGGTAGGATAAGATGACAGTGGCAAAAGGAATATGTTTGAGTAGATAGATCACTGCATGAGTCGGGAACACTCCTATAGCAGCTATCAATCTACTTTATCTGAACTTCTCCTTTTGCGGCTGCCAGTCTAATCAACCGTACTCCTTTTCAGTCTACTCTAGCTTACTCTTTTTCAATCAACTCTGACATACTCCTTTTCAGTCTAATGTACCCTACTCTCAATCAATTTACCGTACCGTACTTTTTATGCGGATGGCGACCGTCATCTGTTGCCTTCACACAGCTGTTCACCAAAATATAAACAAGAATAGACTGCATATGAATCTTGTTGACACTTATACACTGACAGAATAAACTTGTAAGGTAAGTATACACGTGAGCGGCTGTGTATGTAGTTATTTTATGTTTAGGAGGGTAAATAGGAGAAATTTATAATGAGAGTAGTGGGTGGTTAGTGTGTTTTGAGCAGCCCAGATCCCGGTACCTTCACTGACAACTCACTAGGTATATTTTTGTTGTGTTTAAAGCCCCCTTGTAGCAAACATTAGGATTATCAGTATATTTACAGTTAGTGAGATGTTTCAAGTCTGTGTGAAGTGTTTGTAGGTAATTTACTAAGGGCTAATTGACCGACTTGACACATTTGATTCTGTAATGGCCCGGTGTATAGTGTAACTCTACAAGATAATTATGAGAAAGGTTGTGAGTGTAAGTCATAGCTGTGGTAGTTCACCTGACAGAATGGCCTGAAACAAGCTGTGGTAAAATTATAGTTTCAGCCAGCCACAGAAGTACCAGATTTTGATCCATTTTTTTTGGTATTTTAGACAATTGGGTATTATTTTACAAGTGGACAATATGCAGTTTTGGAATTTTAGCACCATCATCGTATAGTATAGTCCCTAAGGATCACAAATATCCCCCATTACCCCATTCGGAAATTGATTATTACTCCCCTAAGATAGGTTAGGTATGTTTGGTTTGCTTTGGTTAGTTTTATTGTGTTCGGTGAGGGGCATTTCCGACAATGCTTAAATAGTTAGCAAATTACATCTAGTAGGTGCACTGTTCCATATTTGAGTACAGTAATAATCGTTTAAATCACTTACCGGTACTAATGGTATTAAAAACTTACATTTTGTGTGAGGGGTTTGATTGGTTTTTGCTATAATATATTCTATCTATCTATCTATTGCCAGACGCCATAATCCCATAAGGGGTGGCCATTTGACTTTGAGTTAGTTGTTTTACAGGGAGGGGCACTAACCCTCCACCAACCCACTTGTTGACACGTAGGCAGCACGTATGGTTTGGTTATATGGTTACCACCCAGCATTGTAAATGGTTTCTTGGCTTACAGGAAACTATTTGGCTTGTCACTCAATGTAAAGCCACCTGTAAATGAAAGAAAAGCAATAAGAAGTGACAGGAAAGATGGGAGAAATAGGAAGAGAGGATGACAGGCACAGAAAACGAATGATAAAGGCTAAGGAAGCAGTAGGCAGCACTACATCAAGTAAGTTACTTCTATAAATTCATTTCAAATCATGGTCGCTCAAGTCTTCCGTAAGTATTGTAATTTGTTGGGCACAACAAAAATGAAAACAAAGAATTGCTCTGTGCAAGATAAATATAGAACTGAAAAGTATGATTATACACTGGATTTCTTGTAGGCTAGATTTGATGTAAGCTACGGTACATTACTTCTCAGTTACATATTAGTTGCGCTTGATAAACATCAACTCCTCAAAGCGAACATCTGTCATTCTGCATCGCTCAGGATAAAGACTTTCCCAGCAATAGAGAAAGATCTCTCAGCTGGAGCTGATGATGCGGGATACCGGTACACAGATATTGGAGAGCCAGTATTGTTAGTTCAGGTACCGGTACCGTACTGTTGACTGGCTCTGTTGCCAGAAGAGAAGGGGATCACTGTCATCATCTGTTGTTGGCTGACTCAGGTAGGATTCTACTTGTGATGAAGTTGATGTAGATAGGAAAGAGCTCGTTGATGCTGATGGTATCATAAATCTGAACAGCTTGCGCTTCTTCTTTGGTGGGGCGTCCTTATTTTCCTGAAGGGAACCCTTCTCTTCATTAGGCATAATTTCATCTACTTTAGACCTCAGTAGAGATTTCATGACCTTGACTTCTTCTGGTGAGCACCAGTCCACCTTAAAGCCTGGATCTAGGAGTGAAGCCAGCTGAAACATCTCCATGTCATCATAGATCTTCAACCTTCTCTTGATTGAGCTTTTGAGAGTAGTAATCATCTTTTACATGTATGTGTGTGATAGTTGTTCAAGCTCGGCTTTCAGTCCACGAATACATGGAATTACTTTGCTTGACGTTACAACATTCTCTCCCTGACACTCTAGAGTTGCTACTCCAAATGGTGTCAAGATGTCTGTTATTTCCTTGATGAGATTAAGTTCATATTTGGTTAGCTTTACTGGACAGTCTAACTGATCAAGCTTGACTGGATCAATCTTCAGAAGGGAGCGAAGCATCATGTTACTGCTGTTCCATCGGGTTGCATTTTTGGCCTGAGGTCTGCATTCATCTTCAAGAATGGCAGATGCCAGTGCAGAATGACAAATGTGTGATACTAGACGTGAGCCTTTTCCAGTGACTCCTGATACAGGTCCTGCTTCCTCGAGCCCATCTTTCACAGTATTTTGTAAATTATGAACAAAGCATCTGACATGCTCAGGCAAGAGCTCCAGGAACTTCTCATTGTTATCAGGAATATCAAAGGCATCATCTTCCTCTTCACTTTCACTGTCTTGATTAGTGTCTGGATCGTCCATACCAGGAATTGTCACAAATGCTTTAAGCATATTGCTGGCACTGTCGGTACAATTGTCAGAATCTTCTTTTCTAGGTTAAAGCTAGTGATGATTTCAGTGAATGTGGCATGAATCTTTTCTGCAGTGTGGGACCCTTTGAATCTCCTGCAAGCTAACATTGTTGACTGGAGCTGGAAGTTTTCAATGAAATGACATGTGATCCCAGTGTACGAATGCATCTGTCTGTTTGTCCAAAGATCAACTGTAACACAAAGATACCCAACAGAACGAAATTTGTCATTGAGATCTCTCTATCTCTATCTATCTCTGTCATTGAGATATTCTTGTATTTTTTGAGTTTGAGAGGGAAGAAGCTTGCTGCTGAGCTCCTTGCGGCTTGGGATACTGTAGCAGGGCTGGGCCTTGTTTAGAAGAACTTGAAAGTTAGGATCCTCAACTCTTGAAAGAGGTTGGAGAGAGCCGGCAATGAAGCAAACCAGTAACTTATTCATTTCCTCTTGGCAGGCATCACTGTTGCTCCATTTTTTCTTAGTACAAGATACCCCAAAGTCAGTTACTGAAGCTGGACCCGCCATTTCCTTATATAACTAAAGAAAAGCCCTATGTGCATGTTTACAACCACTTTATTTAATACAAGAACACTAAAAGTTAAAAATAATGAATAGTGCACTCCTGCATTGCCTCTTCTGACAACTGTGCTCATCCCAGCTCCCTCCAAAAGGAAGAGTGTTACAGTATACAGTAACCTCTCAACTAACGCGAGTTTAAAAAACGCGTTTTTGTTTTAACACGAGCAAATATTTAACCCCTAATACGCGGCCATCGACAGCCGACCCCCCCCCCCGGTGGCGGCGTTCGATCGCGGTCTGAGTACCTGTAGGAAAATAGCCAAAAATCAGAGATTAACCCTAGAACATTATACTTGGTATGGCAGATAGTACTTACATTCAGCTTTCTCCAGAGACAGGTGTTGAGCCTTCGTGGACTACCCAAGGACTTGTGGAGACTTGCAAAGTTGGGTAACAAAATCTTCACTTTCACACCTCCAGCACCCTGGTTTCCCCTCTACCACAGCCTCAGTCTGTCACAGTAAACTTTATACTACAACGTACAGGTAGTTTGGAATCCATATTTGTACAATAAGCACTGAAAATAAGGCTAAAATCAACGAAGCGTACGGCCGACATGCATCATGGTGGCGGTCTTCCCGTCACTCAACAAACATTTCCATTTTCACAGCTAAAAACATGTATACTACATTATTTTCAATCATATTACTTCCCAAAAGATCGCTGCAGCGCACTTTTTATTCTGCCTTACGCCCGTCACTTTATTCTCGTTCCTGTCGGCCGCTCGCACTGACTCGGAAGAGCTAGAACTCGCCATAATGTTACTTTGAAAGCTTGCGGTAAACTGACGCTAAACAGGGGCAAACCGTGTGAAAAAAAGCTAGTGTTACAACTGAGGAAACAAGCGTTTCCTATTAGCATAAACTGCTTGTGAGAGGAGAGCGCAGATTTACAGTTCTGAGGAGTCAGAGCGCTGCCATGTATCACAGGCAGGCTGGCCGGGCCGTGGTGGGGGGGGAGGGGGGAAAAAACGCGATACTTGGCAACAATGGAGGTCAGTAGTACAAAGGTAAAGTATGCTAATTGTGGCTAAAGGGTGGTGGTACTGATAGACAATACCAGCTGTAACATCCTTGCCCGCGTTTATTCAAAATTAACTCGAATCGCAAACGCGACGCTCCGCCTTTATGTCCTTTTCGGCGAGCGTCGCAAACGCGACGCTCCGCGTTTTAGGGGATAAGGAGATATGTTTAACTAACAAGGGTTTCTCAATTTAATGGGACTTTACACGTACTGTATGTGATGGTTTCATATTAGCCGCGCGCGCCTTGGACAGTCCCGAACTGATAGACCGTGTGTGGCAGTTTATGCATAAATACAATTTTTTATTTGCCTGTTGCTTAAACTGGTTTTATTTGAACTATTAATATTCGAAAGTGAAGTTTGGCCCCATTTTGAGCAATTTGGCTCATTTTTGGACAAAATTGGGCCAGGAAAGTGATGGCAGATCTAAATTTTTACAACTTGATGCTGCAGAACAGAAAGAAGAAAACCACTCAGACCAAGATAGAGCAGTTCTTTATGAAGAAGACAGAAAACTTAAGGGAGTTATCTTCAACACCAGTAGCACGGGAGTCAGAGGAAGAGGAAGAGGAAGGAGAGCAGAGCGAGGAGGGACAACAAATTTAGTGTGGGGAGCGGCGGTAGGTGGGGGAGTGGGGTGAGGAGGGACAGCAGCAGACGACGAGTGATCCATAGATGAAGTGAGGCTGTGTGTTGTTATTGTTTGTGACCTACTGACTGTAATGAAAATGTTGCTTTTACTGTAGTATTTTTATGACCTACTAATGCATTAATAATGTTGAGGAACTTTCACAATGCCGTGAATGAAGAAGAATTGAAAGAAAATCCACGTAAAAAACGAAAATAGTATGTATTTGGGGAGAAGTAAACAATGCTTCGTCCCAACAAGGGCTCAAATGTTGTTTATTTCTCCCCAAATATACTGTTTTTGTTTTTTACGTGGATTTCCTTTCACATTAATATTGTTGCTTTTAAGTTTAGAATAGCATAACTCCCCAAATGGGTAGACTTTCCCAGAGTCCAGGAATGTAACCTCCAATATTACCATTGTTTCTTATGTGAAAATTGTGTTTAAATAACACGTTTTTAACAAACACGACCTCTCCAGGAACCTAACCCTCGCGTTATTTGAGAGGTTACTGTATTTCATTCACTGGATAATGCCATTACTGTACTAAGACAGCCACAAACTGTGCCTGGGATAATGTTACAGTGTCAGCAGAGTTCAATGAGATTTTTGTTTTCTGTAGCCATCTGCGGATATTCAAAACCGTGAATGTTAAAACCGCGGATGTTAACCCCTTCTTTACCCACCCCTTCCCCCAGTGTAAAGACTACGTTTACCCCCCAGACCGACCTGACATCTCCCCCTCCCCTAGTGTGAGGGGTAGTGTATGTTTTTTTGCCACGTCCAAACTACAGTCATCCCTAAACATTCGCGGTTTGAACATTCACAGTTTTGCATATCCGCAGATGCCTACAGAAAAAAAAAAAAAAATCTCATTGAACTCTGCTGATGCTGTAACATTATCCCAGGCACAGTTTGTGGCTGTTTTAGTACAGTAATGGCATTATCCAGTAAATGAAATATACTGTAACACTCTTCCTTAAGGAGGGAGCTGGGATGAGCACAGTAGTCAGATAAGGCCATGCAGGAGTACGCTATTCATTATTTTTAACTTTTAGTGTTCTTGTATTAAATAAAGTAGTTGTTTAGTGTTCTTGTATTAAATAAAGTGGTTGTAAACATGCACATAGGGTTTTTCTTTAGTTATATAAGGAAATGGGGGGTCCAGAGGTGTTTTTAAGGAGGAGCTGCAGATATCTGCGGATTTTTAACATTTGCGGGTGTCTCTGTTACATAACCCCCGCGAATGTTAAGGGATGACTGTATTCACTTTTTGAGATTTGTTTGTATACTGATGATCACATAAACCAAGCATGATGTTGGTAATGGAAAAAAAAAAAAATTATAAAATACTGTAAATCATTATATATGAGGAATTTCGAAGAAATTTGAGTGTAAAATGGAGGGACTGTAAGAAAATGTTCTGGAAAGAGGTGAAAAGAGTAAGATAGGGTGGAAGTGAAGTTAGCAGGGGAGTGAAAGATAAAAATGGTAGATTACTAGTGGAGAAGGGAGAAAAAGTGAACAGATGGAGAGAACACTTTAAGGAATTGTTGAACGTAGAAGAGGGAAGTAAGGCGAGTATAAGTGGCTGGGGAATGGCTGGGAGAAGGAGGGAGGTGAGAAGACAGGAAGAAATCAGTAGGATAGAAGTTGTGGAAGCAATGAAGAAAGTTAAATCGGGGAAAGCCCCAGGAATTGATGGAGTGTGTGGTGAAATGCTGAAGCATGGGGGAGAGATAGTAGTAGAATGGATGTGGAAGATGTGCAGATTGGCCTGGGAGGAAGGTAGAGTCCCGGAGGATTGGAAGTCAGGTATAAATATTCCCTTGTACAAAGGAAAGGAGGAAAAAGAAGTGTGTGGTAATCATAGGGGCATTTGTCTTCTTAGTATAATAGGAAAAGTGTATGGTAGGATACTTATTGACAGAGTTAGAGAAAGAACAGAGAAATTAGTTGGAGAAGAACAGGGAGGCTTTAGGAAGGGAAGAGGTTGCGTAGATCAGATATTCATTCTTAGATCTTTAGTGGAAAAGTTTCTAGAGAAGGGAAAGAAGTTGTATGCGGCTTTCATGGATTTGGAGAAAGCATATGACAGGGTGGATAGACAAGGATTGTGGAAAGTGTTAAGAATATATGGAGTAGATGGGAAGTTGCTGAATGCTATGAAGAGTATGTACGATGGTCCTAAGGCTGCAGTGCGTGTGGATGGTGAACTAAGTGAATTTTTCTCTTTGAAAGTTGGGTTGAAACAGGGATGTTTCATGTCTCAATGGTTGTTCAATCTGTACATGGATGGGGTAATAAAAGAGGTACAAGGTAGGGTAGTGGATGTTGGAGTGGCTCTGGTGAGAGAGGATAGTGTTTGGAAACTCCCTGTACTGTTGTTTGCAGATGATACTGTGTTGTTGAGTGAAGACGAAGGGGAGCTGCAAGGCTTGGTGGATGAGTTTGGGAGAGTGTGTAAGAAACGGAATCTAAAGGTGAATGTAGGGAAGAGTGTGATGGTCTTTGAGAGAGGCGAAGTCAGTAAATGTACAGCGAGATTGGATGGTGAGGAATTGGAAAATGTGAGTACGTTTAAATACTTGGGTAGTGTGATGAGTAAGGATGGAGGTTTGGAGGGTGAAGTGCTTGAAAGGGTACAGCAGGGAAGAAAGGTTGCTGGTTCTTTGAAAGCAGTGATAAGAAACAGGGAAGTGAGCATGGAAGTGAAAAAGTTACTACATGGCAGTATTGTGATACCAACTCTAACGTACGGAAGTGAAGCTTGGACGTTGTTGGAAGGACACAAGTCAAGAGTGAGAGCAGTGGAAATGAGTTATTTAAGAGGAGCCTGTGGAGTCACATGGAGAGACAGGCTGATGAATGAGGATATAAAGGAGCATTGTGGTGTTGATGTGGATGTGAAAGGAAGCGTTATGAGGAACACACTGAGGTGGTTTGGCCATGTGGAGAGGATGGAGGGTGAAAGACTGACGAAGTGAGTGTATGTGAGCGAGGTGGAGGGGGGAAGAGGGAGGAGGAGGCTGAGGATGAGATGGAGGGATAGGGTGGAGAGGTATATGAGAGGGGGGTGTGAGTTGGAAGCAGGGCATTGAAATGGTGGGGGACAGGGCGACTTGGAGGCGATTTGTTTGTGGCCACCCCAAACGGGATTGAGGCGTCTGGCAATAGAGAGATAGATTATATAAGCTTTTATATCTTATACTACTGTTACCCAGATAACTACTGTACAAACTTGCTTGAAAAAAATGTAATGCGCAGATGGATGGCCTTTTTATTTACCTTGTAAGCTGTGGATGAAGTGTGTAGACACACGTGATGGTGATGGCAACCTTGACCCACTTGTTGCCGAGAGTGTGACGTCACTATGCTCGTTACTAATTTCCTCCTCCTCCTCACTCACATCAACCTCGCTATCATTTTCAGGATCATAGTCATCTACTGACACGTCAGACACTGCTGCATCATCATCTGATACATCTAAATAAGTACCCTCATGAGGAATAAACTCGTCACTATCGGAAGCTGCCAGAGACGCCATGAGAGAAAAATATCCTGTACACCCTCTCTCGTGGTCAAGTGCGTGGTAACTGGCCCTCTCAGGCAGGCCAAGGGGTGTAAATTTTGCCGTATGTCAGCAGAAAATATAGTACGATATCTGTAGTAGAAATTATAAATAAAATAATGATTGGTCTAAAAGAGATTACATCACAGATGAGTGAGCAAGTCCTTGGTGCCACAGCAACCCAGTCATGACGTATCTTATGATGTCAGAATTCATCAGAACTTCGTCACAGTGAAGTGAAGCTTGGACGTTGTTGGAAGGACACAAGTCAAGAGTGAGAGCAGTGGAAATGAGTTATTTAAGAGGAGCCTGTGGAGTCACATGGAGAGACAGGCTGACAAATGGGGATATAAAGGAGCGTTATGGTGTGGATGTGGATGTGATAGGAAGCGTTAGGAGGAACACACTGAGGTGGTTTGGCCATATGGAGAGGATGGAGGGTGAGAGACTGGAGAGGAGAGTGTATGTGAGTGAGGTGGACGGGGGGAGAGGGAGGGGAAGGCCAAGGATGAGATGGAGGGATGGAGTGGAGAGGTATTTGAGAGAGGGGGGTGTGAGTTGGGAGCAGGGCAGCGAAATGGCGGGGGACGGGGTGACGTGGAGGCGATTTGTTTGTGGCCATCCCGTATGGGATTGGGGCGTCTGGCAGTAGATAGATAGACTCGTCACAGTCTATGTTATCAAAACACAGGGCTGTTGCTTTCATGAGGTCCTCAGAAACAGCCTTACCGGGCTACCCTGATGCCCATATGCTGCCATTCTATAGAGGGTGTACCAGCATACCACGGTTGTGGTTCCGGTGTCTCACGGGTGTTTACAAGTGACGTACATCAAAACATGTTTCCGGTAAAGAAGGGGTTAAGGGATGATTGTATACCTATACAGGTTAACTGCACATATTAACTCTGTAGGACAGTATTTCTCACCAAAAACTTGCAAAAAAATCACTTATGAACCACTGGAACAGCTGATGCAGTGGAAAAGGCAGGAAATACCTTGAAATAATTTCCCAGAAAAATCCGCGAACATGTGAACCTGCAAATAGCGTGGGTTGACTGTAGTGATGTGGTGTTGTGGGGCAGGTGCACCACATTGGTGTTATCCACCTGGTCCTCCATGCACTCAGGGTGTCTTGGGGCATTGTCCTCTAACAGGAGGAAACAGTTGGCAAGGTTGCTTCTGTTGGCATAGTCGTGCAGGTGGGGGGACAGGTACCCTGCCATGTATGACTGGCAGAGTGTGTAGGTCAGCCCGGCCCTGGGGTTGCATCTCCAAGTAACCACAAGGTTCTCCTTTATGAACCCTGCCAGTGCTTGGAGGTTCTCCCAGTGGTACACAAAAAGTGGCTTGAGTTTCATGTACCCCTCTGCATTGGCACCCAGGAGGAGGTGGAGGTGGTCCTTTACTGCCTAGAACCCAGGTGCATGTCTTTCTTCCTGGCTGATATAGGTCTTTACTGCCTAGAACCCAGGTGCATGTCTTTCTTCCTGGCTGATATAGGTCTTTACTGCCTAGAACCCAGGTGCATGTCTTTCTTCCTGGCTGATATAGGCCTTTACTGCCTAGAACCCAGGTGCATGTCTTTCTTCCTGGCTGATATAGGCCTTTACTGCCTAGAACCCAGGTGCATGTCTTTCTTCCTGGCTGATATAGGTCTTTGCTGCCTAGAACCCAGGTGCATGTCTTTCTTCCTGGCTGATATAGGCCTTTACTGCCTAGAACCCAGGTGCACGTCTGTCTTCCTGGCTGATATAGGTCTTTGCTGCCTAGAACCCAGGTGCACGTCTGTCTTCCTGGCTGATATAGGTCTTCTTTGAAGTGAGCATCCAAAACAGTCTTGTTTTGTCAAAGTTTAAGAACTGCTTAGGAGAGTATCCCACCTTCTCTATAATAGCCTTCATCAGTGCAGGGAAGGCCTCAGCTACCATGTAGTTTGTGCTTGCAGCCTTGCCAGGCATAGTCATATGTTAATGCCTGCACGGTCCTTGAAACATTCAAGTCAACCTGTGCTGGCATTGAAGTCTTTCCTGGCCTCCAGCCTGTCCTTATCCTTAAGGTCCTTCCACAGATCTAGAGCCTTACTGCAAATGAAGGAGTGGTGAAGAGGTTGGTTTGCTTGGTTCAGGTCATTGACCCGCTGAACCAGGAGATGCTGTATATCCTTCAGGCTCCCTTGCTCTTGTTAGACATTATGTTGTCAGGGAAGGCATATTCTGCGATGCCGTAATTATAGCATCTGATTTCTCCGTGACTGTCGAGACCGTAGACTGGGGCAGCTTTAGGACATCAGTAGTCTTGCTTGGTCCCTGCCCCTCCTTATGGTGCTTAGCAGTGTCTAATTTCTCAAGCATCAGTAACACCATGCTTTCCACAGGAGCACCAAAAATGGTTTCCAAATTCAGAGTTTCACTTATTTTCCACATTCATTGTTCTCTCTTCACATACCATCACACACAGCACTATTTGCAGCGTACTTGCACTGTTACTTGGTGTTAGCAATAGCGCTTCAGTAGTCTTATGCAAGTGAGAAGGTTAGGTAGCTCAAAGTGCATGAGGGAGATGATGACTTACGCAGGACACGTGTGAGTGGGCAAGTGAGACAAAGGAGCCTGGGGACACCCAAAATGTGCGTCCTGCACATGTTAACATTGGAGGGTCGTCTTTGTTTAGACGGCTGACTGTTGACATGCGTGTGTCACCACATCCACATAAGATTCACGGAGGCAGCCGTCAAAATATTGTTCCAGCAAAATCACAACTTTTTTTTTTTTTTTTTTTTTTTTTTTTTAAGAAAAAGGTATAACTTTTGTATTATACCAAGCCATGATGTCATCTTTTAGCTATCTGGGGCCTCCCACTGCTGTTTACTTTCATGTGGGCCACTGAAAAGTAACATCAGGGTTTCAGACCTTGTAAACTTTTAAAGATTATATTTCTATATGTGTTGTTTTTTATTTACTTATTTCTTTATTTTTGCCTGTAATTAAAGATGTATACAGTGAGTCTTTGAAATACGAAAATCCAAAGTACGAATTTTCGATGGTTCGAAAGCAATGAATATACAACAATTTCCACAGTACGAAAATACAGGTATCTGTCTCGATGATACGAAAATCGATACTCGATATGAAAGGAAGTATGGAGATAGCCCAATTATCCAGACTACATGGTGTGAAGAGGTGCCTGAATAGTCTGAAATCACGATTAATCCGGCGGAAACAAAACACAAGTACTGTTAGATTGATTTATTTACCGGAAAATGTACAATGAAAGACACAACTATCTTCCCAGTTCAGTCTGAAGAAAATTTACACCAGGTGAAATAAAATGAAAACCCAGTTTCTACTAGTGTGTGTTTCAAATTGTTCAGTTTTTCCACGCTATATTCGTCAGACTTTGGGAAGATACTTGTGTCTTTCAGTGTACACTTGAAGCAGCAGAAAGACCTTACCAATTCAATTCATAATCCCCCAGCTTGCTTCTGTAATTTTCTGACAACTTTCAGTTTGGCAAATTACTTTTTCTTGCTGAAAAATTTCCTCCCTGTTATTATCGTCACTTTCCCCTACGATTGTTTCCAGCGCAGTGGAAGAAACTCGACGTGCTCAAAGGTGGATATCGTTTCCCAACTTCCCAACTGGAGGTTAGGTTAGGTTTAAAAATTATTGGGCACTGATAAGTTCAGTTAGGCCAGGTTTAGTTAAACACTAAGGGAAGAACAATCCTTTCTGCCATTATGTTAACAAAATAAACAAGAGTTGTCACACCAGAACAGCTAAAAACGATAAGGAAACAGATTTAACAAGCAACGTTTACTGTATTTACCAACCTAGAAATAATCTGAAAAATATAACAGACTATCAGGAAGAACTGATTTGCTTTTACTGCTTCAAGTAAAGCGTATGTTTAGCCCCTCAATGGCTGTGGGTTCAGAAATTTGCATGCTCCCGTGGTCGGCCTTGGGACCATTTTTTCAATGTTCTAAAATCAATTTCTTTTTCTTACATATGTGAAAAGACTCGTCTGGCACGCCTGGTTTTTTTTTTTTTTTTTTTTTCCCTAAACCCATCCTGTGATTTGCTATGATTCGTGTAAGAATTAATAAAATTAGGATGAAGTGCGTGAAAGGGTACAGCAGGGAAGGAAGGTTGTTGGTACACTGAAAGCAGTGATGAGAAATAGGGAGGAGAGTATGGAAGTTAAGAAGTCACTGCATGATAGTATTGTGATCCCTACCCTGACGTATGGAAGCGAGGCATGGACCTTGCAAGAGGGAAACCAGTCAAGAGTGAGAGCAGTGGCAATGAGTTACTTGAGAGGAGCATGTGGAGTGACGTGGAGGGACAGGTTGACGAATGAAGAAGTGAAGGAACGCTGTGGGGTGGATGTGGATGTGGTTGAGAAGATTAGGAGAAATACACTGAGGTGGTTTGGACATGTGAAGAGAATGGAGAATGAAAGACTGACTAAGAGGGTGTATGTAGGTGAGGTGGAGGGAGGGAGAGGGAGAGGTAGACCGAGGATGAGGTGGAGGGATGGAGTTGAGAGGTATATGAGGGAAGGGGGGGTGAGTTGGGGGAAGGGTAGTCAAATGGTGGGTGACAGAGAGACTTGGAGGCGTTTTGTCTGCGGCCACCCTTTGCGGGATTAGGGCGTTGGGCTATAGATAGATAGATAGATAGGATGCGTGTTACATCAGCATGTAAACATCGGCAAAAACATCTGGGACAAAGTGAACTGTGAACGCCTGACTGCTTGAGGCGGTAGACTAGGATCATGTAAACACACCAGTGACCCTCGTTTCCTTCCCATAATTGCTCGCAGTTTTTTATAGCTCACCCTAACTCAGTGTCACTGACACTGGTACAGTAAGGCGTTGTTCAGGGCCAGCAGCTATGAAAGCGGTAATGGAATACATTATTGTTTTTATCAGTCCTCTCTCTTTCACACATACACATAAGAATGAACAAAAGAATGAGCAGTGAATGTACACTAACTCTAAGGAGCAGAAATAACTGTGCTTAGTCGGTCCGAAATATATTGGGAAGAGCGATACCGAATGAAGAATGTAGAGCTGAATGTTAACCTACGAGAACATGTGGGACGAAAAAGTAATTTTTTTTCTGATTGGCAAACATTTTTTGTTCCATATCGTCTCATAAAATTGTAAAACCCATAATCTTTTGTCTAAGCATACAGCCTAAAGACCTTACCAATTCAGTTCATATTCCTCTAGTTTGTCTTCTATATTATGCTGACTATTTTGAAGGTGGTAAATTATGTTCTATTGCTGAAAGAAACTTACTTAAAATTAGGGCACATGTAACATAAGCATGTAAACATCAGTGAATACATCTGGAGTGAAGAGAACGCCTGACTGCTTGGGATGGTAGAGTAGGGTCGTATAAACACACCAGTGACCTTCGTTCCTGTCCCATAATTGTTCGCAGTTTTTTATAGGACGCCCTAACTCAACGTCGCTGACACTGAAATAGTGAAGTGTTGTTCAAGGCTGGCAGCTATGAAGGGGTTAATGGAATTGAAATGCGTGGCTTTAACAGACGCATATACGGTACTCCCGAAGAAACTCCCGGAGAATACCATAGTATCCCTGACAACAGGGCGAACCAGAAACAACAGAGTTCGCCCACGAAAATGCCGACACCCCCACTCGGACCCCACGGGGTAGCCGCCACTAGCCACCACCACTCCGGGCAACAACGACACATGTCAGCCTGAGCCGTGCGCCCCTGTGACATTCAACCACCACGGCGCCACCACCGTAGGCGAAAGACACTACCTTCGCGTGGCGGAATCACTGAGTTAGCTAGGGGTGGAGTCAGAAATAGCACTCCAGGCAGCGCCCCTCTGGTAGAGACGATCTATGGTCGCTCCCACAGTGATTTGGTAGAGACGATCTATGGTCGCTCCCACAGTGATTCGGTCGAGACGATCAATGGTCGCTCCCACAATGTCCAGGTAGAGACGATCAATGGTCGCTCCCTTAGGGCTCCGGTTGAGACGATCAATGGTTGCTCCCACAATATCCAGGTAGAGACGATCAATGGTCGCTCCCTTAGTACTCCGGTCGAGACGATCAATGGTCGCTCTCTTAGGGCTCCGGTTGAGACGATCAATGGTCGCTCCCACAATATCCAGGTAGAGACGATCAATGGTTGCTCCCTTAGTACTCCGGTCGAGACGATCAATGGTCGCTCCCACAGTGTTCGGGTAGAGACGATCAATGGTCGCTCCCCCAGGGTCCAGGTGGAGATGATCAATGGTCGCTCCCTTAGTCCTCTGGTCGAGACGATCAATGGTCGCTCCCACAGTACTCGGGTAGAGACGATCAATGGTCGCTCTCCCAGTGTCCAGGTAGAGACGATCAATGGTCGCTCCCTTAGTGCTCTGGTCGAGACGATCAATGGTCGCTCCCACAATATTCGCGTAGAGACGATCAATGGTCGCTCCCCCAGTGTCCAGGTGGAGACGATCGATGGTCGCTCCCAGGGCGTAGTTAGGAAAGGGACGTCTCCACAACCGGAGACTGAACTTCAGGGGTCTCGTTCCAGAATATCCCGGAAAGACCTCCCTGCTTCCCCCGGTCTCTGTTCCCTACGCTTGGCCTTCGAGCAGACACACCTGTCGGGCCCCCGTGACAACCGCTGCCGCAGCCCTCCCCTGACGGCGCCTCTGGTCGTGGGAGACCGCAGTCTGTCGCCTCTTCCGGCCCTCCCTAGGACACCCGGGCGAGACCTCACCATGCCCCCGCGACGCCGGGACCTGACCCAGAGGTTCCTAGACCTCTTCGGCCCCAGTCCTACGGGCCTTACGCCGGAGCCCAGTCCGGAAGCCCCCGGACGCGAGAGGACGCCCTCGCGAGCCGCCCCGTGCCCTCTCGGCTCGCCCCGCCCTGACGACGCCCTCAGTCCGACCGGATCACCGATGACGTGTCCTTGTTTCTCTCCATGAGGAAATACGGGTGACCCTGTAACAATCGTGAAGTAGGTTAAGTGTGACTCCCTCTCTCTTAGAATAAGTATTGTGCAGTGAATTTATGTAATCTCTATTGGGGTAAATCAGAACACAATATCCAGTTGAAGGACGAGAATGTGGATTAAGATCTAAAGTGAAAATACGTGCGAGTGTCACCCCGAATCTTTCCAAAGACAATTCTCCAGAACCAGAAGAAAGACTAAAATATTATTGGAGTTCTATTGGCTAGTCTCTAAGTAATATTGTGAAATAGTATTTACGAGTATTCCGACTTTGTTACGTGTTGTGAAGCGAGAGTCTATATATCATACTTGGAAGATGTGTAATTAATAAGCCTGTGCCTACAGAAACATGTTCCCACTCTAAATATCAAGAAAAGGGAGTATTAACGATATTCCCTCCCTCCGCACGCTACTCCTAAAAACCCTCTCCATTCCTCGCTCACGCTCTTAAAGCCAAAGTAAGAATCAGAGTTATTTGGCAAAGAATCTTCGTCAATAGGAAACACCTAAACTCCCTTGCTAATATCGGGCATCCTCCAATATTACCATAACTTTCTCCTCGCCGTTTTAAGTCACTCTCTGCGTCTCCCCTACCTCTTCCTAGTGGATCACAAACCCCCTCCCCCCCCTCTCCCTTACGCGCTCCGCGCGCACCTGTATTTACTGCACTCCTAGTACTAAGATTTGTTGTATTGTCATTAGTATCTAGAAAGCTAGTATCCTGCGAGATACACATATCTTAGATAAGGTTTTGTATTGCTCTATATTGTGTTGTAATATCTGCTGAAGTGTCCTGTGTCTGACTGTGGTAATATACGTCTATGGTGTGCCGAAGGTTTTTATGTCCTGCCTCTCTTTATTGCACTAGCTCCGGTCTCGAAAGAGGACCCCGCTCCACGTTGGGTGAAATAGGTACGAGAAGTCGAGCCTAATTCTACCCAGCATTACACTGGTGGCCAGCGGTGGTTCTAGATCCGAGCGTAGAAGAGAGGTAAGCAGGAAATATTTGGAAAAATGGCAACTAAACCGCACGTTCAGTTACCCAAGTTTGACCCTGACCAGTATGACATACACACATATCTTGCAATAGTTAAACCCTTACTAGATATTGGCTTCGATAATGACCAACAAAAAATTGCAGTCACACTACCACTACTGGGTAAAGCCGCAGCGAATATTGCGCCAAAAATTGTCCCAGAACTCACCTGGCAGAACTTTACCAAGTTCGTGGTCCAAGCCATCACCCCATCACTAGGGAAAGTGGTGGCTCTATCCAAATTGGATAGCTTTGCATATGACGGGGATTTAGATAATACCCTGTTACAGGCAAGACGCCTGGTTACTGCTGCCTACCCGGAGGCAGATGAAGAAACCCGGGATCAGCATACATTTAATACTCTGCTCAGAGTACTCCCAAGTGTTGTAAGACAACACTTCACTATCCATGATCCAACAGGAGACATGGATAGAGATATCAGTTTAATGAGGCGCCTTTTAGCCGTCCATGCCACCCCTCAACGCATTGGCGAAATAAATCAATTCCCCGTTGACCTCATCACCATCAACCCGTGGGAATTTTCTCCGTGCTACCACGGATGTCCGATCCACGACATCCGTGAGCAGCTAGAAGCTGCCCAGTGCAGCCAAATGACACGAGGGCGCTTACAAACCTCCCCACCATACGCAAATCCCCCTAAGCCCCAGGTGAAGAAAAAACAAAAAGGGAAAAAAAAAAAGCGCCCCCCTGCCCCTGCATCCCACCGTAATGGCGGGGGCCACCTCACCTCTCCCCCAGTCTATGACAGGGGAGAACGTTATCTTTCCTTTTCCCCCCCTCTCACTATCTCTTCTGTTCTACCTTCCCCTATTCCTGCCCCTAGTTCTAACCTTCCCACCCCACACACCACTATATTCTCGCAACACAAAACCGGCCTCCCTCTTCACAGGCCTCCTAGGACCCTCTCCACATCTTCCCCTAACCTACTTCCTAAAACCACCTCCCCCCGTCTACTGCCTTCCACCTCCCACCCCGCGCCACCCACTGCCATCACTTCACCACCGTTCGCTTTCCCTGCCCACAAGGTTAACTCATTCACCTTCCCTATCACACCCTCCTCCTCATCCCCGAGCATTCAAACAACCCCGCGAGACCGCATCTCCCCACCACCACCGTCTCTCTCTCCCCCTACACTTCACCCCACCTTTCCTCGGCTCCGACGGCACACACCACCTGCCACATCCCACTCCACAGCCCCTGCCAGGCCACCCCGGGTTCAGCACCGCACACCGTCCGCCATCGCCCCCACACCCGCACCATCCCCTAGCTTCGTACCCACCGCCCACCCCACACCACTAGCACAGAGCCCTGCTACCGCCCAGACCACTCCACCACCAAACACCGGGATGGCACCACAAGATCGCACTCCCTCCTCGCCACCTACCCTCCAAGCCAACTCTCCTGCCACCTCACCACCACTACCGACCTCACAACCCCAACCCCCCCCCTGCTCCCGCACCGCCTGTCACTTCCACATACGAGTGTGATGGTTCCTCCTTGCCATCCCCCTCCACCTCCCCTACCACCTCAGCCTCCACCGCCTCCACCACACCGTGCACCTCACCTGACATCTCACCCGCCACGCCTTGCTCACTCTCACCCCTTCCCTCCGCCACCTCACCCTTTCCACCCAAGCCCGCGTGCCCTGCCCACCCCACCACCCCCGCAGGACAACCCACTACCACCACCCTCTCCCCTCCACACCTACGCACGCCCACTCCAACGTTCTCACCTTCTTCTGCGTCCCCAACGCGCGCGATGGCCCGCGCTAACCGACCCCGCCCACCCCGCACGCCTGCTTCCCCACCCACACCCACCCTCAGAACCACCACCACCACCACCCCCTCTGGCCGACTCTTATGCCCACCCACCCGATACACACACACCGTCAAGCTACATCAGGCCCAAATCCCCTCTACCTGTACTCCCCAGAGACTCAACGCCGCATTACCACGACACAAAACCCGGCCTTCACCCACACTGTCCAGCATTCAGCCTCCAACCACACTGACAGCCACACCAAGCAACATGAGGATTAAGCGGGCCGTATGGGCCCCTACCCTTACCAAGAACCACCGACTCCGCAGGCCACACCACCTGTTAAATATCCTCCAGTCGACCACCGCCCCCTCCACCCTCTTCCTCACCTATGACCAAGCACAGGAGGAAAATTCCTACACTGTCACCTGGCAGAACACACTCCGACACCTCCAGCCCGTTTACACCACCCCCAACACTCTAGCGTTCCACCTCCAGCCACAGGGACGTGACTTTTTTCAAGAACACGGTGGTGAAATGCGTGGCTTTAACAGACGCATATACGGTACTCCCGAAGAAACTCCCGGAGAATACCATAGTATCCCCGACAACAGGGCGAACCAGAAACAACGGAGTTCGCCCACGAAAATGCCGACACCCCCACTCGGACCCCACAGGGTAGCCGCCACTAGCCACCACCACTCCGGGCAACAACGACACATGTCAGCCTGGGCCGTGTGCCCCTGTGACATTCAACCACCACGGCGCTGCCACCGTAGGCGAAAGACACTACCTTCGCGTGGCGGAATCACTGAGTTAGCTAGGGGTGGAGTCAGAAATAGCACTCCAGGCAGCGCCCCTCTGGTAGAGACGATCTATGGTCGCTCCCACAGTGATTTGGTAGAGACGATCTATGGTCGCTCCCACAGTGATTCGGTCGAGACGATCAATGGTCGCTCCCACAATGTCCAGGTAGAGACGATCAATGGTCGCTCCCTTAGGGCTCCGGTTGGGACGATCAATGGTCGCTCCCACAATATCCAGGTAGAGACGATCAATGGTCGCTCCCTTAGTACTCCGGTCGAGACGATCAATGGTCGCTCCCTTAGGGCTCCGGTTGAGACAATCAATGGTCGCTCCCACAATATCCAGGTAGAGACGATCAATGGTTGCTCCCTTAGTACTCCGGTCGAGACGATCAATGGTCGCTCCCACAGTGTTCGGGTAGAGACGATCAATGGTCGCTCCCCCAGGGTCCAGGTGGAGACGATCAATGGTCGCTCCCTTAGTCCTCCGGTCGAGACGATCAATGGTCGCTCCCACAATATTCGCGTAGAGACGATCAATGGTCGCTCCCCCAGTGTCCAGGTGGAGACGATCAATGGTCGCTCCCTTAGTCCTCCGGTCGAGACGATCAATGGTCGCTCCCACAATATTCGCGTAGAGACGATCAATGGTCGCTCCCCCAGTGTCCAGGTGGAGACGATCGATGGTCGCTCCCAGGGCGTAGTTAGGAAAGGGACGTCTTCACAACCGGAGACTGAACTTCAGGGGTCTCATTCCAGAATATCCCGGAAAGACCTCCCTGCTTCCCCTGGTCTCTGTTCCCTACGCTTGGCCTTCGAGCAGACACACCTGTCGGGCCCCTGTGACAACCGCTGCCGCAGCCCTCCCCTGACGGTGCCTCTGGTCGTGGGAGACCGCAGTCTGTCGCCTCTTCCGGCCCTCCCTAGGACACCCGGGCGAGACCTCACCACGCCCCCGCGACGCCGGGACCTGACCCAGAGGTTCCTAGACCTCTTCGGCCCCAGTCCTACGGGCCTTACGCCGGAGCCCAGTCCGGAAGCCCCCGGACGCGAGAGGACGCCCTCGCGAGCTGCCCCGTGCCCTCTCGGCTCGCCCCACCCTGACGACGCCCTCAGTCCGACCGGATCACCGATGACTTGTCCTTGTTTCTCTCCATGAGGAAATACGAGTGACCCTGTAACAATCGTGAAGTAGGTTAAGTGTGACTCCCTCTCTCTTAGAATAAGTATTGTGCAGTGAATTTATGTAATCTCTATTGGGGTAAATCAGAACACAATATCCAGTTGAAGGACGAGAATGTGGATTAAGATCTAAAGTGAAAATACGTGCGAGTGTCACCCCGAATCATTCTAAAGACAAATCTCCAGAACCAGAAGAAAGACTAAACTATTATTGGAGTTCTATTGGCTAGTCTCTAAGTAATATTGTGAAATAGTATTTACGAGTATTCCGACTTTGTTACGTGTTGTGAAGCGAGAGTCTATATATCATACTTGGAAGATGTGTAATTAATAAGCCTGTGCCTACAGAAACATGTTCCCACTCTAAATATCAAGAAAAGGGAGTATTAACGATATTCCCTCCCTCCGCACGCTACTCCTAAAAACCCTCTCCATTCCTCGCTCACGCTCTTAAAGCCAAAGTAAGAATCAGAGTTATTTGGCAAAGAATCTTCGCCAATAGGAAACACCTAAACTCCCTTGCTAATATCGGGCATCCTCCAATATTACCATAACTTTCTCCTCGCCGTTTTAAGTCACTCTCTGCGTCTCCCCTACCTCTTCCTAGTGGATCACAAACCCCCTCCCCCCCCTCCCCTTACGCGCTCCGCGCGCACCTGTATTTACTGCACTCCTAGTACTAAGATTTGTTGTATTGTCATTAGTATCTAGAAAGCTAGTATCCTGCGAGATACACATATCTTAGATAAGGTTTTGTATTGCTCTATATTGTGTTGTAATATCTGCTGAAGTGTCCTGTGTCTGACTGTGGTAATATACGTCTATGGTGTGCCGAAGGTTTTTATGTCCTGCCTCTCTTTATTGCACTAGCTCTGGTCTCGAAAGAGGACCCCGCTCCACGTTGGGTGAAATAGGTACGAGAAGTCGAGCCTAATTCTACCCAGCATTACAGGAATACTGTATGAAAAATTCAAAATGGGTGTGGTGCACAGCACTGCGCTCGCTTGCCGAGAGAAAACGAACTAACTCCTTTCTGGTAAAATTTTTGCGCGCTACTCATTTGAGTCCACGTTCCTCCTCTCCTCGCAGCATTGCTGTATGTGAGGATATTTTTGCAGCCCTTCACCTTTTCGTATTGTTTCGCCATGCCTCCCAAGCGCCCTGCATCATCTCCAGCATCGGGGGAGCCCACTGCAAAGAAGCAGCAGCACCATACTCTAATTTTTTTTTTTTTTTTTTAAATAACAGAATGGAGGAAGGAAAAACAAATGAATAAAAAAAAATAATCCATTCACCAGATTACTGGTGTCCTCTGTTCATAAAATATCTGTAACAGTTAGACTTGAACAGCTGTGGGTTGAAATTTGGAGGGAAACAACTCTGGGGAAGCCAGTCCCAGAGAGACGCAGTTCGGGGAATGAAAGAATTCTGATAGGCAGAAGTTCTGCAATATGGCTGAGTGACATTCCAGTCATGAGTGCTACCAGATGCCCGTGTAGCACGAGGGAAGGCATGGAGAGGTAGCACCATGGACACAACTTTGTATGAGCATTTGCCAAAAAAATATCTAAAATAATGCAAGGGAGGCAACATTCCTTCTTACTTGCAGGGGAGGTAGTTTATATGTAATGGCAGGGTTGTTAATGATTCTAACAGCTTTGTTCTGAATTTTGTCTAGTTGTTTTAATGCAACCTCTCCACAACCATTCCACAAGGGTGAGCAATATTCAAGCTGAGAGTGCACATGACTCTTATAAATTATAGCTAACTGCTCATCAGCGAAGAAGTCGCGGACTTTGTACAATAATCCAAGTTTCTGTGAGGTGGATTTAGAAAGTGATCTGACATGAGAGGTCCAGCTGAGGGCATTGTTAAGTGAGGTGCCAAGAGTTTCAATACTTTTGGAGATGGGAATATTAGTAGCACTGAAGGTAATGTACGAATCTGGCAATATCTGTCTATTAGTAAACTGTATATACTTAGTTTTACTAGCATTAAAAGAGACAAGGTTGTTTTGTCCCCATTCACTGATCGTAGATAGATCTTGATTTATGGAGATGGCTGTACTGAGTTGAGAGGTAGAGATATTAGACTTTGTAAATGGGTGTCTGAGTGTGAATGAACTATGTAGTGTTGAGTCATCTGCATATGAGTGAATGGGATTGTGGGTGACAGATAAGAGATCATTAATATGAACCAGAAATAGGGTTGGCGCCAGAACTGATCCCTGCGGCACGCCGGTGTTAATTGAGTGGAAATTGGAATATACATCATCTACTTTTACTCTTATTTTCCTGTCACTAAGATATGAAGAAATCAAAGGAACAAAAGACGTTAGTCCATAGCAAGGGAGTTTGGACAGCAGGGAACGGTGCCATACTCTGTCGAAAGCTTTAGAAATATCAAGGGCTACCGCATGAGTTTCTCCATGTAGATCAATTGATTGATGGATGGTATGAGTTAAGAGATTGAGTATGTCAATGGTGGATCTTTCGTGGCAAAAACCATATTGTCTATCACTAATTAAGTTGTTGGATTCAAGATGTTTAACAGTGTCCTTATTAATTAATGTTTCAAATACCTTACCAAGAGAAGATGTGACAGCTATTGATCTGTAATTGGAGGGGTCAGACGAACTTCCTTTCTTCGGAATTGGGTGGATATTGACTTCTTTCCATGAATTTGGGAATAAAGAAGTACGTATGCATAGTCTGAATAATTTAGCTAGGACAGAGGCAAGTTCAGGGGAACACTTTTTCAAAACAATCGGCGGAATTCCATCTGGGCCTGGAGCTTTGTTGGTAGGTAAATTGTCTAGGATGGATTTTACCTATCTTGTCTGTATTTTAAGTGGGGCAATTTCGGGAGAGTCAAGTTTAATACTGGGACATTCTGGCGGGTATCGTCTATGGTAGAGTTTCTAGCAAAGGTACTAGCAAAGATATCTGCTTTCCCACGTGGGTCATTTGTAATGTTGCCATCTGAAGATTTTAGTGGGGGAATGGAAGATGACTTGTTAATGTTATTATTGAAAGAATTAATAGTTGACCAGAATATTCTATTGTCATTAGGGTTAAGTAGTTTCGATGCCTGCTTTTGAAGAAAGTTTGATTTAGATAGATTTAATACAGCTTTTGCATGATTTCTAGCAATTTTAAATTGGGAGAGTGATTCAGATGTTTTTGATTTTAAGAGTTATATGCTAATGACTTTTGGGCTGTTGCTCTGGCACAGTTGCCATCAAACCATTTTGGAGAGTTCGATCTTTTAGAGAACTGTTGACTTGGTATGAATAAATCCATACCAGCTAGTATTAAGTCGCAAATGTGGGACTGGGTAGAACTTGGATCGCTAGAGAAGAAAGACTGCCATGGAATGTTAGCAAAATAATTTCTAAATCCATCCCAGTTTGCCCTATCAAAGTGCCATCGGGTCACCCTGACAGGTTCAGAACGGGGAGGTGTGGGAGGGTTAACTAATGAGGCTTTGATGAGACTGTGATCAGAGGATCCAAGTGGTGACAGTACCTCTATCCTGTACTGATCTGGATTATTTGTCAAGAATAAATCCAAGAGATAGGCATTATGGTCAGGATTATCAGGTATTCTGGTTGATTGCTTTACCAACTGGGTGGAAAGGAAATTGGAAAGTATAAGACCCCATGAGGAGGGGCAGGGAGTCTCGGAGATTGGGCGTGCTTTAGGCCTTGCTGTTTCCACCACTGGGACTGTGACGAAGAAAAAGGAGATGTACAAGAATATGGCCACCTCCTTCTCCACAATTGTATACTGTACAGGTATTGCTTACTTGTTAATAGGGAGTGGGTAAAGATTAGGTGGGGGGTCTGAGGGGGTCCTGGGACGCATCCCCCCATTTACATGTATTTTTCAATGAGGAAAATCGTTCCGATATACACAATTTTGAATTATGAAAGTTTTTTGGATATCGAGGACTCACTGTATGATGTTCTGTGCTTACTTGAACCCCAGAAGAAAATGGGTTGTTGATTGCATGCATATCTTGAAGGTTCCATAACTTGCATGCTCCATTACTTGCATGTACCCTGTTGTCTAGGTATGCTGGGCTATTATTTTGAAAACATGGTAGCCTTCACTCTTTTATGCAGTCATTCTCAGTACTAGAATATTTAATGCATATTTATATACAGTTCTTCAGTGCTGTATATGTAAGTTATTGCTGTTGCTTTACTTTGGTCTGTCATGCCTAGCAGACCCATTAAGCACAGATAAGCAGCTGCTTCTTTAGGGTTGTCTCACAGTTGCAACACAGTACATACCATGTAGGGATCTGGCATCCCCATATTACAGACAGTGCCATACCAGCATCAGACCAGGCTCCTTCCCACTGTGAGATGCAGTGAAATATGAGAGTTTGGCTCCTGAGTGGATGCTGCAGTTGTTCCACCCAGGGTGCACCGTGCCACCATGTGTAGGTCACTTGTATCATATCGTATCGTTTATAAAGGCTCCAACATGCTTGCATGCGTCGACCTTGGTCACCTAATATCTATCCACGCAGCTCGGTCTCTGGCAGCCTCCCTATTCAGTCCCTTATCCATGAGGTCACGCTCTATGATGAAAACCATATAATTAAGTGAACATAGTGAACAATTGTAAGAGGTTTTCTTCACCTGCTTAAAATGACTTGATGCCAGCCACTTTATAGGGAACTTCAGTCACTGAAATGCTTAAAACAGCCAAGATCTTCCTTTGAGCAAGCTTGCATCAAACCCTTTTAACTGGATGTTTCCTGATGACCCCCTGCTGAACCTCTTAACTCTGATGATGCACATATTGTTTAATCCTTTTTACCTTTAAGCTGTTACATTTAGCATGGAAGAGACAGTTCCAACATGAGGGGTTAGGTAGAGCCTTAATAAACCACTTGAGTAAAAGAGATCTTTCTGTAGTTGAATATAGTTATTTAGAGACAGGAGAAGCATTCAGAGTGCAACACCCATGCCCTATATTTCCTGCAGTTGGTCTAAGGAACAAACATTTGTCTTTGCCCTGTGACCTCACCTTTCATCCAACAGTTCCCCAAATCGGATCCCAACATCCTTGACTGTCCTTCTCCTGTTCCACCAAGCTTTATCTGTAGAATAATATTTCCTTGATATTTGACTGATTGTTATCAAAATGATATCCTCTCATCTTTGCTTTACCCTGAGCCCCTCCACCAACTTTGATCAGAATCAGGTAAAAACTGTAAGTTGACCTTGTCTTGCAACTTTGACCTTTGACCTGTTGTATTAAGAAAACTTTAGCTTAGTCCCTTGTATAACTCTCAACCCTTGCAGCAAATTACATCAGAGCTGTTTTAATCAGTTTGTTCATACACACCCACACACACAGACTGAACTTTGACTTTCCCCTGTGACCTTGACTGTTGACTGATTGTTATGAAAATCAGATCCTTTCATGTTTGCCTTAGCCTGAACCCTTCCACCAAGTTTGGTCTAAATTAATGAAAAATATTTAAGTTGACCTTGTTGTGTGATCTTAACCTAGCCATGACTTATTGTTTACAAAACAGTAGGTCAGCACCTTTGCTGACCCTCTTTCCTTGAACCAAGTTTGGTAATTGGATTGAAACTGGTTAATACTGCATACATAGATACACAAATAGATAGACACACACCATGCAAAACAATACCCTGCTCTGCACAGATGTTAAAATAAGCTGTCAGTCACTGAAGTAGCTTCATACAGTATGTACTATCATTTTTTTCTTTTTCCCCTCGTAGTAACCATACTGATTGTTATAATTACATAGAACAAATGAAATACTGTATTGGAGGCATCTGTGATGAGTGTACAACATCTGATAACCCCATTATTCCATAGTCATCTTAATCATTGTCATCCTGATCTCATTCCCACCTCACAGTAATCTGGTGTTCCATTTTCCTCTCCTTGGCTCTTCCAAAATAATTCCTTATAATTTGCCTTGTTTATGCATTTGATTATTGTGCTATACTTAACGATAGCACATTACTGAAAGCTTATAGTATTGAGCAAGGGTCAGAAGAAGATAAGGTACTGTCTGTAAGGCACCATTGACATTTTTTAATAACTGTTTCTTCAATCTGCCATTATAATGAAGGAAAAATTAAAGAGAAAGTGAGCTATGGAAAATGTTGAGGCCAGGGAACTGGATTGAGCTGGTTGGCAGAATTCTGTCAGGGAGGAGTGTATGACTAGGGTTTGGCACCCCTGTCCTTTCCCAGCAAAATTGTAATGATCAGACTGACTCAAGGTGATAGGTGGTATGAAACACTGACAAATGGATGTTTATGCCTGTGAAGTGGAGTCAGGATTCTAGGGGTGTGAATGGTGAGTGAATGAGAGTGTGGCCTATATAATGGACAGACTTAACAAGAGCCTACATGTAGTGGTGCCAGGTACCCAGAGGGAGCCAAGCAGCTGTGGTGTCCACCCAGAAGCCAGACTTTCTTATATTCCCCTGCACCTTACTGTGGGAAGGACCCTGGTGAGGTGCTGTCTGCCAGAAGGACATGACAGATCCCTACATAGTGTATATAGCTGCTGTACTGTGTCTGTGGGATGGCCCTACAGAAGCAGTGGCTTACCTGTGTTTGATGGGTCTGCTCAGCCAGACAGGCCTGGGTTAAGCAGCAGCAACTACTTATGGTTAATTTCCCTTTGTCAGGTTACCAGGGCTGTGGAGTTGGTACCCAAAACACCCGACTCCAACACCACAGGCCTGCAGGTTACTTCTTGCTCTCAGGATCTTACCTCACCGCATCTTTAGGTGGGAAGAGAGGTGTGGGTCATGATGATGATGATAATAATGCAAATTAGAGATATTACTCTCCAGGAGTTACTGTATGTCAGTACTGTAGCAGCACTTGAATTTTAAATGTAAGAGTTCACATGTGATAGATTTACCTGTCAGTATCATTGAGTATCATCATCGTCATCCAGATTTCTTTGACCATCCTAAGGAAGGCAGTGTTCAGAAAGCAAGGAAAGAGAAAGCGCAGGAGAGGGAGAGCAAACAACAGCATATCCAGTGAAATGGGCTTGACATTCATTCATTCACTATTATTTATATCTGCTTTTCATTTGACCAGGCAGATATAGTTAACATGTCAACTGACAAGTTAAAAGGGGTTGCCAGAGGGCATAGATTAATAAATCCTTTTTTGGTCAGGGTGTACAAAGCTGCCACACACCGTGACTGCCTCCACCCCAGGCCAGGAATGGGCAGAGTACATGGAGCTGTATCAGCTCATTGAGAAAGTACGTGAGCATGAGTAAGGTGGGTAGTATGGAAAGAGACTCTGCCCTTTCACCATGAAATGTCTTTTTTAAGTTGAAAACACTTGTTTGTTCATAGCCAGAATAACTTTATTAAGGTGTCATCATACTGAAGAGGGTAATGAGGATGGTGCTAACCCAGTCATTGTACTGTAATGTCTCTCCTAGGCTGGTGATTGTCTGGCAGTAAACAGAATCAGACACAAAAGACATTGTGGCAATGAAGGCATACTGGAAGATTGTAATCAGTGCTTTACCTTGGGACAGGATGTTCTCTGTTTGTCATGAACAGTGACTTAACCCCTTCAGTCCAGGGACATCCTTATTATTTTGGGGGGATCTCTATTGATGAAGAGATTAATTAATTCTGTACTTGTGTCTTACCCCTCCTGTTTGAACAATTTCCTAAATTAAATAAAGTAATGTGGAAACAGAAAAAAAAGCTTTGGATGGATGAGATTAAGCCCCCTTACACACACACACACACACACAGTTTGAATTGACAGTCTTGACTGGACTGAAGGCTTATGGAATGTGGTGTTAGCTCATACACAGTTCAGTTTGACGGTGAGGCTGGACCTCAGTTCATACACGAGGATAACCACTTGCTTCCCAGGACATTGTTTTTGAGTGGAGGAGGAGTATTGACCATGGTGGAAAAGAAGGCCAGCTCTCATGAAAAATGGTGCAATGAATGCATACTGAAGTTTTTTTTTTTTTCACCTTTACATTTCCGTTTGTTAATGAGAATATCATTGGCAGCTGCCCTCATGTTTCTGTGTGAGTATCCACTGCACTGTACATTCCTCAGGCCTGGATGTTCATGACAGTTTTGTATGCTCAGTCCAGGTTTTCATGTAAGACTCATGTACAGTCAGTCAGTCAGTCAGTCAGTGGGACACAACATGAACTAATATGGATGATGGCTACTGAAAAATACCTCATGATTTTTTCCCCACATTGATAAACCTGCCTTCATTAGGATGTCATATAATGTTTGCTTGTGGCATTTTCCAGTCAGTATTATTATCATATACATATTCCAGTGTTAATAGATTGATCTCCTTGGAACTTCTCAAGCTATGCTGATAATTTGGGATATCATTGTACCCCCCCCCCATGTGATACTTATTTTTACTGACTGCATTAGAGTAGGAGCATGTCTGAACATCTATTACAGCAGCAGTGAAGGCCCAGCCCAGCTGAATAAGGCATGTAGGCCAGTCATACCCAATCTGACCAAACTGTCCACCAGTTTTTAGGTACTGGTACAGTACTCATTTCAAGGCTTCAGTTGTTTACAGTCCATGCCATCAGTTTACCCCATCTTAGTACATGCACAAAGTAGTTTGAACTTGTTTCCTCAGCAAGACTGACAGTTGGAAGTATGGGTATGAGGTACCCTAGGAGGAAGGTACAGGTTGTGGGGTGTGACAATGTGTATGCCATGTATTGGTGTAGGGGTATAGTGGCCCCACTGCCTAACACTTGTACAGATTGCAAGGTTTTTGTACCTCCTCTGACACAGGAGAAGAGGTTGTACTGCGGACTTACGTTCTTCTATGATTCGTTGTAGATTTTTCCCACCTTGTGTAATATAAGCTATTGGGTAATGATGATGATACAGTCAGAGTGAGCCTGTGGATGCTGGGTGTTTCCATCAGATGATTAACCCCTTCAGTATAGTAACGTTTTGGTAGTTCACACAGTACTTGCCACAGCTAGGTAATTTTATTCACCTTAGGAGATCCCACTGGTAGAGAAGGGGTTAATTAAGACTATATCTGACATCTCGGATGGGGAAAGTGTATCCTAAGCTTAATGATATTGCCTAGTGATGGCACAAATGAATTATAAATTGCCTGTGGGTGGAATGGGTTATAATGATCAGGTACAATAGTAGTAGGATGAAAATCAGTGCTGGTTTGTGCTGTTGTGTTCTCAGACATTAATGTGAACCATCCATCCACCCATCATCCAATCCTGTGTTACCCCATGAGGAGGGTAGGAGCCCAGGGCAAGGCAAGTTGGTCCTGACATTTAAGATGAGAGTGACCAGCCTCACTCATCCCTGAGTGGCATTACGTGAGCAGTAAACCCCAAGCATTCCTTGGACACAAACCTTCACCGGCTCTATCCGATTGGAGCGCCGTAATTACCCACTAAACCACCAGGTGCCATAATTTGGTTATATGGTTACCACCCAGCATAGTAAATGGTTTCCTGGTGTACAGGACACCATTTGACTTGTCACTCAGTGTAGTCACCCAAAGGCAGAAGGAAGAGGAAAGAGTGAATGAAAGAAAGACAGAAGAGGAAGTGTAAAGTCATCCTTAGGCACAAGGATGAGGAAAGAATGAAGTAAAGAAAGACAGAAGAGGATAGAAGGAAAGAAGGAAGGAGGAGAGGAAAGAGCAGACACCTGAGAGCAGCACTACATCGAGTGAGTGGATGGTGAGTGTCCCCACCTGCCACAAACATCTTTTTTTTTTTTTCCAGTACTGTAGTATATGGCGTGAGTACTGTATCAAAAAAGTTAGAAGTGACAGCAGTGGTTATGAGACGACTCATGAAGATATGTGGCATGCGTAGATTGGATCGCCATATTGTTTGTAAAAGCTCCAACTTGCTTGCATGTGTTGGCCTTGGTTACCTAATAGCAGCTTTCCACACTGCACGGTTTCTGGGAGCCTCGCTGTTCAGTCTCTTATCCCTGATGTCGCACTGTGACTTCATCCAAGGTTTTTTTTTGGTCTGTTTCTCGTAGCCCCACTCCTGACATTCACACTTTTCACCTTCCTCATCCAGTTGTCATCTTCCATCCTCTCAACCTGCCCAAACCATCTCAGTCTACCCCTCTTCATTAAAGCACCAATACATTCAAGTCCCAACCTTCCTCTCAACTATGCAATCATAATCCTAGCCTTACACCCCCCAAGGCCTTGCATTCAAGAACACACTGCATGTCTAATCATTGTCATCTCCTTACAGTTGAAATGAGTATCCTCTTCCTTTACTGCCCATGTCTCACTACCATACAGCATTACACTCCTAACACATGCTGCTTACAAAAATCCCTTTGGATAGGATAAAAAATATGGACAGCCTTTATAAATGAAATTAAATAAAACTTCTATAAAGATGAGGAGTAAGTAAATGTTCAGGTAAATGGGTGGAAGAGTTTTATATTGTACTGTATGGATCTATCAAGATAATAAATAGGATGTCAGTGATGAAAAGTGTAGATGGAATGTGAGGTTGGAAGGCAAAGGAAATAGCTTACTGTTTTAAGGAAATTTGTGAGAAAAACAAATGTGAATATTTATGAGGCAAAAGGATTGAAGAATAGAAATGAATTTGGAAGAAAGAATGTATATATTGAGGTGCATAGGACAGGACTTGCATACTTAAAAGAAACTTGACAGTGGTAGGGTTCTGCCTCACAGTTGTTGTGACACCAATGTAAGAATGTAAAGTATATCACCTGTCACTGTTTTCACAGGTGGGATGAAGCCAAGAATTTAGAAGGCTTGAAAAATGAATGTATGGGCCTGTTAATTGAGCTTTGTGTAGATAGCTCCTCACACTTTTGTGTTTTCCTTTTCTTTTTACTGGCTCTAGTCCACCTCATTTGTAATTGTGGAAACTTGGATTGGGATGATGTGTTCATGTTTGTGAAAAGTGCAGAACAGTACTTTATAATAACATTGGATTCCTGTGTTTACTACATATTTCCTAACTATATTTACTTGTGTCACTGTAGGTTTCATGTTGTCAGTGGTTTAATTATAGTAGTTAAAAGTGTATATGGGATTAGTGCTTTTCTACATTTGTCACATAACTGCAGGTCATTTTACATCATTTATAATGTAGTTTTCTTTTAGCACTGTCCTCCCATTTCATCATGCTCAGAATCACTGCTTACATTCTTTAATGTGTTATGAAAATCTCTCTCTACATACTTTTCTCTTATAATTCTGATGTGCATGCTGTGATGTTATTGTTGTGTTTTGCAGCAGCCTTTGTCATAGTCTTAATTGTTAATTTTTGTTCAGAAAATAGAATATTATCTCTCTGGAATGAAGTCTTTGGATCGTTCAGTAATACAGTACTTTACAGTTCTTGATTAAGGCATTGGTATATTGCAGACATCCAGCTTCCTACATACTCTTGTTTGGAGCAAGTTGACCCCTTCAGTCTTTCATGTTGTGGGCCAAAGAGAACATCATCATGGTGAGGTAGTCTGCATGATGTTCATGTATTGTACATAGGTTATTCATTGTCTCTATCTATCTATCTATCTATAGCCCGACGCCCTAATCCCGGAAAGAGTGGCCGCAGACAAAACGCCTCCAAGTCACTCTGTCACCCACCATTTGACTCCCCTCCCCCCAACTCACCCCCCCTCCCTCATATACCTCTCAACTCCATCCCTCCACCTCATCCTCGGTCTACCCCTCCCTCTCCCCCCCTCCACCTCACCTACATACACCCTCTTAGTCAGTCTTTCATTCTCCATCCTCTCCACATGTCCAAACCACCTCAGTGTATTTCTCCTAATCTTTTCAACCACATCCACATCCACCCCACAACGTTCCTTCACTTCTTCATTCGTCAACCTGTCCCTTCATGTCACTCCACATGCTCCTCTCAAGTAACTCATTTCCACTGCTCTCACTCTTGACTTGTTCCCCTCTTGCAAGGTCCACGCCTCGCTTCCATACGTCAGGGTAGGGATCACAATACCATCATGCAGTGACTTCTTAACTTCCATACTCACCTTCCTATTTCTCATCACTGCTTTCAGTGTGCCAACAACCTTCCTTCCCTGCTGTACCCTTTCACGTACTTCATCCCCCAAAGTTTCATCCTTACTCATCACACTACCCAAGTACTTGAATGCACTCACATTCTCCATATCCTCACCATCCAACCTCACTGCACACTCTGTGACTTCATTCCTCTCAAACACCATAACTTTACTTTTGTTTACATTAACTTTCAGCTTCCTCCTCCTATACACTGTCCCAAATTCATTCACCAAACCTTGCAACTCCCATTCATCTTCACTCAACAATACTGTATCATCAGCAAACAGCAACACCGGAAGCTTCCAAATCTCAGCCTCATTCATTATGGCCACCCCCACATCCACTGCCCTACCTTGTACCTCCTTTACGACCCCATCCATATATATATATTAAACAGCCATGGAGACATTACACACCCCTGTTTCAGTCCCACATTGAGATCAAAGAACTCACTCAGCTCACCATCCACTCGCACCGTAGCCCTAGCTCCCTCGTACATACTCTTCACAGCACTCAACAATTTCCCCTCCACTCCATATATTCTTAATACCTTCCACATACCTTTCCTATCTATTCTTTCATAAGCTTTCTCCAAGTCCATGAAGGCAGCGTACACTTTCCTTCCCTTCTCTAGATACTTCTCCACTAAACATCTTAGAACAAATATCTGATTTACACACCCTTTTCCCTTCCTAAATCCCCCTTGTTCTTCTCCAACTAGCTCCTCTGTCATATGCCTAACCCTATCAATGAGTATTCTACCATATATTTTACCAGTCACACTAAGAAGGCAAATACCCCTATGGTTACCACATACTTCTCTCTCCCCTTTTCCTTTGTACAGAGGAACAATTATACCTGATTTCCAGTCTTCTGGAACCCTTCCCTCTTCCCAAGCCAATCTACACAACTTCCATATCCACTCCACAACAATCTCACCCCCATACCTAAGCATTTCACCACACACTCCATCAATTCCTGGGGCCTTTCCCAGCTTAATCTTCTTCATCGCTTCCACTACTTCCGCCCTACTGATCTCTTCCTCCCTCCTCTCATCTCTTCTTCTCCCAGCCATTCCCCAACCACTTATACTCACACTGCTCTCACTCTCTACATTCAACAAATCCTCAAAGTGCTCCTTCCATCTCTTCAGTTTCTCTCTCTTCACCACCAGCAATCTATTATTCCTATCTTTCACTACCCTACTATTTCCCCTTTCACACTGCCTTACTTTCTTTACCTCCTTCCAAAACAATTTCTTACTCTCCCTCCACTTCACACTCAAATTCCTCCCAAACTCTTCATCCACTTTCTTCTTACTCTCCTTCACCAGTCTCTTAACCTCCCTTCTCCTGCTCACATATACCTCTCTCTTCTCTCACTCATCTTCTCCCCTACCTCTACTCGCCAACCATTCACCATATGGCTTCTTCTTTTGTTCCACAGCTCGTTTCACCTCATCATTCCACCATGCTGTCCCTTGCACACCCTTGCATCTCCTCCTCACTCCACAAACCGCCTCACACGCTGCGCTTATCTCTTCCGTGAATATCTTACATACGTCTTCCACCCCTTCCATCTGCTCTAGCTCATACCTTCCCAATCTTTCTTCCACTATGCTCTTATACTCTGTCCTCTTCTCACTATCTTGCAATTTCTCCACTCTTCTCACAGGAGCTGTGAGAAGCTAAATTTGAGATAAATTTGAGATAAATTTGACTGAAACACCTTTTGTTAGAGGGAACCCTTTACTAAGTGCAGTGCAGCACAGCTTCCCTTTGTTATGTCACACTTGACAGAGGGGAACATTATTACTCAGTAAAGAAACTCCTCCTGGTAACAGATGTATCATATTGTTGGCAGTGAGACATTGTACATTGTTGGCTAATGCAATTACTCTTATTTAGCTCTGCTTGGTAGAAAATTACAGTCACCAGTTTGTAATTTCTTAATGTTTCTGAGTATTATCCTCGCATCTTAAGAAGTTAATATGGTTTGGTGCTTGTTGGTTTGGTTGGCAACAATAATCGTAAGTCCATTGATGCAAGTAATTTTTCTATACAGATGTTTTGGAGTTTTAGTGCATTTGTATGTGCATTTATATTGCTGTGTACGTGGATGATGGAACATACAGAATAGACTCTTCCATGATCTAATTTGAAATAATGGGGGTTAATTGAAGTTTATTGAAGTTATATCTGTGCTGGGTTAGTGTGTAGTTTGAATCTTATTTTCTTGACATAACTGCTTTTTGTATAAAGTTCATTTATTGCTTTATACTCGGATTTTTTTTTCTCCTGTTCCTTTGTAATATTTACTCTAGCTCATTGTTTCCACAAAAATATGGGTAACATATGTTGACATAGCTAATTAGAATATATTCAATATAGTTAGAGTATAGTAGAGTATAGTATGTTTAGTAGTTGCAATTGACATATACACAGGTACAGAATCTCAGCTTCTGAAATAAACAGCTACAGTAGACCTTTGTTTTGTGATGCTCTGATTGTGCAAAATATATTTTATACGGCATCGACAGCCTCAACCCCAACCTGATTTATGTAGCAAAATAGCCTCTGATGAATCCAGGATGGGTGACTTGAGGATTTTGAGGTCTAGCCTCAGCCCTTGAGGGGACCGAGGCACTGCTTATTTCCCCTCCTCAAGCCCTCCAGCCTCAGATACTGTACCCCCTCCCAAGGCAACCATCACTTCGTCATGTACAGTATCAAAGTGGGTTAAAATTCCATTTATTACCATTGTATGCATGTTTGTTCATTATTTCTTATGCCTTGATGATCATATGTATTTAAACAAGTGTTTGGTGGGATCAGTTTTTCAATTTTGCCAAAATACTTTGGAAAAATTTTCATATTTCCTCAGCCAAATAAGCCAAGTAGCAATGGTTCTAATGAAACAGTTTGCACAGTTAAATATGTGCAACATGGATACACTAACTGTGCAGAATAAAGGTCTGCTGTATCCAGCCAAAACTGCATTAGTGGCTATACTTCCTTCACTGTAAGTTGGCCCAGATTTTCTTCCTTCTGCAGTGCGCCTCTCGTACACCAGTGACAAAAAGACGGTGCTTTGGCTCAGTATCCTTTCCCCATCACTTCCTTGTGGCAAGCATCGTATTCTAGTATTATCTGTTGTTACAACTCAGGATTCAAGATGGAGAGTTGGCAGTTTTGATTTAAAGTGTAAAGAGTACACGTGCAGTGATATGAATTAATGACTATTTCTTGTATGAGGCAGGTTTTCCTCAGCTTAAAGCATTAACTTATTAAGTAGGATTTTTTTTTTTCCCCAGCTTCCAGATGATCCCCCCCCCCCTTTCCATTTAGGAGAGCACCACAGTAGTGAAAGGTTAAGGAAAGTTGTATCTAACCTTCCAAGGTTGAAAAATCTCTCTTTAGTGAGTAGAATAATTTGGAGGTAGCAAGAAACCGAGACTGTTTCATCAGAGTGAAGTGGTTAAGCAAAACATTTTTTAATATTTACTGACTAAGGATTTTCATTTGCTGGGAAACTCTTATATGCAGTAGCCAGAATGATGACCAAAGTGCATCTGATACGTGGCAGATTTGTAATGCCTGCCTGTTTGTAGGTGATGGGTGTCAGGATTGGTGACTTTGGTGAGCAAGGCCTGGGTATGTGTGTGGCTGAGGACCTGAAGCAAGGACAGGAGGTGCTAACTGATCCACTTGAGGTCATGCATACTGAAGATTCTGCCAAGAAGCCTTACCTAGGTGAGAAAGAACCTGATGACACAGACACCAGTAGATTTATGTGTTGATACTGTTGTTTATTGTTTAAGGCATCTTTCCTATCACAACCTTCTTTCTGATCGTCAGTATGGGTTCCGTCAGGGACGCTCCACTGGCGATCTTCTCACCTACCTTTCAGACTCCTGGTCATCCTTCTTTCGGGACTTTGGTGAAAGCTTTGCCATTGCACTTGACATCTCAAAGGCTTTCGATCGAATCTGGCATAAATCTTTAATTTCCAAACTGGCCTCCTACGGTTTCTATCCTTCTATCTGTGCCTTCATCACTAGCTTCCTTTCTGGTCGTTCTATAGCCGCTGTTGTAGACGGCCATCGTTCTTCTCCTAGATCTATCAACAGTGGTGTTCCTCAGGGCTCTGTCCTATCACCAACTCTCTTCCTTTTATTCATCAATGATCTTCTAAGCTGTACATCTAACCCCATCCACTCATACGCTGATGACTCCACTCTTCACCTTTCCATTCGGTTCGTGCAACGCCCATCTCGACAGTTACTTCAAGAAACAAGGGATGAGGCTATGGCACACCTAATGTCTGACTTGGCTCGTATCTCTGACTGGGGTAAAAATAATTTGGTTGTCTTTAATGCATCTAAGACTCAGTTCTTACACCTATCAACCCGACAAAATCTTCCACAGGTATACCCATTAATGTTTAATAATATTCAGCTTAATCCTGCATCATCCTTGAACATGCTTGGGGTTTCATTTACTCGGGACTTATCTTGGAAAGATCATATTACATCTCTTGTAAAATATGCTTCCAAGAGATTGGGTGTGCTAAGCCGACTCTGCTCTTTCTTTACCCCTGCACAATTGTTGACTCTATACAGGGGTTTTATCCGCCCCTGTGTGGAGTACAACTCTCATGTGTGGGGAGGCTCCCCACATACAGCTCTTCTCAATAGGGTGGAGTCAAAGGCTTTTCGTCTCATTAACTCTCCTCCTCTTACTGACTCCCTTCAACCTCTGTCTCTTCGCCGCACTGTTGCATCTTTACCTCTTTTCTATCGCTACTTTAATGGTCACTGCTCCTCTGAACTGTCTGCTTGCATTCCTCCACCTCTACGACGGGCGCGTAGCACCCGTCTGGCAGCAAACTCTCATCCCTTTTCTGTCCAACTCTCTAATGCAAGAGTTAACCGTTACTCCCAGTCTTTCATTTATGCAACAGGTCAGCTCTGGAACTGTCTCCCTCTATCTGTATTTCCTGCTGCCTATGATCTCCAGTCTTTCAAACGCAGTGTGTCCAGGCATCTCAAAATGATAGGATCTTGAATTTGGCTCTCTATTGAATTTTGTTTTTCTCTTGGAGGGAACTGTTACTGCGGGCTCTTGGCCTTTGATTCCTTCTTCCTCGCATAAAAAAGAAAAAAAAAAAAGATTATGAGGATTGTGTTGGTTATAACTTATATGTATACATACATATATTCATTTATATAGTACTTATATCTCTACATTTATATACAGTGGGCCTGCATTTAGTTTTGTCTTCTGCATACAACATTCTTTGCATGGTAATATCAGTCTTTACCCTGCCCCCATGTACATCGCAAACAGCACAGTTTGCATGACAGCAGTGGCCAAAATTTACATATGTATTCACAGACATCATCAGACCTTATAATCTGCTTATTAATCATCAGCAGACACACTTATATGATGATAATTGACAGTCAGACTTTATGATACTGTGTTGTTGAGTGAAGATGAAGGGGAGCTGCAAGGCTTGGTGGATGAATTTGGGAGAGTGTGTAAGAAACCGAATCTAAAGGTGAATGTAGGGAAGAGTGTGATGGTCTTTGAGAGAGGTGATGTCAGTGAATGTACAGCGAGGTTGGATGGTGAGGAATTGGAAAATGTGAGTACGTTTAAGTACTTGGGTAGTGTGATGAGTAAGGATGGAGGGGTGGAGGGTGAAGTGCTTGAAAGGGTACAGCAGGGAAGAAAGGTTGCTGGTTCTTTGAAAGTAGTGATAAGAAACAGGGAAGTGAGCATGGAAGTGAAAAAGTTATGACAGTATTGTGATACCAACTCTAACGTATGGAAGTGAAGCTTGGACGTTGTTGGAAGGACACAAGTCAAGAGTGAGAGCAGTGGAAATGAGTTATTTAAGAGGAGCCTGTGGAGTCACATGGAGAGACAGGCTGACGAATGAGGATATAAAGGAGCGTTGTGGTGTGGATGTGGATGTGATAGGAAGCGTTATGAGGAACACACTGAGGTGGTTTGGCCATGTGGGGAGGATGGAGGGTGAGAGACTGACGAAGAGAGTGTATGTGAGTGAGGTAGAGGGGGGAAGAGGGAGGGGGAGGCCGAGGATGAGATGGAGGGATGGGGTGGAGAGGTATATGAGAGAGGGGGGTGTGAGTTGGAAGCAGGGCAGTGAAATGGCGGGGGACAGGGCGACGTGGAGGCGATTTGTTTGTGGCCACCCCAAACGGGATTGAGGGGTCTGGCAATAGATAAATAGATAGATGTATCACCCATAGATAATCATGTGATACAAAGTAGCCAGTAAATGGTATTTTTCACATACAACTGTTGTGTATGCTTTGGCAGGGCAGGAACTGGAGCTGCTCATCACCTAATCAGAGACTTGTGGTGTGCTGTTTTCATCTCTCAGTGAGTTCAGGCCTAGTAGTTCAGCCAACTATATTCTGGGCTTAGTTCATGGGTTTGAATATATTCAGTACCTTGTGGTAGGTGGGGGCTCTCACCATCCACTCATTCCACTGCTGCTCTCAGATGACTGCCCTTTCCATTCTTCCTTCCTGCCACTTCTGTCTTTTTTTCCTTCATTCTTTCCTCTTCCTTCTGTTTACAGGTGACTCTACACTGAGTGACAAACCAAATGGTTTCCTGTAACCACATAACCAAATTATGGCACCTGGTGGTTTAGTGGGTAATTAGGGTGCTTCAGTTTGGTTGAGCCTGTGCAGGTTTATATCCAAGGGATGGTTGGGGCTTATTGCTCATGTAATGCCACTCAGGGATGAGTGAGGCTGGTTACTCTCATCTTAAATGTCAGGACCAATTTGCCTAGCCTAGGGCTCCTACACTTCTTATGGGGCAACACAGTATTAGATTAAGAATGAATGAATAAGTTAACCTTTGATATTATTATTTGCTCCTACCAAGAAAACATCTGTAGGTTTGCTGCTGTGATTATTATGAGTTGAAGGATAATTGACACAGGCAGATGACACATTGAAATAGTGAACTGAAACTTACAGTATAAGTTAATTAGACAAAAAGTTTAGCTGCATAGGTAAATTTACCAAAGCAGTGAGCCAAATTCACCAGGCTGAACTTAACTAGAAATCTAAACAAATGTTGGAAGCTCAGTGTTTCTCCCTTGTTCAAGTACTGTACATCAGACGTAAAGAGTGCCAGCATCATACAAATACAGTAATATGTAGCAAAACAGCAAGAGAGAGCAGCAGTTATTGAGAGTGAAGGTGACTCCCAATGTGATGTACAGTGAATGGAGAGAGACTGGAATTGGTGAGAGAGTTTAAATACCTAAGTACAGTGACAGAAAAGAGAGGAAAATGTGCAAAAGAAGTGGAAAGTAGAGTGACACAAGGAAGATAAGTAGCTGGTGCAATGAAGGCCTTGATAAGAAACAGAGGCCTGGGTGTTGCAGCAGTACGAGGCTTACATGAAGGAGTTGTTAGTGAAAACTTTGACATATGGATGTGAGACTGTGGTGTGGCATGAAAATGAAAAGTCAAGAGTAAGAGCAGTGGAGATGGGACTGCTGAGGAATGTATGTGGAGCACAGAGAGTGGATAGGATACGAAATAATGTGATTCGTGAAAGATGTGGAGTGAGGAAGTCTGTGGACATCAGAATCGAAGAGAGTGTACTGAGATGGTATGGTCATGTGGAGAGAATGGATGATAACATAGTGGTGAAAGAGTTATATCTGAGCGAATATGAAGGAGGGAGGTGGTGGCTCAGTCGGTAGAGAGGTGGCCTGCAGTCCTACCGGACCCAGGTTCAAATCCCCACTAGGGCAGGGAAAAGTTTAAGGATTTGAATTTAATAAAATCAGACTTTACTGATCTACCAGAAGACTCGCTGACATGTCGTAAAAATACCTCTGCTAATACCAATAAACCAGTCCTGTATGAGACAGCTCTAGCATGTATTCAATATGGACAGTGGGTGTTAGCGCCAAAGTGGTGACATGTAGAGATGTATGGTATGTAGGAGGACTACTGGGCCTTGGGAGCAGGCTGTGAAGCCTATGCCCAGAGTTGGACACATTAAAAAAAAAAAAAAAAAAAAAAAAAGGCCAAGGAGAAGGTGTAGAGATATGGTGGATGAGTGTGTGAGGAAGAGAGGTTTGGAAGTCGGTGAGGCTAGGGAACTGACAAGAGATCGAGCTGGCTGGATGAATGTTGTGAGAAGAAGCGCATGATCAGGGATTTTGGCACTCGTTTTTAACGTGGGAGCATCCGGATTGACTCAATCAGATACGTTTATGTGAAGCTACAGAACGTGGTGAATATTTTTGGCGTATCCGATAGAGCCAAGATTTTGGGGGCTTGAATGATGAGTGAATGGAAGTGTGGCCCATTGGATTGGGCAAATTTGGGCTCTCTGGACATTGCTACTCCTCACCCTACCCTTGGGTGGGAAAGGAGGTCCAGATGATGATGATGATGATGATGATGATACAAGTTACCTTTATTTACTTGCTTTTTCAATTAATTTTCTATGCCTGCCCGTAGGTATCAGTGGGGGTGGAGAGGAGTACAGTGGGATGTCTTCCCCTCACCACATTCAGTCCATCACCAACAAGCCAGTCAAATCCCCAGCCTGGGCATTCCTTCCTGCTGGGCTTTTGACTGTGTTGCCAACACATTTTGGTGACTTAGAGTTGCTTCTCTTTTAACAGTATTTCACTTAGTTATTTCATTACTGACCCGTCCATGATTTTGACAACTCTAGTATTTTTTTGCAGCTGCTGGGCTGCAGGGAACAGACTATCAAGTCTGTGGCCAGAGCTGGACACACAAAAATTATTGCACACAAACACAGTAGCTGCCACTAGACATCAGGTAAGCACCAGCCCACTACAGTACACACAGGATGAACCTTTGACAGGTTGTTCTCATTACTGAATCTGTTCATCTTGGGCTGACCCTCAACCCTTCCATTAAGTGTGGTTTAAATTGGATACAAACTTTTTGCCTTGAGGGCCTGACCTTTGACCAATGGTTTTCAGTAGCAGTAGGTAACCCATTGGCTGATCCGCCACATTGTCATCACATTTAGTTTAAATCAGGTCAGAACTGTTTGAGAAAACTAGTACACTATATACCAATCCCATACCAGGTCTGTTCAGAAAGCATCCAACCTTAGACTTGAAAACAATAAGTAACTAATCTCTTGAGCCAGGACACTAATCCCCTTCCAAGTAGGCCCCTTCTGACATAACACACGTAGACCAGTGTTCTTTCCACTTCCTGAAACATTTTTCAAAGTCGGTTTTCGACATCTCCTGCAGGTGCTTTGTTGCATTATCATGATCTCTTCTCTCAGGTGAACGTTGCTCAAGACATGCTGGAGTGTGCAAATCACGATCCAGACTTTCTGAAGACTGTTATCACCGGAGGTGAGACTGGGGTTGTTGTTTTTCATACATTATGCAAGTTTATTAGGTGTATGTAGTGCATAAACAGTATTATTTAGATGTAATACACTTAATTCACATTCATAATTGCGTGCACACATGGGCAGAACGTATACGCGAATTTACCACATACGCGAAGGGTCTGGGTACGTAACCCTCGCATAAATTAAGGGATTACTGTACATACACTGTATAGATATCCAGTGCCCCCTGTGGTAAACAGCCCCTCACCAGAATCAAACCAGGGTCCTTGCCCATGGTGAGATGCAGGGAAGTATGGGCAGTCCTGACACCTTGGTGGGCACCCAAGCTGCTTTGCTGCACTGAGGGTACACGTTGCCACCACATGTAGGCTGCACTGAGGGTACACGTTGCCACCACATGTAGGCTGCACTGAGGGTACAGTTGCCACCACATGTAGGCTGCACTGAGGGTACAGTTGCCACCACATGTAGGCTGCACTGAGGGTACACGTTGCCACCGCATGTAGGCTGCACTGAGGGTACACGTTGCCACCACATGTAGGCTGCACTAAGGGTACACGTTGCCACCACATGTAGGCTGCACTGAGGGTACACGTTGCCACCACATGTAGGCTGCACTGAGGGTACAGTTGCCACCACATGTAGGCTCTTATCAGTTCCTCTCTGTTGGTGCAAGAGGTGCATAGCATCTTTAGATAAAAGTGCTGATGGTGGTATGACGAAAAAAACACATGCTAGGAGTAAACAGCTTATGTTTGTGTTTTCTGTCCTCGGGTTCGTTCAACTGGATACTGTTTGTGCATGGTGTGTGTGTGGTTTCCTGAAGCAGAACAGTGTGCTGGTGCAGATGGAGGCCAACCTGTTCTTCCTTACCGGTGTTGGTGTTCCTTCTTGTACCGAGCTCAGAGTTGGGTAAGGAGAAGGGAGAACTAAAATAACTGCATTACCAGATTTACGAAGTTAATAATCAGACAGCCTAAATTTCCTGGATATTCTCCTTTTTAATCAGACACCAGTCCATTATAACTGAAAGTCTGAAGTACCCATTATGTGAAACTACTGTATATTGTTTTTAGTAGCGGGGAAAAAAAATGCACATTTACTAGCTTGCATTTTTCTGTAAATAAATGGAAGTACATTTTGAAAACTAATGGTGACCATTTCCAACACAGGTGGTCAAAGCAGTATGCCATTAAGAGAAGCTTGGAGGCCTCAGGCCAACACAACAGGAGATGAAAGGTAAGAGAATTGCTCTGATATAAACTCTCACTCTACCAGTTGGTATCAAGGTTTTCATATACAGTAAAGAATAACATTTGCCATGATTAAGTGATTTTAGATAAGGGGATCTGGGGGACTCTATCAGATACATTTATGTGAAACTACAGGACATGGTGAATGTTTTTGGCATATCAGGTAGAGCCAGGATTCCGGGGCTTGAATGATGAGTGAATGGAAGTGTGACCCATTGGATTGGGCAGACTTAGGCTGTCTGGACGTGCTACTCCTCACCCTCCCCTAAAGTGGGAAAGGAGGACTGGATGATGATGATAATAAAGAATAACTTAAGCTTTATCATAAGGAGACAGTCATGTAGGCCTTATTTAGTCACATTTCAGGAAACTACAGTGAGTATTTAGTGTATTTCAATATTGTAAGTCATTTGTTATTAAAATCATCTGGAGGCAACAGAAATTTAGTAGGAGAAAAAAGTCCCTGAGGTCAGGAGTGCAGGGGATGTGGACACCACCTGTGTGTGTGAAAGTAAGTGTTGGCTGTGAAAGTATATATATTTGTAAGGTGAAGGAGGTTTTGTGGAAGACCAAACAGGATGTAGATGAATAACAAGTGCGTAAATAACCGAGATGTGTAATTTGAATACCAAACAGAACTGATAAATGTGAAAAATGCTCCAACATGTATTTATCAGCTACTGACACTGTCTTCCATTCTTTATCATAGTGATGGAATCTGTGTGTAAATGTTGGCTGTGTTACCAGTGTGGGCAGAAGTTGGAGACTTGGGCTCTGTGGCAGCACCACCTCTCCATTCATGACCAGGTGAGCCACTATGCTACAAGCCACTGTAAGCCATTTTTTCTAACCAGACATACATCTCTAACACATTTCAGTTCAGTTGATTGCCACATACTGTCAGATTGTTGTGACAGTTTAACAAAAGCATGTTCTGTTATTCGTACCTGACAGAGATCCCAAACCCCCTTCAGTTCATTTGGTAGCCAGACAAAGTCAGACTGCATTGATAATTAGTAACCAAGGAGATTCATTCCTGCATTATGTAACTGTCTATCTATCTATCTATTGCCAGATGCCATAATCTCGTAAAGGGTGGCTGCTTGACTTTGAGTTAGTGGTTTTACGGGGAGGGGCACTAACCCTTCACATGTAGAGGTGTATGGTATGTAGGAGGACTGCTGGGCCTTGATAGCAGGCTGTGAAGCCTATGCCCAGAGTCGGACACATAAAAAAAAAAAATAAAAAAAAAAATAAAAAAAAAAAACACTTGTTGACACATATGGAACACATATGGGTTGGTTATATGGTTACCACCCAGCATTGTAAGTGGTTTCCTGGCTTACAGGAAACCATTAGGCTTGTCACTCAATGTAAAGCCACCTGAAAAGGAAAGAAGAGTAATAAAAAGTGACAGGAAAGATGGGAGAAAAAGGAAGAGAGGAGGACAGACACTGAAAAAGAATGATAGAGATGAAAGAGGAAGTAGGCAGCACTACATGAAGTGAGTGGATGATGGTGAGAAATAGGAAGACAGGAGGACAGACACAGAAAAAGAATGATAAAGGTGAAAGAAGAAGTAGGCAACACTTCATCAAGTGAGTGAATGATGGTGAAAAATAAGAAGAGAGGAGGACAGACACAGAAAAAGAATGATATAGGTGAAGGAAGAAGTAGGCAGCAATTCAAGTGAGTGAATGATGGTGAGAAATAAGAAGAGAGGAGGACAGACACAGAAAAAGAATGATAAAGGTGAAGGAAAAAGCAGGCAGCACTACATCAAGGCACACTCAGCACTCTTCAGGCACAAAATGATCCACAGGAATACATGGCGAGTGATGGGAAGGGTGGGTGGTGAACTGAATGAACGGAAGGCATTGATTGATTATGTATGTGTGGATGAAAGGATGAGAAGGTGTATAATGGATGCAAGAGTATATAGAGGTTGGGAGAGTGGACTTTAATTCTGAACACCACTAGGTGGTGGTCAGAATTAAAGTCCAAATAAAATGGAGAAATAGAAGAAGGGAAGGACAGGAGGAAGTAGTTCATACAAGAAGAGTGGAAAAGTTGCAAGATGGAAAAAAGACAGAATATAAGAGGGAAGTGGAGGAGCGATTAGGTAAATATAGATTGGAGCAGATGGGGGACATGAAAGGTGTGTGCAAGACATTCACAAAAGAAATCTGTGCAGCATGTGAGGTGGTGTGTGAGGTGAAGAGAAGATGAGAGGGGGTGCAGGGAACAGCATGGTGGACTGAAGAGGTGAGAGAAGCTGTGCCACAAAAGAAGAAAGCATATAGTGAGTGGATGAGAAACAGGCGTGGAAGAAGTTGAGAGACAGAAGAGAGAGTTATACGTAGAGAGGAAAAGAGAGGTGAAAAGATCAGTAAGAGAGAGTATGAAGAGAGTGGATGAGGAATTTGGAAGGAATTTGAGTGCAAAGTGGAGGGAATGTAAGAAATGTTCTAAAAAGATGTAAAGAGAGTTAGACAGGGTGGCAATGAAGTTAGTAGGGGAGAGAAAGATAAAAATGGTAGATTACTAGTGGAGAAGGGAGAAAAAGTGAGCAGATGGAGAGAACACTTTAATGACTTGTTGAACATAGTTTTTTTTTTTTTTTTTATGTAAGGAAGAAATAACCAAAGGCCACGAGCCCGCAGTAACTGTTCCCTCCTACAGAGAAACAAAATACAAGAGAGAGCCAAATTCAAGATCCAATTATTTCAAGATGCCTGGACATACCGCATTTGAAAGACTGGAGATCATAGGAAGCGGGAAATACAGACAGAGGGAGACAGTTCCAGAGTTGACCTGTTCCATAAATGAAGGACTGGGAGTAATGGTTAACTCTTGTATTAGAGAATTGGACAGAAGAGGTATGAGAGTTTGCTGCTAGACGGGTGCTACGCGCCCGTCGTACAGGTGGAGGAATACATGCAGACAGTTCAGAGGAGCAGTGACCATTGAATTAGCGATAGAAAAGAGATAAAGATGCAACACAGCAGCGAAGAGACAGAGGTTGAAGGGAGTCAGTAAGAGGAGGAGAGTTAATGAGACGAAAAGCCTTTGACTCCACCCTATTGAGAAGAGCTGTATGTGGGGAACCTCCCCACAAGTGAGAGTTGTACTCCACACGGGCGAATAAAACCCGTGTATAGAGTCGACAATTGTGCAGGGGTAAAGAAGGAACAGAGTCGGCTTAGCACACCTAATCTCTTGTAAGCAGATTTTACAAGAGATGTAATATGATCTTTCCAAGATAAGTCCTGAGTAAATGAAATCCCAAGCAAGTTCAAGGATGATGCAGGATTAAGCTGAATATCATTAAACATTGGTGGGTATACCTGTGGAAGATTTTGTCGAGTTGATAGGTGTTAGAACTGAGTCTTTGATGCATTAAAAACAACCAGATTATTTTTAGACCAGTCAAAGATACGAGCCAAGTTAGACATTAGGTGTGTCATAGCCTCATCCCTTGTTTGTTGAAGTAACTGCTGAGATGGACGTTGCAGGAACCGAATGGAAAGGTGAAGGGTGGAGTCATCAGCGTATGAGTGGATAGGGTTAGATGTACAGCTTAGAAGGTCATTGATAAAGATTTATCCCAGACTTGATCGAAAGCCTTTGAGATGTCAAGTGCAATAGCAAAGCTTTCGCCAAAGTCCCGAAAGGAGGATGACCAGGAGTCTGAAAGTAGTGCGAGTATAAGTGGCTGGGGAATGGCTGGGAGAAGGAGGGATGTGAGAAGAGAGAAAGAAATCAGTAGGATGGAAGTTGTGGAAGCAATGAAGAAAGTCAAAATGGGGAAAGCCCCAGGAATTGATGGAGTGTGTGGTGAAATGCTAAAGCATGGGGGGAGAGATAGTAGTAGAATGAATGTGGAAGATATGCAGATTAGCCTGGGAAGAAGGTAGAGTCCCAGAGGATTGGAAGTCAGGTATAATTATTCCCTTGTACAAAGGAAAGGGGGAAAAAGAAGTGTGTGGTAATCATAGGGGCATTTGTCTTTTTAGTGTAATAGGAAAAGTATATGGTAGGATACTTATTGACAGAGTTAGGGAAATAACAGAGGAATTAGTTAGAGAACAACAGGGTGGTTTTAGGAAGGGAAGAAGTTGTGTAGATCAGATATTCATTCTTAGATCTTTAGTGGAAAAGTTTCTAGAGAGGGGAAAGAAGTTGTATGCTGCCTTCAGGGATTTGGAGAAAGCATATGACAGGGTGGATAGACAAGGATTGTGGAAAGTATTAAGAGTATATGGAGTAGATAGGAAGCTGTTGAAGGCCGTGAAGAGTATGTATGAGGGTACTAAGGCTGCAGTGCGTGTGGATAGTAAACTCGGTGAATTTTTCTATTTGAGTGTTGGACTGAAATAAGGATGTGTCATGTCTCCATGGTTGTTCAGTCTGTATATGGATGGGGTTATAAAAGAGATACAAGGTATGGCAGTGGATGTTGGAGCAGCCCTAGTGAGAGAGGGCAGTGTTTGGAAACTTCCTGTACTGTTGTTTACAGATGATACGGTGTTGTTGAGTGATGACGAAGGGAAGCTGTAAGGCTTGGTGGATGAGTTTGGGAGTGTGTGTAAGAAACGGAATCTAAACGTGAATGTAGGGAAGAGTAAAATGATGGTCTTTGAGAGAGGTGAAGTCAGTGAGTGTACAGTGAGGTTGGATGAGGAGGAAATGGAAAATGTGAGTACGTTTAGGTACTTGGGTAGAGTGATGAGTAAGGATGGAGGTTTGGAGGGTGAAGTGCTTGAAAGGGTACAGCAGGGAAGAAAGGTTGCTGGTTCCTTGAAAACACTGATAAGAAGCAGGGAAGTGAGCATGGAAGTGAAAAAGTTACTACATGACAGTATTGTGATATCAACTCTAATGTATGGAAGAGAAGCTTGGACCTTGTTGGAGGGACACAAGTCAAGAGTGAGAGCAGTGGAAATGAGTTATTTGAGAGGAACATGTGGAGTTAGATGGAGAGACAGACTGACAAATGAGGAAGTGAAGGAGCATTGTGGTGTGGATGTGGATGTGATAGGAAACGTTAGGAGAAACACTCTGAGGTGGTTTGGACGTGTTGAGAGGATGGAGAGCGAGAGACTGACAAGAAGAGTGTACGTGAGTGAGGTGGAGGGGGAGAGAGGGAGGGGGTGGCCAAGGATGAGATGCAGGGATGGGGTGGAGAGGTATATGAGAGAGGGGGGTGTGAGCTGGGAGCAGGGCAGTGAAATGGAGGAAGACAAGGCGACAAGGAGGCAATTTGTTTGTGGCCACCCCTTACGGGATTAAAGCATCTGGCAATAGATAGATAGATAGACTACATCATGTGAGTGGATGATGGTTGCCACCACTTACCACTAAATAAAACAAAGGCTGATAAATGTTCTGCAACACTTACTCAGTATGCAAGTCACTAGATCACCGTATGCCTTTTAAGCCTTTGTTTATGTAGTGTGAAGTGCCTAAGGGGCGTACCATTAAAATAAACGCCAGTATTGCTGAACATGAGCGTCTGACGTTCCCGTGTTTCGTACCATAAATAAATTTGCCGTTTAGGCTACGGCCACACTGAACGTGACAAGTGGGGCGACTTGAGCGGGGAGGGATGAGGTGACATGATAAAACACACTGAATTCTATGTGGATGGCCACACTGAATGAGCGGGGAGGTTTGTCGCCCCGCTCACCCTCCATGCTCTTCACTACGCGATGCAGCATGTTCCAAAATGTCACTCATTGCCTAGCGACACCCCCACTCCCCTGGCATTTGCATCATCATTCAGCCGTGCAGGTAATGCGTGTTGGGAAGGTTGGGTTCTGGTAATTATGTCCCCTGAACACCTTATTGGAGCCGTGTACCACAGGAGAGCTGTGTGGGATCCAAATTATCCACTCCACAAAAATACGAGTGTTGAAGAAACACTGGGAAGATATCTGTGAATATCTGTCTATCTATGTATCTATTGCCAGATGCCTTAATCCCGTAAGGGGTCGCTACAAACAAATCGCCTCCATGTTGCCCTGTCCCCCGCCATTTCATTGCCCTGCTCCCAGCTCATGCCCCCCTCTCTCATATACCTCTCCACTCCATTCCTCCATCTCATCCTTGGCCTCCTCCTCCCTTTCCCCCCCTCCACCTTACTCACATACACTTTCCTCGTCAGTCTGTTGCTCTCCATCCTCTCTACATGGCCAAACCACCTCAGTGTGTTTCTCCTAATGCTTCCTATCACATCCACATCCACACCACAACACTCCTTCACTTCCTCATTTGTCAGTCTCTCTCCATGTGACTCCACATGCTCCTCTCAAATACCAAAGCATATGGGCCTGATGGAGTCCCTCCTGTTGTCCTCAAGAACTGTGCTTCTGTGCTTACACCCTGCCTAAGTAAACTCTTTCGCATTTGTCTGTCAACTTGTACCTTTCCTTCTTGCTGGAAGTTTCCTCTCATTCAGCCAGTCCCAAAGAAGGGTGACCACTCCCAACCCTCTAATTATCGTCCAATTGCTTTAACATCCAGTGTCGTCTCACCTACCTTTCAGACTCCTGGTCATCCTCCTTTCGGGACTTTGGCAAAAGCTTTGCCATTGCGCTTAACATCTCAAAGGCTTTCGATCGAGTTTGGCATAAATCTTTAATTTCCAAACTGCCCTCTTACGGTTTCTATCCTTCTATCTGTCCCTTCATCTCTAGCTTCCTTTGTGGTCGTTCTGTAGCTGCTACTGTAAACGGCCATCGTTCTTCTAGATCTGTCAACAGTGGTGTTCCTCAGGGTTCTGTCCAATCACTAACTGTCTTCCTTTTATTCATCAATGACCTTCTAAGCTGTACATCTAACCCCATCAACTCGTACACTGATAATTCCACCCTTCACCTTTCCATTCGGTTCCTGCAACGTCCATCTCAGCAGTTACTTCAGCAAACAAGGGATGAGGCTATGGCACACCTAATGTCTGACTTGGCTCGTATCTCTGACTGGGGTAAAAATAACATGGTTGTTTTTAATGCATCAAAAACTTAGTTTTTACACCTATCAACCCAACACAATCTTCCATAGGAGTACCCACTAATGTATAATAATATCCAACTTAATCCTGCATCATCCTTGAACATGTCTGGGGTTTCATTTACTCAGGACTTATCTTGGAAAGATCATTTTGCATCTCTTGTAAAATCTGCTTCCAAGAGATTGGGTGTGCTAAGCCGACTCAGTACCTTCTTTACCCCTGCACAGTTGTTGACTTTATACACGGGTTTTATTCGCCCCTGTGTAGAGTACAACTCTCATGTGTGGGGAGGCTCCCCACATAGAGCTCTTCTTGATAGAGTGGAGTCAAAGGCTTTTCATCTCATTAACTCTCCTCCTCTTACTGACTTCCTTCAACCTCTGTGTCTTCGCCGCGCTGTTGCATCTTTATCTCTTTTCTATCGCTGCTTCAATGGTCACTGCTTCTCTGAACTGTCTGCTTGCATCCCTCCACCTCTACGATGGGTGCATAGCACCTGTGTAGCAAGAAACTCTCATCCCTTTTCTGTCCAACTCTCTAATGCAAGAGTTAACCGTTACTCCCAGTCCTTCATTTATGCAACAGGTCAACTCTGGAACTGTCTCCCTTTGTCTGTATTTCCTACTTCCTATGATCTCCAGTCTTTCAAATGCATTGTGACCAGGCATCTCGAAATGAACGGATCTTGAATTTGGCTCTCTTTTGTATTGTTTTTGTTTGTTTTCTTAGAAGGAACGGTTTTTTGGGCTCCAGGCCTTTGGTTCCTTCTTTCTTGCATAAAATAAAAAAAACACATTTCCACTGCTCTCTCTCTTGACTTATGTCCCTTCAACAAGGTCCAAGCTTCACTTCCATACGTTAGAGTTGGTATCACAATACTGTCATGTAGTAACTTTTTCACTTCCATGCTCACTTCCCTGTTTCTTATCAGTGCTTTCAAGAAACCAGCAACTTTTCTTCCTTGTTGTACCCTTTCAAGCACTTCACCCTCCAAACCTCCATCCTTACTGATCACACTACGCAAGTACTTAACCCCTTAACCGCGGGGCGTCGATTTTGTGATTCTGTGTTATTTTGAATTCACCCGGGCTTCCAAGTGGGGGCTTGTATCATCTATCAGTACTGCCAATGTCCAACACTAGTCAGCACTCCTAATCTCATCTGTACTCCCATCCATTGTTGACAATTTAGCCATTTCTCCCCGTTCTTGACTCCCCTCCCTACCCCCCCTCCATTACCCTATCCTCTCGCCTGCCCGGCCGTGCTACGCTAAGTAAATCTTCCCTGGAATTTTTCACTGATTTCATCCATTGAAATAAGCCCTATGTCCTATTCTTATACCAAATAATATATACAAGAAAGAAATAAGGTAAGTGAGAGTGCCATACACCTGGAATTGGCTAATTATCACCTGACAACACCTCACATGCACTCGTTCGCTAATTTTCGCTGTTTTTTTCCCCTTGAAATATGCCGTATAATCTATTTTCGTAATAAATATACATGTAAGGAGGGAAGGGAGAAGCCTAAGTGATATTTACATTCACCTGGAACTACCTAATTTATAATGTATTGTCTAGATTTCCTGCCAATCATATCAGTGCTAGACAAAGCTGTTTCAAGATCTAACATTGGTAGCTCTGAATATATATCTCCTAAGTAGGCCTCTAATCTATTTTCGTAATAAATATACATGTAAGGAGGGAAGGAAGAAGCCTAAGTGATATTTACATTCACCTGGAACTACCAAATTTATAATGTATTGTCTAGATTTCCTGCCAATCATATCAGTGCTAGACTTAACTGTTTCAAGAAGTAATATTGGTAACTTTGAATAACCCCTTAGCAGGCCTCCACGCTGGCCCTCTCTTATCAGTTTACTCTCATCTTCCGAAGCGAGGGTACGTATGTTTCTTCTTGCTGACTTCAAGGCCTTTTTTCACCCCCATGCAAATGGCCCTGTGACCTTTACCCCCTACTAAAACTCGTGTGGAAAGAGGTAAAGGGCTGACAATTGATAAAAGAGTGACTACGATCTTTCTATTGAGTTAAACAGTGCAAGTGGAATTGTAAATAATGTGTAAATAATGTGTAAATAGCAAGTGAAAGTAATGAATGTAAATATACGTGAACAATGGAAAATAGTTTTATAAGTTATTTCAAGTGACAGTGCACAACACAGTGTAAATAAAATAGAAATGTAAATAACGTAAATAAAAAAGAGAACGTAAATAGAAATGTAAATGAGTAGTATTATAAGAATACGAGTATATACCCTAGGAGTAATGAAAGTGAAAGTTTCACTCTAGCATGTCTGAATGCTATGAGTTATGAGAGTGAAGATGAAAGTGACATTCACTCTCAATGCCAGTATACAGGACGAGAAAGTGAATGCTACGTATTTTACTGAAAGAAATTGAATCCCTACAGTGACAATAAACTAATACTACTGAAGGAAACTTATGGATAAAGACTGTAGATATATATAAGTGTTATATAGTAATAGAAATATAAATTGTGAGGGGTTTTATGAATAATAAGTGACAGACTACCAAGAGCGAACTAGTGCCAGTGCGACGATCAGACGCGCTCGTAATTTCCATTGCTTTCACAGTGTTTTTTTTTTTTAGTATGGATCCCAAACTACTTGAAAATTGTAGAATAGTGTTTATAGTGTTTGTCTCTGGCTGTGGTAATCATATTACGGGTTGTCGGGAAGTGTAAAGTGGAGACTTCGTTACCCTACTTCAGAGGTCTCCACAAGTCCTACGGTAACCGACGAAGGCTCAACAATCATTCCAGGAGAAAGCTGAAGGTATGTGCCATAAGCATATGTAATTTTATTATTCTAGGACTAATAACTGATTTTTGGCAAATATTTTTTGAGAGTCTGTCGGAGCCCAAATAACCCCGCGGCACACGCAAGTCATTGGTAAACAAGCCCGCGGTGTAGGGGTTAAACGCACTCACATGTACCCCCCCCCTACAATATGTCTACCCTCGATGTATATATCCCCCCCCCCCCAGTGCATACATGCCCCCACTATAATTGCTGACCTAGCACGCTTTCCCAGAGTCCAAGCCTGGGAGAAGGCGTTACTGCGTTAGTTCAGAGCAGACACTCAAGAAGGGCAGATTATTTTGTTGTGAGCTCGTAATAAACTCCTTAACTAGCTGTTTGTACACGGAGTTTCTATCACCAAAGTATTGCAAGTTACATTTGGTAGCAGCGGTGTTTCGGACCATCAGATTCTGACCGCCTCCTACACTATTTAGTGACACCAACAGATACACGACGTCTTGCATCTCACAGCCTCACCCCTCCTCAGTGCCTCTCGTGGTGTAATAACCGGCTGTACTTCCGGGTGTACAATTTCTCTCACCAGTGCTCACCTCTCAAACAACCTCACCCACACACCTTGTTCCTGACCGCAAGTGCCACCATCACCGACCTACGCACCTGTTTCACCTGTTCCCAGCACCTGTTCCGAACTCATCATAAATCCTGCCCCCACGGTGCCACTTATCACTGTCTGCCCACCGCCATTCTCTGAATTTGCAACTCAACAGCTCTACACCTGCATTGTACCAACATCTGCCCTCACCCCCACCACCGGCCCCGACGCCGCCACACCCTGCCCTCACATGTAGTCTGCATTAAGTGAGCCTCCTAGGACCGCAACTCCCTGCCGGTGACTCATCGGAGCGTCTCTTCCCATCTCGACTTAAGCCCAGCGAGAAGTTCCGCCTCTTCTAAGACTCATCCAACATATCACTCCAGTCTCGTCCCCAGCCACTCTCATCTCCGACCAGCTGTCCCTCCAGCGCCGCCCCGCCCCGCCCCGCCCCAGCCCCGCTACGCCCAGCCACACCTGCACGTCATACATCTTGTCAATCCCGTCTCTACTGTGTAACTATAGTATATCTTACCTTTCTATAGAGATTATCCTCGATTTTCTCTACAGATTGGATATTTTGTAAATATTCCATCTCATTTCCATTACCCCGTTTTCATCTTCACCTATGTTATTTATTATCCATCTCATCCTTTGCCTTTTATTTAAACCCTCCATCCCCTCACCTTCATTCGTTTTCACACCTACTCATGTATTACATTCTCTCATCTTTATATTATACATTTCCACCTACATATCCATCTTCATCCTTCATCTCATCTTCCATTGCCACATTAAATGTCATACTTTCAACATCAACCGCTTAACACCAGCCCTCTCGACCCGGAAACATCACCTGATCATACACCGTCTGCTGACTCTAACACGATCACTCACTTAAGAAGTGGCAACGAGTACCACCGACCTGTACCTCAGACTCCCGTTTCACTTCCCGCAGAACCACTTACTACCCATCCTACAATCGTGAATCCAGATACCTCTTCCTCTATCCCTACCTCTACACTTCCTTCTTCTTCCTCTACTCCTTCCCCTATCGTTCACTCTCCTGCCTCACTTCATACCCCGTCTTGCTCGCCCTTAACTACCACTACCTTCTCTCTCTCCCACTCCTCTCCTTCCTCCACTTCCACACTTCCAGCCATGGCCACCCCTCCACAGTCTATCTATCTCGAAGATGCCAATCGTCCCAAATTTACCAGCCAGGACCCAACTTGGTCTGTCTATGATTTCCTCAGAGAAGTCAACACCGACATCCACAATCGGCGGATTACCGATGAATCGCTCAAAGTAGCCTACCTCATGGGTCGCTTGCACCATGGCAAATCGGACATTGGATCCGCGATCCGTGCAGGCCATTTCGATAGCATTACTACCTTTGCTGATTTCCGTACGGAACTCATCGGCCTTTGTTGCCAGCATTCAAGTGCCGTGTCTCTCATGGGATTCATTAATTTCCTAAAGCAAATGGATGAGGACTTGAGGGTCCCAGCACAACATGCCAAGCTCCGCGAAGCTGCCGCTGCCATGAAAGCACCTAGTAGCGAGATGCTCCAATTACTGGTAGGCACGAAATGGTTAAAACACAAAAATGGCATTCGAATGCTTTCACTCACCAAATTTGCTGACTTAATTGGTTACCTGAGATTCCTTCACTGGCCTACTCCTACACAGCGAGAGCTAGCCTTGGAAATAGGTTTCAATCCAGGAGATAAAGTTATTCAGGTCACTAAAGCCATTCATGAAAGAACAGGTTCGAACTACACGCGTCAGGGCATCACCCAACCCTTGGCCTCCTCAGTCTGTCACACCACTACCCCAGACCAATCTCACTCATGTCCCACCACACGCGGCAGACCTGCCTCGCATCGTTCTCCTACCGCAGGTCGTGATCAATCTAGCGTCCGACGGAACAGACAATCTTCGATTCTTTGCTGGCACTGTGGTCATCCTGGACATCGAGAATCCAGTTGTGACCATAAATACAGACGTTCTCACTCCCAAACCAGACAGCGTACGCCTTCCCACTCCCGTCATCCAAAATGCAAATACCACAAATCCAGCACGACTCACACCACTGAGGAATGTCATTACCTCAACTGCCACCAGTCGGGGGAAGCGCCGCACCTGTATCGGCCCAATATCACGTAGAACCAGAAACCCAACTTCCCATCCACCATGTTGGTCCCATAACATCCTCTGGTTTAGTCATTCTCGGATGCAGTCATGACATACCAACGTCATTCTTCTTGGACACAGGATCTATAGTAAATCTGATCTCCGACAATTCCTTACATTTTATTCATCACAACCACGTCAGTTTCCTAGAACCACCAGACATTCGCCTATGTGGTGTCGAAGGCTCAGAGTTTAAGGTTAAGGGAAGAGTCACCCTAGAAGTCAAACTACACAGAGATTTGCCCCCTATCCCAATTGATTTTCATGTCACTAATGACTTGCAGTATCCCACAGATGCCCTTATTGGTTTCTCCACCATGGCACAACACTGCATTGCATTATTACCTGCCTGTGGTAGTATAGACATTTCTGGATTCCCAGTATACAGTATGGAATGTCCCCATCCTGTTCTTACGATCAAATCAGTCCTTCAGTTACCTCTGTCCCGATCACTACCAAAAAGTCCAGACCAGCCCAAACCACCACCATCATCATCTGAGAATACAGAGATCATTCCTTTACAGACTGCGAGCAAGGACATAAATTCCTAAGTGTCTAATGATACATCCCCTCAGCCTTCGGAAATGGCTCTTACCTCCTCTCCCGACAACAATATCGCTGACTCAGACATGTCTCAGTTACCTAGCTCACACAGTTTGAATGATCTTCTCCAACACGCAGAGACGAAACGTGCAGTAACGAATACAGTAATCCCTCAATATACGATGGGGTTCCGTTCCTGAAAACCCCATCGTAAAGCAATCCATCGTATAGCAATCCCATTATAACATGGAGTCAATGGGGATACGTTCCCAGACGTGCCTAAACTCTCACATACACACACCTTAGCACTCACATACATGAAACATCCTTATGTTTAAACATTTAAAGTAACACATTAATAGTGAATAAAGAGAAAAAAACATGAAAATACAGTATACAGTAGTTCTTACCTTTACTGAGGCAAGCAAGTGTTGTTTATGTGGTTCCTAGACAATTCGCCATGAAGTCGACAATTCGTCGTCATAATATGGACGTTCCCTGTCAGGACAATTCCCTCGTCATTCTATAAATATACTTATTACTGATTAACTGATACTTTTATAACTAATTTTCAGGGGGATCTATCAAAGTCTATTTTCATTCAATAGCGTTGGCTTTGGATATCATTTGTAAGTTGAACTTTTAGACAGTATTTAACTTGTTTCTACCTTGCTGTAGTTGACTTTGAATTATTGTCTAACATCACCCATAGCTGTTTTCATTAATTTCCATTGGTACTACAACATCCTGGGTATATTTTAAAACGACTTTGAAGAGGTATAAATACAGTACTAAAAAACTAGTGTACTTCCTAAATAGACTGATATGAAAATAAACAACGGGGAATCATCCTGACGACGAAAAGTCCCGATGGCGAATTGTCTTGTTATTGTTGTGATGGCGAATTGAGTTGATGGCGAATTGTCCCAAAACATTTATATAGACGTAATATGAAGATTATTTGTATAATTCCAAAGTATGCCGATCGTTCACTTAAGGTAATTAGGCATTTATATAAATGCCAATGTCTCGTATGTAGCCTTATGCTAAGATGAAGGAACGATCGTAAATCAGCTGATTCACGTTTCAATATCTTATTATTTTTTCATTTAATGTCCATGATTTGATGCCATATTTTATATTTACTATATAAACAATAAACCACTATCACTTTTATAACTTACATAATTGAAAAACTAGTGTACAGTACTTGCTAAATAAACTGATACGTAAATAAATGACGGGGAATCGTCCTGATGGCAAATTGTCCCGAATCGGCCTCACAGTCACAGCCCTCACTCATCAATGTCAGAACTGGCTGGCTGGTCAGGGCTAGCTAATGAAGCTGGACCGGTGGACAAGTGTGTGTGGTCCAATGCCGACAGTGTGAGGACGTTTTTGTTGCGTTTGCACATTTGCTGTTCACTGAGCCTCGGATGATCCATCGTTGTAGCAAATCGTTCCCATTGTATAGTGGGCATAGGGTACTAAAATTTTGACATTGTATAAGCGAAATATCGTATAAAGGGGCATCGTATGATGCGGGATTACTGTACGTGCACAATTTTGTTACCGCATGAGTTCACCAAAGTCTCTGTTTGTGTTGCCGGTGCGAACGAAGGAGTGGATGTACTAACACTACCTGAGATGTGTTGTGTAAATGGCTTGGCTTATGAGTCATTGTGGTGTACAGTCTTAGAGGACAGTTTATGCTACCTGTACGTGCTCAGTGTCACAAATGCTCCACTAAAACTTAAAAGTGGTGTAAAGATTGGAAACTTCCTAGTATACCCAGCGGCTGTAAAGGTGTGCCAGGATTCTTCAATTCCTACTATTCAGACTGATGATAGTATGCCAATCAGTGTATGTACTGTACTATTAACTCTAATGGATCTGCGCTGACATATTCACCCGATATGCTCTCACCTCTCACTTGCACGGATTTCCCAGAAAATACGCCACAACTCCTCAACCTTCTGACCTCGTACAGAAACGTGGTTGCCTTACCGGTGAACCGATGGGCAGAACATACCTTGTCAAACATACGATTGAACTACTACCATGAACTCAGCCGATTTACATACCAGCGTATCGATTTCCTCACAGCCAGAGAAAGCAAACAGATCAAATGGTACAGAACATGTTAGACCAGGACATTATTGAACCCTCCGTCAGTCCATGGAATAGCCCACTTTTCTTAGTACCAAAGAAGGACGGCAACCTTAGACCAGTAGTCGACTATCGTAAGGTCAATTCTGTCACCGTTCCAGACCGTTTCCCGTTACCCGTCCTCACTGATTTGCTAGAATCCCTTGGTGAAAATAACGTAGTCTTTTCATCTTTAGACCTCCTCAGCGGGTACTGGCAGATCGAAATGGAAGAGTCCTCTCGCCCAGTTACAGCCTTCAGCACCCCTTCCAGACATTTTCAGTTTAAGAGACTCCTTTTTGGTCTGAGAAATGCTCCTTCCGTGTTCATGCGACTTATCCATTCAGTCTTCAGCGGTATGATGGGACACTCTCTTTTTGCTTACCTAGATGATATAAGTGTTGTGAGTAAATCCATCCCTGACCATTTTACCAAGCTCCAGCAAGTCTTTGAATGCCTCCAGCTCGCAGGCCTGAAAATCAGTCTCAGTAAATGTGACTTCCTGCGAAAGAAAATCAAATTCCTAGGCCATGTCGTAGATGCACAAGGCATTCATACTAATGAAGATAAAACTAAAGCGATTATTAACTTCCCAGAACCTACCACTACCGAAGCTGTACGAAGTTTCCTGGGTCTCAGTGGCTATTATCGTAGATTCATTAAAGACTACACAAAGATTGCTGCTCCTCTGATCCACTTACTCAAGCAGAATGTGCCCTTTGTTTGGACTAACGACCAGTCACAGGCTTTCCAAAAGCTAAAGATAGCTCATGTAAATGCCCCTGTTCTAGCATTCCCTGATTATACCAAACCCTTCCTTCTCTGCACAGACGCCTCAGGCACTGGACTTGGTGCCGTTTTGATGCAACTCGATAAAGCATCAAGGATGCGCGTAATAGCATATGCTAGTCGCACCCTTACAACCGCTGAACGTAACTACAGTATCACAGATCTCGAAGCACTAGCGGTAGTCTGGTCTTTGAAACATTTCAGAGATATAGTCTATGGTTATCCATTGCATATCCAAACAGACCACCTTCCACTATGTGATTTGTTCAAGAACCGCAACCTAACAGGTAGGCTAGCTAGATGGTCTGTCATCATTCAGGACTTCAATCCCACTTTTCAATATGTACCAGGCAAGTTGAATGTAGTCGCAGATGCACTCTCATGTCACATAGCAGAAGCTATAACATCACTGGAGCCCGAAGTAACTGAAAACACTACACTAATGTCAGAAGTTGTTCAAAACTTTCAGCGCCAAGACCCCATGTGGTCCAGAGTCATTTATTTCCTAGAATCTGGCGATGCCTCGACCTTACCTACTCTGCTAGTATCACTAGATGAGTCCATGCTAGATGATGATCTCTTGTACAGGAAAACACTACTAACAGGAAAAGACATGCCCAATCGCGAAGTATTCCAACTTGTTGTCCCCACTGCCCTGATATCAATGGTTCTTCACATTGTTCATCATACCCCTCAAGCTTCCCATCCAGGTAAAGACCAATGCTTGCACCAAGCACGTCTCAAATACTATTGGCCAACCATGTGCCGCGATATCAATGCCCACTGTGACTCTTGCCTCTCCTGCCACCGCCACAAAGGATCAACCGGCTTACCTGCACCTCTCCTACAATACCCAATCCCTTCACGACCATGGGAAACTGTCTCAATCGATCTCTTAAAACTACCTCTCACGGAATCTGGCACTGAGTACTTGTTCGTAGCGGTTGACCACTTCTCCCGCTACTGTGTCCTCGTACCCCTCTCCGACAAGACCACGAAGAGCGTTGCACGTGCCTTTGTAGATCACATAATTTGCCCGTTCAGTACCCTTCATACCATTCTTACTGACAACGGTACAGAGTTCAACAATAGCCTTCTAGATGAGATCTGTCGCCGCTTTCATATCAGTAAGTGCAATGTCGTGCCTAACCATCCAACTTCCAATGGCCTTGTAGAACGCCACAATCGAAAAATCTTAGAGTGCCTCAGACATCTAGGCTCCCATAGTTCGTCCTGGGATGACTGGATTCCCTAAGTGGCATCCTTAATCAATAGCTCCATCAATGCATCCATTGCCGAATCTCCCTTCTTCATCCTCTTTGGTTTTGACAAGGACCTCTCATACTCTCTCTTATCCACAAAGCCAGAACCCATCTGCAACATGGATGATTATGTTAAACTAAAATTGGCCAACTTCCAGACAATCCACCAGTATGTCCAATCCACTTTGGCTTCCTCTCAGGAGGACATGCTGCAGCGCCAACATAAATCTGCCTCTCCTGTCACTATCAGTGTAGGTGATCTTTTCTTTGCTCATTCCCATACACGTTCCTCTAAGTTGGATGACAAATTTGCAGGGCACACCGCGTCCTCACTCAACAAGGCAACAAATTTCACCTCCAGGACCTGTCCACTAAGGACACCAAATGGGTCCACGTCGATGACGTAAAGCGAGCACCCCGTGGCCTCGTGTTGGAAGAGTCACTTACACAACCTCCTGACCCCCCTTCCCCTTCACACATCCCTCAATCTCCTTCATCTCCACCTTTACCTACTCATTCATCAACCAATCAGTATCTGTCCAAACTGCGCTCTGCCCATCAACCTCTTCAGGACCTCTCCCATTAACTCTACCCTGATTCTCTAATTACGATGTTAGCGATCTCCCTGCTGGCAGTGCTGACCCTCCTGGGGTCTGGGTCGGGTCAGGACGATGGTGGAGTACGTCCTGGTGCCTTGGTCGGCTCAGGAGGCGAGGAAGTCTCCCTGTGCTACGATCTTGTGCCCCTGGCCGACGTAGCCATTGCCCTACCTGCCTACGCGCACCAGCTCCATGGAATCAAGACCCATCTCATGGCCATCATGGGGACACACAACCCAAATCAGTATCTCTATAACCTTTTCCTACCACTCTCCTGGCAATTGCAATACATAAGTAACAAATTCACTGAGCTCAATGACACATTTTCCATTCAGACACCCATTGGTCGTAATGTGTGAAACGAGATCTCTTCGACTTCGGAGGTGAGATTCTAAGTGGCTTGTTTGGCGTTGCTACAGCCCGTGACATTTCTGGCTTCTAATCTGATCTCACTCATTTAGCTTCAGCCCTAGAATCACAACGCCGAGTCATCAAAATCCGCCACACTATGTTACAGAAGATTACGGCCCACCTAAATGAAGTAACGTCCACTCTAAACAACTTCACCGATATCTTACGACAACACTTTTCAGATCTCAATGTTATCTCCCAATTCTTCTACCTCAAACTCAACATGGATAATCTCCACCTGGCCATCGACTCTCTCCTGTCTCAAGTCTCTGCCTTGGTTCGTATCTTGGTCGATGCTATAAATGGACGTGTCACTGCCGACTTAGTACCTGTCTCAGCTCTCCGTTCTGTCCTGGAATTGGCTCACTCCACCTTCGGTCAATCCCAGGTCCTCCCCTACTCCTCCCTCGAATATTATTATCCTCTTCTCGCAGCCACTCTTCTCACCAAATACATCGTCGTCCATATTCCTCTCCGTTCTGCAATAACCTTTAACCTTTTCCACATCATTCCCTTCCCTTTCGGCCACAACACCTCCTTGTTACAAGTATCTGTTCCTTCAGAATATTTCCTCCTCTCCCATGATCATCTTTCAGTTGCCTTCCTTTCTTCCACAGACCTCCAGAAATGTTCCTCTCTTACTCCGACCTCTCGTCTCTGTGCTGCCCACCTTTTCGCTATCTTCCCTAGCAGCGCTACACCCTGTGAGTCTGCTTTAGTTCGCAACCATTCTATCTACTCAGCCTGTTCCTCTGTACCGGCTCCTGAACTCCCGGTCCACCATGCTCACCTCAACCATGTCCAGTACTTCTTCTTTGCTGTTCCCATCTCTGTCACAATCATGTGTCCTGGTTCTTCGGTTCGATCCGTCCCCGCTATTGGTCTGTACAAAGCACCAGACTATTGTACTGTACCATCAAATCAGAGTCCATCATCACTTACACCACTCGCTATCACCAAGCTGTCCGTAAACACTCCTATGACATCTTTCAGCCAATCAACATGCCTTCCACCCTACCATCTGCCAACATTACCGTCACCTCCCCTAACTTGCGCATGCTAACATTCCTCAATGACAGTGACTTCATTATGGATCAATTTTCTCTGGCCTTCAGCCGTTCCTGGGTTCATCCAACAGTTGTGTTTTCCCCTGTGGTTATCGCTTTCATAGGTTTTCTACTCATCATATGTGCAGTGCATTGTTGTGTCAGGAAAATGGAACGCCGACTCCAAGAAATCAGAGTCGCTACAGGCATAGTACGCCCTACACACGACGTAGAAACTCCCCGTACTTAGTGCCCTCACATTCAGTGACTACCAATGCCATCTGACAATTAACCAAACTGTGAACAGAACTCTTCCTACTAGAAAATGATGGTATTTCTTTAATGCATTATTGAGTGACAGTGTATCCTACAGAAACTAACAAAAAAAAAAAAAAAAAAAAGAACGAAGAAAAACAATAGAACTCTCATATCTACTCCTTGTTTATCATGTATCAAGATATTATTGTGTAATCCCCATTATGTCTATGTATACCTTCAACCCTTCCTGGACACATATCTATTAATCCCTGTATATCTTCTCTGTATATATCCTCCTAATTCCCTCCCCTAAACATGGCCATGTCTCCCCTACTGCCCCTGTATCATACTTATCCCTTGTACCCTGCCTTAGTAATATAATCAAACACCATATCACTCCTGGTGTCAGGAGACACCATCTCAACAACCCGGGGGAGTAGTGTACCCCCCCTACAATATGTCTACCCCCGATGTATATATCCCCCCCCCCAGTGCACACATGCCCCCACTAAACTTGCTGACCTAACACGCTTTCCCAGAGTCCAAGCCTGGGAGAAGGCGCTGCTGCGTCAGTTCAGAGCAGACACTCAAGAAGGGCAGACTATTTTGTTGTGAGCTCATAATAAACTCCTTAACTAGCTGTTTGTACACGGAGTTTCTATCACCAAAGTATTGCAAGTTACACACATTTTCCATTTCTTCTTGAAGATATCTGTGAATAACTGCATCCAAATGGTAAATTATAATCGAGCATCAGTTTGTCATGTGATTGCTTAAGTAACGTTTGTTCCACCATTGTTATAAAACCTATCAAAGACCATTACTGTAATGTCAAATATTCATGCCAGTATTTTTGCTCTGTGCCCTTTGTTACACTGTAGGCTTAAAACCAATAAACAGATTAGTGTATACACTATATGTATGTGTATATGTAAATATGTAATGAACATCGACAGTTTTATTATCAATACATAAATCAATGAAACGTAATTCAGTAAATGGTGAATTGTCCAGCGGATGTTTCACTATAGGCATGCTTCTGACTATCTGTCTCCTGCAAGTTTGCCTGTTTGGACATACATCGCGTTGACGCTCACCTCGCCACTCATTGCTTGACGCTACCTCCCCGCTTGTCACCTTCATTGCGGCCGCAGCCTTATGGCAGGCGATCAGCAGCTGGATATGGCGTAAAATAGTACTGGAATGAGATCAGAGGATAAACGCCATCAGAGACCCCCCTTTCATGCAACAAACTTAAATATTCATAAATAAGATTGCTGGCTTTTCCATATACTGTATAAACACTCAATAATTTGGTAATAAAATTTTCTTTGGCAGGCTAAAATATATAAGATATCTAGTGGTGCTGAGAAAAATTTACAAGACTAAACATTTCTGTAGCGAATATGAGTAAAGAAAACTTCCAATGTGATGAGTCTGGTGGTGACTACTTGGTGCATAATAATTGGAGTTATCATAACTTCAGAGCACAGTTTATTATAGTTATATGATAATAAATTGTAAGTGGTAGGTGGGGGCACTCACCATCCACTCACTCGATGTAGTGCTGCTGTCGGATGTCTGCCCTTTCCTCTCCTCCATTCTTCTTTTCTTCCATCCTTTTTTGTCTTACGTTCCTTCATTCTATCCTTGTCCTTCTGCCTACTGGTAACTTTACACTCCCTCTTCTGTCTTTCCTTCCTTCATTCTATCCTCTTCCTTCTGCCTGTGGGTGACTCTGCACTGAGTGACAAGCCAAATGATTTCCTGTACACCACAAAACCGTTTACTATGCTGGGTGGTAACCATATAACCAAATTTTGGCACCTGGTGGTTTAGTGGGTAATTATTGCGCTCCAGTCGGATTGAACCGGTGAAGGTTTATATCCAAGGGGTGGCTGGGGTTGATTGCTCATGTAATGCCACTCAGGGATGAGTGAGGCTGGTCACTCTCATCCTAAATGTTGGGACCAACTGCCTAGCCCCGAGCTCCTACGCTCCTCATGGGGCAATGTAAGATTGGATAATAGATAGATAGATATAGTTAATAAATTGTGCTCTGAAATTAATTTCAGACTACCTGTGTAATTTCTCAGTAGATTTTTGAGATGGCAACAATATCAAGATTTTGTGTGTTAGCTCAGTGCTGTAGTTATCACATTTGAGGGGAATCCCATAAGCTTCTGCCCCAGTCTAGTTGACTAATATGTGTGTTGCTGTCTTGGCACTGGAAAGGAATTAAATTTTTTTTTTTTTTTTTTTTTTTTTGGGGGGGGATACTTCCTGAAGTGTATCATATGCAGTTCAAATGTATACTGTAGTTGATTCATGTAGCAGTTACAGTGGTTGCTAACATAATGAAAGCCTCAGTACTTTACCGGGTACAGTAATACTTTTTCCCCATATTTGAGACTAAATATGTGTATAAGAAGATTATGTATACAATATTATACTACAAGGCAGAAATTACAAATATCAGAGTTAGATAAATGGTTAAATTTGTATTTTTCACCAGCTTTAGAGTTCCCTTACACTGTAATTACAGGAAGGGTAAAAAGAGTACATAAATTTTTATTTAGTACAAGTCTGCGGTCACCCTTTGCGGGATTAGGGCATCGGGCTATAGATAGATAGATAGATAGACAAGTAAATTAGTGAAGGTAAAGTTAGGTAAAGTTACCATTGGTTAGTTAGGATCAAACAGTTTTGAGCAGAGGTGTTTTGACTTTGTTCAAAATTTATTGATGAAACAATGCAAATTATGTCATGATTAAAAAAAAAAAAAAAAAACATGAGGCACCTTTATCCCAAGAGATTTTCTTACCTGTAAATAGGTGCAGGCCTCAAGAAATGGCCTGTACCATGCACATGTAATGCAAAAAAATAATTAGATCAAAATGAGTGGTATTGTAATGGAGTAGATGGTGCTGGAAAGGCAGGGAATATTGGCGTGGGTGGAAGGGTTATATAAAAGCATAAAGGAGCTGGTAAGCAGTGCCTGTGACAAAAAAGGAAATAATGAGATAAATATTTAGTGATGGAGAGCAACATCAAGAATGTGAATAGTTTAGGAGAAAGCTAGGAAGACAGAACTGTAAGCAGTTTGAAAATGGATAAGACAGAATTGGATGAAAGCACTGTAGAGGTGGAATTGCTTCTGGGAAAAGAGGTAAGATTTAGCTGGCAGACTGGGATAGAAAAAGAAAAACTGTACTGTATCAAGTAAAAGTCACTGCACACTATTTGAAGGGAAAGGAAATAAGGAAGTGAATACCAGAGGAGTATAATTACTGAGCCAAAATAGAAATTGACTGATTATAGCTGGACAGGTAATGTGGCAATAGTATCCATCCATCCATCCATCCATCATCCAATCGTACATTGCCCCATGAGGAACGTAGGAGCCCGTTCTAGGCAAGTTGGTCCTGACACTTAGGGAAAAAACTATAGGCAAAAATGTAAGAACTGAATGAACAACTGTTACAGTACGCACATCTGATAACCTATGTTTTCCAGCATGGTTTGCTGGTCATGGCTGGATGACAGGTGTGGAAAGAATAGCTGGGAAAAAAAGTGAATATTTGTGCCTCTCCCATGTGTTGGTGCTGCAAAGAATGTCACCATTCAACTAACTTGGACAGAAGCAACGCAGCCTGCATGATAAAAATAAATACTGTATGTAATACCTATGTATTTGCATCTTGCAGTATAAATTTAGGGACAAAATTAGGAACATAATTATGATGTACTGCTACATGAGTAGAGGTGCACATAATCTGATTATACAGCAGTATATACTGCATTTCATCAAGTCTGGCACCATATCAGTGATGTCAACACTTGTAGCGTTGATGGAGGTCCTCAGTATTGGATATACTTTACTATTTTGTATTGCCGTTATGTATTGGTTCTCAAGGTAATACACAGAGGTTCACCTCGTACAGAGGATTTACATCAACACTACAGGTGTTGATGACATTGCTGATGGTGGCAGACTCAGTGAAATGGAGTATAGTGCCTGGCTGGTGAGCTGGCAGAAAACATACCATGGAAGTCTATGAAGTAGGCAATAATTCATTCACTTTGCTCCTATAAATTCAAATTATGGTATCAAGATAAGTATTTAATGCAAAGAATGAGATAGGAGGATAAATTATAATTCTTGTTCAGCCTATACAGTATACTGTATCTTGCCCATAAATGCATCCTCTTTATACATTCTACCTTTTTTTTACCAATTCCAGGACATAAATACAAATATCCTACATAAAAGTAAAAGTTTAGAATGGGTTTGCGAAGTGTCTGGTTTATTAAACAGAAGAAACATTCAAAATTGCTCGCTGTCAGCGCTTATGCAGCACATTAACGTCCAGTCAAGCAACTGTCGTGACATTCACGTGCCTGAGCTGACTTTTGCCAAGACTGACGATCCAGATTTTTTTTATAGTAAGGATGACTGACGCTCAGGAACGTCTGATGACTGAACGTCACTGCTGGACCGCCTGAACTCTTGGGTTTTACAGTACGACCCTAAGTGTGGCTGGTTAGGCCTGTGAGGTGGAGTCGGGATTCCGGAGGCTGAGTGCTGAGTCAATGAGAGTGTGTTTGTATAATTAGGCATACTGTGGATTAGTTCTCCTTCTGTCATTTTTGTTCTTGCTTTTTGGCTGTACAGTACTTGGATTTGTAAAAGAGGTTGAGATGATGATAATACATCCATCTATCTGTCTATCTATCCATGGTCACATGTCTTAATCCTACAAGTGGCCACAAGCAAATCACCTCCATGTCATCCAGGCCTCTGACATCAGTCTGCCCTCTCTCCAAATCACACAACCCTTTCTCTCATACTCATATACCACTCACCCCTTTCCTCATCTCATCAGTTTCCCCATCCCCACCTTTCTCACATACTCTCCTACTCAGTCTCTCATTCCCCAGTCTCTCTACATAGTAAGTGAAAATAAGTGAGCCTAATGATATACACTGTGTGTTTTCTGGTGTAGACTGGTGAAGATGAGCAGCACAAGAGGAAGTGTGGTGAGGGGCGTCAACCCGCAGTGGTGGTGGTGGTGGTGGTGACAGCACAGGCAGCAACAAAATCTCCACAAGGGTTAAGGTACACCAGGATAGGCATTCTAAGGATTTATCTATCTTTCTGGTTGTCTGTCTGTCCATCTATCTATCTATTGCCAGACAGCTTAATCCCATAAGGGGTGGTCACAAATGGATCGTGTCCACATCGCCCTATCCTCTGCCATTTGTCTGCCCTCCCTCCAACTCACATCCCACACTCATATATCTCTACGCTCCATCCCTCCATCTCATCCTTGGTCTCCCCCTCCTCCTCTCGTCCTCCACCTCTTCTCCTCCACCTCACACACTCCTCTTTCCTGTATCACCGCTCTGTCTTTCCATCTCGTCCTTGATCTCATTCTTCTCTGCCCCTCCAGCTCACATCTCCATCCCTCATATATCTCTCCACTCCTCATCTGATTGTCATTGTAGTAGTGATTTATTTTGCACATTACACCCTGATATTCTGTTGTATATTTCTCAAATAATGCTACTCAAGGGTGAGCTAGGCTGGTCACCTTTTACTTTAAGTTCAGTTCCCAGCATACAGTAGGGATTTTGAGTCAACACAAGTAATAATGATAGTGTTTTTGTTTGTTTGTTTGTTTTTCGTGTGTGGAGGTTGGAGCAGATCCCCGTAACACACAAGGCCAATAGGAAGGGTGAGAAGGTGTCATTATTTTGCATCATCTCACTTCATTATTCTTGATTCTATATTCTTTTCACTCTAACTTGTCCTAAAATTGCCATCTGTGCATCTTGACTGCTGAGATGTAACACTAGATTAACACTGGCAAATGTTGCTACTCATGAAGAGGTGTGTGTGTGTGTGTGTGTGTGTGTGTGTGTGTGTCCATGTTGACTGCTGAGATGTAACACTACATTAGCACTGGCAAATGTTGCTACTCATGAAGAGGTATGTGTGTGTGAGTGTGTGTGTGTGTGTGTGTCCATGTTGACTGCTGAGATGTAACACCAAATTAACACTGGCAGATGTTGCTACTCATGCAGAAGTGTGTGTGTGTGTCCATGATGACTGCTGAGATGTAACACCAAATTAACACTGGCAGATGTTGCTACTCATACAGAGGTGTGTTTGTGTGTGTGTGTGTGTCCATGTTGACTGCTGAGATGTAACTCCAAATTAACACTGGCAGATGTTGCTACTCATACAGAGGTGTGTGTGTGTGTGTGTGTGTGTGTGTGTGTGTGTGTGTGTGTGTGTGTGTTTTTGTGTGTGTGTGTGTGTGTGTGTGTGTGTGTGTGTGTGTGTGTGTGTGTGTGTGTGTGTGTGTCTGTGTCCATGTTGACTGCTGAGATGTAACACCAAATTAACACTGGCAGATGTTGCTACTCAAGCAGAGGTGTGTGTGTGTGTGTGTGTGTGTGTGTGTGTGTGTGTGTGTGTGTGTCCATGTTGACTGCTGAGATGTAACACCAAATTAACACTGGCAGATGTTGCTACCCATGCAGAGGTGTGTGTGTGTGTGTGTGTGTGTGTCCATCTTGACTGCTGAGATGTAACACCAAATTAACACTGGCAGATGTTGCTACTCATGCAGAGGTGTGTGTGTGTGTGTGTGTGTGTGTGTGTGTGTGTGTGTGTGTGTGTGTGTGTGTCTGTGTCCATGTTGACTGCAGAGATGTAACACCAAATTAACACTGGCAGATGTTGCTACTCATGCAGAGGTGTGTGTGTGTGTGTGTGTGTGTGTGTGTGTGTGTGTGTGTGTGTGTGTGTGTGTGTGTGTGTCCATGTTGACTGCTGAGATGTAACACCAAATTAACACTGGCAGATGTTGCTACTCATGCAGAGGTGTGTTTGTGTGTGTGTGTGTGTCCATGTTGACTGCTGAGATGTAACTCCAAATTAACACTGGCAGATGTTGATACTCATACAGAGGTGTGTGTGTGTGTGTGTGTGTGTGTGTGTGTGTGTGTGTTTTTGTGTGTGTGTGTGTGTGTGTGTGTGTGTGTGTGTGTGTGTGTGTGTGTGTGTCTGTGTCCATGTTGACTGCTGAGATGTAACACCAAATTAACACTGGCAGATGTTGCTACTCATACAGAGGTGTGTTTGTGTGTGTGTGTGTGTCCATGTTGACTGCTGAGATGTAACTCCAAATTAACACTGGCAGATGTTGCTACTCATACAGAGGTGTGTGTGTGTGTGTGTGTGTGTGTGTGTGTGTGTGTGTGTGTGTGTGTGTGTGTGTGTGTGTGTGTGTGTTGTGTGTGTGTGTGTGTGTGTGTGTGTGTGTGTGTGTGTGTGTGTGTGTGTGTGTGTCTGTGTCCATGTTGACTGCTGAGATGTAACACCAAATTAACACTGGCAGATGTTGCTACTCAAGCAGAGGTGTGTGTGTGTGTGTGTGTGTGTGTGTGTGTGTGTGTGTGTGTGTGTGTGTGTGTGTGTGTGTGTCCATGTTGACTGCTGAGATGTAACACCAAATTAACACTGGCAGATGTTGCTACCCATGCAGAGGTGTGTGTGTGTGTGTGTGTGTGTCCATATTGACTGCTGAGATGTAACACCAAATTAACACTGGTAGATGTTGCTACTCATGCAGAGGTGTGTGTGTGTGTGTGTGTGTGTGTGTGTGTGTGTGTGTGTGTGTGTGTGTGTGTGTGTGTGTGTGTCTGTGTCCATGTTGACTGCAGAGATGTAACACCAAATTAACACTGGCAGATGTTGCTACTCATGCAGAGGTGTGTGTGTGTGTGTGTGTGTGTGTGTGTGTGTGTGTGTCCATGTTGACTGCTGAGATGTAACACCAAATTAACACTGGCAGATGTTGCTACTCATGCAGAGGTGTGTTTGTGTGTGTGTGTGTGTCCATGTTGACTGCTGAGATGTAACTCCAAATTAACACTGGCAGATGTTGATACTCATACAGAGGTGTGTGTGTGTGTGTGTGTGTGTGTGTGTGTGTGTGTGTGTGTGTGTGTGTGTGTGTGTGTGTGTGTGTGTGTGTGTGTGTGTGTCTGTGTCCATGTTGACTGCTGAGATGTAACACCAAATTAACACTGGCAGATGTTGCTACTCAAGCAGAGGTGTGTGTGTGTGTGTGTGTGTGTGTGTGTGTGTGTGTGTGTGTGTGTGTGTGTGTCCATGTTGACTGCTGAGATGTAACACCAAATTAACACTGGCAGATGTTGCTACCCATGCAGAGGTGTGTGTGTGTGTGTGTGTGTGTGTCCATATTGACTGCTGAGATGTAACACCAAATTAACACTGGTAGATGTTGCTACTCATGCAGAGGTGTGTGTGTGTGTGTGTGTGTGTGTGTGTGTGTGTGTGTGTGTGTGTGTGTGTGTGTGTGTGTGTGTGTGTGTGTGTGTGTGTGTGTGTGTGTGTGTGTGTGTGTCCATGTTGACTGCAGAGATGTAACACCAAATTAACACTGGCAGATGTTGCTACTCATGCAGAGGTGTGTGTGTGTGTGTGTGTGTGTGTGTGTGTGTGTGTGTCCATGTTGACTGCTGAGATGTAACACCAAATTAACACTGGCAGATGTTGCTACTCATGCAGAGGTGTGTGTGTGTGTGTGTGTGTGTGTGTGTGTGTGTGTGTGTGTGTGTGTGTGTGTGTGTGTGTGTGTGTGTGTGTGTGTGTGTGTGTCCATGTTGACTGCTGAGATGTAACACCAAATTAACACTGGCAGATGTTCCTACTCAAGCAGAGATGTTCTTACCTAATTGTACCTAATTGTATCTTTACAGGAATGAGTCAAGCTCGTACTGTCCCGTGTCTTAAACCATATTTATCGTACATATCCTTAAATTTGTGAATTGTTTTGGCACACACTATTTCATTCGGTAGTGCATTCCATTGATCAATTGCTCTGTTTGGGAAACTGAATTTCCTTACGTCTTTATCACCTCTCTTCTTATGCAGTTTTTGCAGTGTCCTCTTGCTGATGCTTCTTCATATGTTAAGTAATCATTTATGTCTATTTTCTCCTTCCCTGATGTGCACCTATATAGCATTATCATGTCACCTCTTTTCCTTCTCTCGTGTTGTGTTGGTAGATTCAGTTTATTTAGTCTTTCTTCGTAGCTTAGGTCCCTTAAGCTTGGTACCGATCTTGTAGCGGCCCTTTGAACTTTTTCAATCTTGTCTATGTGTTTTTTGAGATGAGGACTCCAGACTACTGATGCATACTCCAGGGTTGGTCTAATGAATGATGTTATAATCCTTCTTAGCATGTCTTCATTTATGTATGTGAATGCTATTCTCATGTTTGCAAGCAGTGTATACATGTTCCGTGCCTTCTCACTGATGTGGTCAGCCGGAGATAGTTTGTTATTGATAATCACACCTAGGTCCTTCTCTCTTTCTGATGTGTGTAGAGTTTTATTTCCTAACGTATAATCCCAATCAGGTCTTTTTCCACTTTTACCAGACTTGATTACATGACACTTGTCCACATTGAATTCCATTTGCCATGTATTACTCTATTCATGAAGTTTATTTAATTCTCCTTGTAGCTTTTTACAAGTCTGTATTAGTAATTCTCCTTTGTATTTTTACATCATTTGCAAACATACTCAGATAGCTTTTATTTCCAGTGTTACTGTTTATATCATTTATATACCCTAAAAACATGATTGGTGCCAGCACTGAACCCTGTGGTACTCCACTAGTCACTTCTTTCCATGATGAGTTGTTTCCACTTAGTACTGTTCTCATTTCTCTTTTTATGAGAAAATTTTGCATCCAACAAAACAGTTTGCCTCGAATTCCTCCTTGATGGTACAGTTTCCATAAAAGTCTTTGGTGTGGTACTGTGTCAAAAGCTTTCTTGAAATCTAAATAGATACTGTCCACCCATCCTTCTCTTTCCTGTATTGTGTTTGTTACTCTGTCATAGTAGCTCAACAGATTAGTAACACATGATTTTCCTTTTCTGAAACCAAACTGTCTTTCTGTTAGCATACTGTGTTCTTGTAGATGATTTACCCAAGTTTTTCTTATAAGCTTTTGTAATACCTTGCTTACAACATTGGTCAGTGATACTGGTCGGTAGTTGAGTGGATTTTGTCTATTTCCTTTCTTGAATAAGGGGACAATATTTGCTCTCTTCCAAATATCAGGTAGTTTACATTGACTCAAGGATTTCTTGAAAATTAAAAATAATGGTTTACTTAACTCCTTTGCACATTCTCGTAGTACCCAACATGAAATTTCATCAGGACCACTTGCTTTTCCTCTGTCTAATTTACTTAACTTCTCCTGTATTACTTTTTCTGATATTTGTATATCTGGTAGTATGTGTGGACATGCATGTTCCACATAGTCCCTCTCAAAAATTTTTTCTTCTGTAACAACTAATTGGAAATTCTTATTTAGCGCTTCACAAATATCTTTCTCTTGTGTATAAGTGATTCCTTCGTCCTTAACGGATTGTATTATATCGTTTACTTTGGTTTTGCTTCTGATGTAGCTGTAAAATAGCTTTGATTGATCACTACTTTTATTTATTATATCCTCCTCAAACTGTTTTTGGGCTTCTCTCCTTATTCTTGTATAATCGTTTCTTGCCTGTTTGTAATTATTATACGCCCTTTCACTGTTGTGTCTTCTGTATCTATTTCACAACAAATCTCTTCTTTCTTTTGATTTTTTACATTCTGTATTGAACCATTTCTGTATTTTCTTATCTGTTTCTTTGTGCTGTGGGATGTACTTCTGGACTCCTATTTCATAAAATTCACAGAATTTTTTATATACAGCATTTAAATCTTGTCCTCTAAGCTCATTTTCCCAATCAACTTCAAAGAAATACTTCTTTAGGTCTTGATAATTTCCCTTTTTATAGTTTAGGCTCTTTTTGTAACTATCATTGCTGTTAACTATGTCACATGCTATCCTGAAGTTGCAATTTAGTACTGCATGATTGCTTTTGCCGAGTGGAGGGTGATATATTAAACTGTCAATATCATTTTCTTGCCTAGTAAATATTAGATCTAGTATTGAAGGTACATCGAGTCCTCTTTTTCTGGTGGTTTCCCTCACATGTTGCGTTAGGAAAAACTCTTGCACGAGATCCAGGAGCTTTTGGTCCCAACAGCTTTCTTGGCTAATTATATCTAGAGTATTCCAATTTATATTTGTATTAAAATCTCCAGTTAGTATAATTCTTTCCGATTTCTCTTCCATTTTATGTAGTAACGATCTTAAACTTTGAATTGTACTCTCTGCCAGGTCCTCATATTCGTCTCTTTCCCATGTGTTTGATCTGGGTGGCATGTACAAATTGGCTACAGTTACTTTCCCCTCAGATGTGTTGATCTCTACTGCAATCAGTTCTACTTGTGATGGTATATCTAGTTTTATTTCATTGACTTTTAGATTTTTCTTAGTTAATATTGTAATTCCTCCTTCCTTTTTTAAATTTGTGTCTCTTCTCCATATATTTTATTCCTCTAAGTTTAGTATGTCATTGGATATCCTTGGTATTAATTTTGTTTCAGTTAGGCATATTATATATGGTTCATTTTCTCTGACAATCATTCATCTCTAGTAATTTAGATACCATTCCATCCACATTTGAGTACATCAACTTTATCATCTTGTTTATATACTTGTCTTGACATGGTTCTACTATCTTCCTCCTTTTTATTCCCTCCTGTTTGTGTACCACTTTCGTACCTGCAATCCTATTACTTTGTAAAAAAAAAAAAAAATGTGTTCTTCTCCTCTTCTGATCTTCCCTCATTTTTTGTTTTTGCTTCCTCCCTCTTCTCTTTCAGTAATTCCAGTTACACTTGTGTTAGGCATCTTTTTATCCATACATTTTTGAACTCCTCTTTTTCCATAAGAGCCTTTGCATTTTTTTAGTATATCCTCCACAGTGTTTACACTCTGGAAAGTCACCTTTAGAGGTCTTGTCTTGCTTCTCTCGTATTTCCCTAACCTTTAATGTTCCTCTATATCTTTACTACAGATTTCCTCTGTTACTTCTTTCAGTAAGCTCATTACATTTGCCATCTCCTTTTTGTCTCTTGTGATCTTGTTTTTTACTTCTTCCTCTTGTATACCAGTGATTACTATAGATTTGTTGATATCTACTGAGTCTCTGACTAACTTTGGATTGTTCTGGATTATTCTTTTCACTTCCTTTTTAATGCGTTTTTCCTCTACCCTTGTTTCTAAGTCCTTCTTTACTTTCACCATTTCAGCATACGTGGTTTCCACATCATTTTTGTAGCTTTGCACAGCTTCATTCACCTGTGTTATCTTCTCCTCAGTATCACTGCTCTGGTCTATTAGACTGCTTACTTGCCTAATTGTCTCTGTATCATTTTTGAACTCTTCCATAATACTCTCGTGATTGACTACTGTACTTGCCATTTCACTCATTTTCTTCCTACGTGTACTCAATTCCACTGTTAGTTCACTGATGGTTGTGTCTTTCTTGTTTATCTCCCTAGTTTTTCTACTTCTTCCTTTTGCAAGTGCATCTGCTTCTTTATTTCATCAATTTCATTTTTGAAAGCCATCCCCAGTTTGTGAACACATTCAACCAGTCTATTGTGAGTCTCCACTTCAACCAGTTCTTGGTAGAAATCATCATCTTGCTTTCTACCTTTATCCCTTTTCTTTTCCAAATTTGCTTTACTAAAGTATGTGTCCATTTTGAAATACTAAAAGCACAGTGTACTTACTGTACATTCCCTGGGGCAGTTGTAGTCTAAACAAACCTCAGCTGACAGCGCATTCTTTCGCCACTCGGTTCTCTTTTCTGTTTGAACAAGTCTTGTTTAAACTTCTTATTTTTTTATTTTTTAAATAAAAAATCATTTAGTCTAACCTGGTACAGACCTTGACTCATATAAAGATACTAATTTAGGTAATGCCACTGGCCGTGCTGGCTCGGTATGGAGCGCTCCAGGTGAACGTCTGCACTTCTCGGTGTCTCGTGTGTGTGTGTGTGTGTGTGTGTGTGTGTGTGTGTGTGTGTGTGTGTGTGTGTGTGTGTGTGTCCATGTTGCCTGCTGAGATGTAACACCAAATTAACACTGGCAGATGTTGCTGCTCATGCAGAGGTGTGTGTGTGTGTCCATGTTGACTGCTGAGATGTAACACCAAATTAACACTGGCAGATGTTGCTACTCATGCAGAGGTGTGTGTGTGTGTCCATGTTGACTGCTGAGATGTAACACCAAATTAACACTGGCAGATGTTGCTACTCATGCAGAGGTGTGTGTGTGTGTGTGTGTGTGTGTGTGTGTGTGTGTGTGTGTGTGTGTGTGTGTGTGTGTGTGTCCATGTTGACTGCTGAGATGTAACACCAAATTAACACTGGCAGATATTGCTACTCATGCAGAGGTGTGTGTGTGTGTGTGTGTGTGTGTGTGTGTGTGTGTGTGTCCATGTTGACTGCTGAGATGTAACACCAAATTAACACTGGCAGATGTTGCTACTCATGCAGAGGTGTGTGTGTGTGTGTGTGTGTCCATGTTGACTGCTGAGATGTAACACCAAATTAACACTGGCAGGTGTTGCTACCCATGCAGGTGTGTGTGTGTGTGTGTGTGTGTCTGTCTGTCACGAATCAAATTCGGGACATTCCCCTTTTGTGAGAAGCCACGAACTATTAGTGGAAAACTCACTGTGTATCGCTCAGTTAACCGTTTCTCTCTCCATTTCGGGGTATACTTTGCAAAACATTCGTCACTGTTTTCAAAAGTGACCGATTTAATGCACGTCACTAAGTGCTGTACTGAGTGATGCTATTGTTTC
>NC_136989.1:2532104-2713771 GCF_032717465.1 Coenobita brevimanus
TATTTTTGCATCATCTGGAAACATATTCAGATAGCTCTCATTTCCAGTGTTACTGTTTATATCATTTATATACCCTAAAAACATGATTGGTGCCAGCACTGAACCCTGTGGTACTCCACTAGTCACTTCTTTCCATGATGAGTAGTTTACTCTTAGTACTGTCCTCATTTCTCTTTTTTTGAGAAAGTCTTGCATCCAACAAAACAGTTTGCCTCGAATTCCTCCTTGATGGTACAGTTTCCATAAATGTCTTTGGTGTGGTACTGTGTCAAAAGCTTTCTTGAAATCTAAATAGATACTGTCCACCCATCCTTCTCTTTCCTGTATTGTGTTTGTTACTCTGTCATAGTAGCTCAACAGATTAGTAACACATGATTTTCCTTTTCTGAAACCAAACTGTCTTTCTGTTAGCATACTGTGTTCTTCTAGATGATTTACCCAAGCTTTTCTTATAAGTTTTTCTAATACCTTGCTTACAATACTGGTCAGTGATACTGGTCGGTAGTTGAGTGGATTTTGTCTATTTCCTTTCTTGAATAAGGGGAGAATATTTGCTTTTTTTTTTTCTTTTTTTTTCCAAATATCAGGTAGTTTACATTGACTCAAGGATTTCTTGAAAATTAAAAATGATGGTTTACTTAACTCCTTTGCACATTCTCGTAATACCCAACCTGAAATTTCATCAGGACCACTTGCTTTTCCTCTGTCTAATCTACTTAACTCCTCCTGTATTACTTTTTCTGCTATTTGTATATCTGGTAGTATGTGTGGACATGCGTGTTCCACATAGTCCCTCTCAAAATTTTTTTCTTCTGTAAAAACTAATTGGAAATTCTTATTTAGTGCTTCACAAATATCTTTCTCTTGTGTATAAGTGATTCCCTCGTCCGTATTGGATTGTATTATATCTTTTACTTTAGTTTTGCTTCTGATATAGTTGTAAAACAGCTTTGGTTGATCACTACTTTTATTTATTATATCCTCCTCAAACTGTTTTTGGGCTTCCCTCCTTATTCTTGTATAGTCGTTTCTTGCCTATTTGTAATTATTATACGCCCTTTCACTATTGTGTCTTCTGTATCTATTCCACAACAAATCTCTTCTTTCTTTTGATTTTTTACATTCTGTATTGAACCATTTCTGTATTTTCTTATCTGCTTCTTTGTGCTGTGGGATGTACGTCTGGACTCCTATTTCATAAAATTCACAGAATTTTTTATATAAAGCATTTAAATCTTGTCCTCTAAGCTCATTTTCCCAATCAACTTCAAAGAAATACTTCTTTAGGTGTTGATAATTTCCCTTTTTATAGTTTAGGCTCTTTTTGTAACTATCATTGCTGTTTACTATGTCATATGCTATCCTGAAGTTATAATTTAGTATTGCATGATCGCTTTTGCCGAGTGGAGGGTGATATATTAAACTGTCAATATCATTTTCTTGCCTTGTAAATATTAGATCTAGCACTGAAGGTACATCAAGTCCTCTTTTTCTGGTGGTTTCCCTCACATGTTGCGTTAAGAAAAACTCCTGCACGAGATCCAGGAGCTTTTGGTCCCAACAGCTTTCTTGGCTATTTATATCTAGAGTATTCCAATTTATATTTGTATTGAAGTCCCCAGTTAGTATAATTCTTTCCGATTTCTTTTCCATTTTATGTAGTAACGATCTTAAACTTTGAATTGTACTCTTTGCCAGGTCCTCATATTCATCTCTTTCCCATGTGTTTGATCTGGGTGGCATGTAAAAATTGGCTACAATTACTTTCCCTTCAGATGTGTTGATCTCTACTGCAATCAGTTCTACTTGTGATGGTATATCTAGTTTAATTTCCTTGACTCTTAGATTATTCTTAGTTAATATTGTAATTCCTCCTCCTTTTTTTAAATATCTGTGTCTTCTCCATATATTGTATTCCTCTAAGTTTAGTATGTCATTGGATATCCTTGGTATTAATTTTCTTTCAGTTAGGCATATTATTTGTGGTTCATTTTCTCTGACATAATCATTCATATCTAGTAATTTAGATACCATTCCATCCACATTTGAGTACATCAATTTTATCATCTTGTTTATATACTTGTCATGACATGGTTCTACTACCTTCCTCCTTTTTCTTCCATCCTGTTTGTGTACCACTTTCGTACCTGCAATCCTATTACTTTGTAAAAAAATTTCTTCTTCTCTTCTGATCTACCCTCTTTTTTTGTTTTTGTTTCCTCCCTTTTCTCTTTCAGTAGTTCCAGTTCCTCTTGTGTTAGGCATCTTTTTATCCATACATTTTTAAACTCCTCTTTTTCCTTAAGATTCTTAGCATTTTTTAGTATCTCTTCCAAAGTGTTTACACTTTGGAAAGTCACCTTTAGAGGTCTTGTCTTGCTTTTCTCGTATTTCCCTAACCTTTTGTGTTCCTCTATGTCTTTACTACAGATTTCCTGTGATACTTCTTTCAGTAAGCTCATTACATTTGCCATCTCCTTTTTGTCTCTTGTGATCTTGTTTTTAGCTTCTTCCTCTTCTATACCAGTGATTACTATTGATTTGTTTATCTCTACTGTATCTCTGACTAACTTTGGATTGTTTTGGATTATTCTTTTCACCTCCTTTTTAATGCTTTTTTCCTCCACCCTTGTTTCTAAGTCTTTCTTTACTTTCACCATTTCAGCATACGTGGTTTCTACATCATTTTTTTAGCTTTGCACAGCTTCATTCACTTGTGTTATCTTCTCCTCAATATCACTGCTCTGGTCAATAAGACTGCTAACTTGCCTAATTGTCTCTGTGTCATTTTTGAACTCTTCCATAACACTCTCGTGATTGACTACTGTACTTGCCATTTCACTCATTTTCTTCCTAAGTGTACTCAGTTCCACTGTTAGTTCACTGATGGTTGTGTCTTTCTTATTGGCCTCCCTTCCTAGTTTTTCTATTTCTTCCTTTTGCAAGTGCATTTGCTTCTTTATTTCATCAATTTAATTTTTGAAAGCCATTTCTAGTTTGTTTACACGTTCAACCAGTCTATTGTGAGTCTGTACTTCAACCAGTTCTTGGTAGAAATCATCATTTTGCTTTTTACCTTTATCCCTTTTCTTTTCCCAATTTGTTTTACTGAAGTATGTATCCATTTTGCAATACTTAAAGTGCAAAGCATGTACTTACAATCTCCGTGTTGTTGTAGTCTAAACAAACCTCAGAGATGACTCAGCGTATTCTTTCGTCTTGGTTCTATTTCCTGTATGAACAAGTCTTGTTAAAACTTATTATTTTTTTTCCTTTTAATAATGAACAATCATTTAGTCTAACCTGGTACTGAGCTTGACTCATACAAAGATACTATTTAGGTAATGCCACTGGCCGTGTGTGTGTGTGTGTGTGTGTCCATGTTGACTGCTGAGATGTAACACCAAATTAACACTGGCAGATGTTGCTACTCATGCGGAGGTGTGTGTGTGTGTGTGTGTGTGTGTGTGTGTGTGTGTGTGTGTGTGTGTGTGTGTGTGTGTGTGTGTGTGTGTGTGTGTGTGTGTGTGTGTGTGTGTGTCCATTTTGACTGCTGAGATGTAACACCAAATTAACACTGGCAGATGTTGCTACTCATGCAGAGGTGTGTGTGTGTGTGTGTGTGTGTGTGTGTGTGTGTGTGTGTTGACTGCTGAGATGTAACACCAAATTAACACTGGCAGATGTTGCTACTCATGCAGAGGTGTGTTTGTGTGTGTGTGTGTGTCCATGTTGACTGCTGAGATGTAACACCAAATTAACACTGGCAGATGTTGCTACTCATGCAGAGGTGTGTGTGTGTGTGTGTGTGTGTGTGTGTCCATGTTGACTGCTGAGATGTAACACCAAATTAACACTGGCAGATGTTGCTACTCATGCAGAGGTGTGTGTGTGTGTGTGTGTGTGTGTGTGTGTGTGTGTGTGTGTGTGTGTGTGTGTCGATGTTGACTGCTGAGATGTAACACCAAATTAACACTGGCAGATGTTGCTACTCATGCAGAGGTGTGAAAAGGGTGAAGAATTATGTGATAAGCTGCCACAGGACAAAAGGCTGAGCCAAGTTAAGCTGCAACAACTGTATTATTTAAGTAGTGCCAAGTTTCACAATTATTAAAGCAGTATTTGACATGATAAATCATCGTCATCATCATTTAGACTCAACCCAAGGTGGGTAAGGTAGGGTTGAGAGAACCAGAGAAAAACTTGATAGAATGAGATACTAACCAAAGTTCACCCAGCTGAATGAGCCACACTCCCATTCACTGGCCATTCAAGGCCCTGGGATCCTGGCTCCACCTGATATTTAAAAAATTTAAGTACAACATGATATAGCAGTTGCTGTTACAAATACTGAATGTAATGGTTCAGTGTTGTGTTGCAGTGCAGTGTGTGGTGGAGGGCAGGGCAGTATACCACACAACCAGTGTGTCTTGTGCAGTGTTGTGTTGCAGTGCAGTGTTTGGTGGAGGGCAGGGCAGTATACCACACAACCAGTGTGTCTTGTGCAGTGTTGTGTTGCAGTGCAGTGTTTGGTGGAGGGCAGGGCAGTATACCACACAACCAGTGTGTCTTGTGCAGTGTTGTGTTGCAGTGCAGTGTGTGGTGGAGGGCAGGGCAGTATACCACACAACCAGTGTGTCTTGTGCAGTGTTGTGTTGCAGTGCAGTGTGTGGTGGAGGGCAGGGCAGTATACCACACAACCAGTGTGTCTTGTGCAGTGTTGTGTTGCAGTGCAGTGTTTGGTGGAGGGCAGGGCAGTATACCACACAACCAGTGTGTCTTGTGCAGTGTTGTGTTGCAGTGCAGTGTTTGGTGGAGGGCAGGGCAGTATACCACACAACCAGTGTGTCTTGTGCAGTGTTGTGTTGCAGTGCAGTGTGTGGTGGAGGGCAGGGCAGTATACCACACAACCAGTGTGTCTTGTGCAGTGTTGTGTTGCAGTGCAGTGTGTGGTGGAGGGCAGGGCAGTATACCACACAACCAGTGTGTCGTGCAGTTTAAGACAGCATCGCCTCTTGTACCCTTGAGTGGTACAGCAGAATTCGTTCCATGGCCATGGAAAAATGTTGAATCATAGTCCTTGGTAATGCAGTATTATTGTGATAGAGCATCATATATTCCACTGGATAATTCTACAAATATCTAGACAAGTGTGTAAAATTAGAGTAGTTTCAACATCACAAAAGTACAGTTTGAATTTACCAGATGTTTTTCCTTTTGTTTAATGAAAGAGTAGTCCTCTGGTGACCATTTCTGTTGAAAAACTATTTGGTATATAGTATATATCTCTTTCATGAGAAAATTATGAATTTCTTTATCGATCCATCATCCAATCCTGTGTTGCTCCATGAGGAGCGTGGGAGCCCAGGGCTAGGCAAGTTGGTCCTGACATTGAATATGAGAATGACCAACCTCACTCATCCCATAGTGGCATTACATGAGCAATAAACCCCAAACATCCCTTGGATATAAACCTACAGAGGTTCAATCCGATTGGAGCATCTTGGTGAGTGTAATTATGATAAAGATGCATTCTTTTGGGACTGAAGAGGGATGTCTTCATGTGGTGGCATTGATAAAACCAGGTGGATCTGCTACCCAGGTATGCAAACATCCCTCAACTTCTTCCCTATCCCAGAGGATGGGCTCCGGGAGAAGGGCAGCTTTTACCTTCAGTCCGCTGAACCTCACATTCAGATGAGCCTGGGCTACAGCTGTAATGGTAATTTTCCTTCTTTTCCCTCTCTTTTTCATAGAGGTTATAGGAAAACACTCATTTGATTAGTATGTAAGGATCTAACTACAAAACTTATATAGATAGTGTGTGTATTTATTGTATTCTTGCTATTTTCAAATGTTTTTATTCAACTTATGAGGGGTTAGATATAGCCCTCATTAACTCTTCAGTACAATTAATCATCTTTAACATTAAAAAAATAAATAAAATGTAGTGGCAGCAAGAATAAGCTTATGTACTTTCCAGTTACCCTAACTTGGCTGAAAATTGCCATCTCTCCATCTTGAATGCTGATTTGTAGCACTAGCTTAACACTATAATATGATCCAAGTGACATAGAAGTGCCATGGGAAACTATACACTAGATGTATTCCTTCATTCTGCCATTGATCTGTGTGAAATAAGCTTCAGAAGGATAAAAATCTGTAGTGTTAAATCAAGTTTTTGCCAAACCTAAAGACTTGTTGGTGTTTCTGTGGCACAGGTGCTGCAGATCCACCAGTGGAGTCAGCCTGGCATGGAGATGAAGCAGGAGGATGGTGTTGTGCTGAAGGAGGAGAACAACACCTGCCCTCAGTGCTCTAAGGTAATGCATTAGTGTCTGGTGTTGTACTGAAGGAGGAGAACAACACCTGCCCTCAGTGCTCTAAGGTAATGCATTAGTGCTCTGGTGTTGTACTGAAGGAGAACAACACCTGCCCTCAGTGCTCTAAGGTAATGCATTAGTGCTCTGGTGTTGTACTGAAGGAGGAGAACAACACCTGCCCTCAGTGCACTAAGGTAATGCATTAGTGCTCTGGTGTTGTACTGAATGAGGAGAACAACACCTGCCCTCAGTGCTCTAAGGTAATGCATTAGTGCTCTGGTGTTGTACTGAAGGAGAACAACACCTGCCCTCAGTGCTCTAAGGTAATGCATTAGTGCTCTCTTTTGTTACTAGCATCATCATCAAACTCCTGGCAGTCAAATTTAGTTTTGTACACAAGATGAGTGTGTGTAATTGTTCCAGCCCAGACTTTGACTCTGTAAATGTGGTTCAGTGTCCAGTGAGGGAGGGTTGTGCAGGGCAGGATAGTGTGCTTTTGATAGACCATTGCCATGGTAGCAGTGGCCAGGAGGGAGGGATGCTGATGCTACCAAAATACCAGCACCCAGCCCTCATCAAGGCACTTACATATAAGTAGTAAATAGTTTTGAGTAATACTGTACATGATCTATATCCAGTAAAACTTATCTTTTCTTATGCAGTGAATAACTAAATATAATGGCTGGACAGGAGGGACGGTACAGAGCCACACTGGTTGAAGGGTCAGGGGCCTGTAATATAATGGTAGGATGGGAGGGACAGTACAGAGCCACTATGGCTGAAGAGTCAGGGGCCTGTAAGGTTAGCACTAAAGCCCAAGTTTGTCTCATCCTGGCCCGGTAGCGTTGTACCTCTGCTTATTCACAACCCACAAAGGTTGATGCACTGGACAGTACGGTACTGTAAATAGCTGGTGTGTGGCTCACTGTTGCAGGTTTACTTTAACCCCCATTCTGCTTGGGTAATGGTCACTTGACAATACAGTACTGCACTGGACAGTACAGTACTGTAAATAGCTGGTGTGTGGCTCACTGTTGCAGGTTTACTTCAACCCCCATTCTGCTTGGGTGATGGTCACTTGTAGTCAGATTGGAGGCCCAAGTTGACCAGTAACCAAGGAGACAACTTCCCTGCTTCATATCTAAGGCACACCTAAGGTGTGCGTGTGTACGTGCGTGTGTGTGTGTGTCTGTCTGTCTGTCTGTCTCCCCCCCCCCCCAGTAGACCTAATCCATGCTGTCTGTATTTCACATTGCTCACTGTGCACCAGGTCACTGTCTCACTCAACCTCAGGTACTTTTAGTGTTGGCAAAAGCTAGAGGGAGTTCTGGCCACTGATGCCATTGTTCCTCTTTCATCCACACTGGCTGAAGTCCAGGAATTTGAATAAGAATCTAGTTTATCTATCATCTACCCTAGTATTGTCAACTGCACTTCTTTTCCTTCCCCTGTATAGGAGTGATTTTCCTTCATTTTAAAACCAGGGCTGGGGAGTGCTCCATACTGTTGATTTTAGGAGCAATACAAGATTAGGTGATGGATGAAAAAGGCATACTGTATATCTTTAGAATACAAAGAGGTGAACAACACCGGCTTATATATCTGTAGAATATAAAAAGATTGAACAATAATAGCTGTAGTTTGATACACATTTGTGCAGCGTTAACTTGTGTGTGACTGACGTTAACTTTACTGAATGAATTGTTTTTCAGGACGGTGGCCATGTGGAGAGGATGGAGAGCAAGAGACTAATGAGGAGTGTGTATGAAAGTGAGATGGAGGGGAGGAGGAGGGGGAGACCAAGGATGAGATGGAGGGTTGGAGTGGAGAGGTATATGAGAGAGGGGGGCATGAGCTGGGAGCAGGGCAACATGGAGGCATTTTGTTTGTGGCCACCCTTTATGGTATGAAGGCATCTGGCAATAGGTATGTAGATATATAGATAATGTCAGCAATGAGGTAACAACCCTAGGTGCCACCCTTGCCCTGGGTATGACATGCTTCAACACCAACAACACTGCCATCGCTGGCTGCATGACACCACCAGCAACACCATTATCTTCTTGACCAGGTTTGTTAGGGCTATCTGTCTGTCTGTCTGTCTACCTACATACATTTAGCTATCTATAATCAGATAACTTATCGTGATGGGGATGGCTGGTAACAGGATGCCTCCTTGTCACCCTTTCTTCTGCCATCAGAATGCTCTTCCTCCACCTAACACTAATTTCATACAACCACAATTAGTATTCAAGTTGTGAGAATGACCCACATCTGTCAGATGAAAATAAACATACTATGGTCAAATTGGCCATGTAATCTGGCCACACTTGGTCATCGTTTATGCTGAAAAAGAGTCAGGAATTTTCAGTAGAAGTGAATGCAGTACAGGTATAGGAGTGAAGAAGGCTGTCTGTTCTGCTGGACTCGCTTTTACTCTTACTTGGCCATAAACTGACATCGTGAATGTTCAATTGTAACAGTAGATTAGGTCAAGGAGAAGGTGGAGGGATATGGTGGATGAGTGTGTGAGGAAGAGAGGTTTGGAAGTTGGTGAGGCTAGGGGACTGACAAGAGATTGAGCTGGCTGGATGATTGTTGTGAGGAGAAGCGCATGATCAGGGATTTGGCACCCCATTTTAATGTGGCAGCGTCCGCATGGACTCAATCGGTTACGTTTATGTGAAGCTACAGAATGTGGTGAATGTTTTTGGCATATCCCATAGAGCCAGGATTCCAGGGGCTTGCATGGTGATTGAACGGAAGTGTGGTCCATTGGGCTGTCTGGACATTGCTACTCCTCACCCTGCCCTATGGTGGGAAAGGAGGTCCGGATGATGATGATGATGAATAGATTAATGCCAGAAAAGGTGCTAGTCACAAAACACAAGAAACAATGTAGAGCAGTAACCTGGTCTTGCTCTGCTATTGACCTGCGAATTACGGCACAGAAGAACGAAGGTCTGGGCCAAGTTAAGGTGAAAAAGGTCTTGTGAATAACTAAGTCTCACAGGTGGAAGTCATACCAGTTTAATTTTCTGGGAACCAGAAGGACATGTAAACACTGGCTCATATTTTGTTCAGGCCACCAAATGTCCTTCATTAATAGGTGCAGCTAATGTACTGTTTGGTGGGATGATCCAGCCACATCACATTAGTTGATAGGTTGTCATGTTAATTTTTTACATGCATTTACATTCCTGAAATAGACAAACCAGGAATGAATATTAATAGTAAATAGACAGATGTTTGTTTTTATTAAAGTATTACTGATTTAGTTTGTCGTTGCATCTTGTGTTTTGTTGTGGCCTGAGGTATTCTGAATGTGAATGCAGTGGAATGCTGGCCAAAATTATCCTCTTACAGTCCACCAATTTACTTTCACGGGATAGGGAAGGAGTTGAGGAACTTTTGTTTAACCAGGCTGCTTGGTTATATCAATGTTATTGCTGCAGACATTTTGGTAATAAGTCATGTAAGCAAAGAACATTTTATATAATCTAAAAACAACTCTTTCACAGGTGTGTCCAGATTTCCTCCTGCTATGTACTGTTGCCCTTGGCTTAATCACATGGCACAGTGTACTAGAGGCTCATGTCCCATTCTCCATCCTCACACATGTATGCCGCTGTGGCAACCAGTCCACCCCAGGCATAGACTGTGAATCCATGCATCAGGTAGGGCACATATGGAGCTGGGGGCTTTACTTAAGTTACTGGGAAGTAGTGTTGTTGCACTGAGAGAAATATTTCCCTTGGTAATACCTAGATAGCTATACAGTAAACCTTTGATATCTCCAAGTTAGCAGCCAAGACTGATTTAACTTGCAAGATTTACTGACCCAGTTGCATTACCTATGTGTTGTTCTATTGTTGCCTACTTCCAGCATGCTGCTGCATCAGTGCTCTGTTGTGTTAATGCATTTCAACCAGTGATAATTGACCAAAATGCACTTCAGCACCACCATACCACCTCCCTGAAAGGATCCCTGACTCAGGTCATGAAACTGAAACGTCCTTCCTTTCCAAAAAAATAATAATAAGAAGAAGAAAAAAAAAATTCAATGTAATGTTTGATGAAGTCATACTTGTGCCTCTTACATAGATGTATCAGGTAAGGGACGAAAGTTATCCACTGCTGATCACCCAGCAAAGGACAGCCCTCAGAGATGCAGAGATATTGAGGATTTTATTGTACTGTACAGTATAGTTTTGACAGTGTGTATTGTGATGGAATGGATGTTGTAATTGTACAGTACAGTACAGTGGTTTATATATGTAGTGCTGTGCCACCCCAGTCTGTCCAGTTGAGTAGACCCATCAACCACAGGCAACTGCCCTCGCAGGGCATCCCATGCAGTGAGCCAGTGTTCTTACGTGGCAGTCAGGAGGTTTGGTTTCTGGATGGTCACTGAATTTACATCACCCAGTTAACAGGGGCACCATAATAGGCTCTACATCTCCCTGATTCTTGGTGTATGGTTACCACCCAGCATTGTAAATGGTTCCCTGAGTAACAGGAAACCATCTGGCTTGTCACTCAGGAGAAAGCCATGTGAAGTGGAAGGAAGAGTAATATATAGTGGTGGCAGGGATGAGAGAAATAGGAAGAGAGGGGGACAGACACAGAAAAAGATTGATACATTGGCAGCACTTCATCATGTGAGTGGATGATGGTCACCTCCACTTACTACCATGTTTAGTGTAATGTAACAAAATAGCAGCAGTGTTTACATGGTGCACAAAATGAACTATATTTAACATTATGTATCAGATGAAATGTGTGCAATGTTGGTTGAGTGTTTGTGTTTGGATGTAGGTATTTGTATATGATTTACCCTGTGGTTGCATTGACAAGCCCACCACAACATCCTGGCAGGGGCTGGTCTGGTGCTGGGCCTCAAGTTGGCTGGGTCCAGTAATAACCAGGCCTTTGATGTACTAGGCAAATACACCACTATGTTCACAATCTTTACTAACAGGTAAATATCAATTGGTATTTATTTAATTTACCTGTGAGGCAGTAGATGATGGGGAGTTTTCTTGTGGATAGAAGTAATAATAGTAGTTCTAGCCCCAGGTTCTTCTGACATGTGAGCCCAGTGGACTGCAGACTTAAGTTCCCTTTCTCCTACAGTCCACCATCCTCATTTGAGAGGATAGGGAAGTGGTTGAGGGATGTTTGTATAACCAGGCCGTTGAGCCACCCAGATCACATGAAAGCATCCTTCTCTAGTGCCTTGCTTGTGAGTGAAACTGTGTATTAGCCTGAGTAATTATATATGTTAGCTGTTTGAACCTCCCCCCCCCACCAAACACTCATTGTTACTCTCTTCTCAAGTCATTTGTTATTAATAATGAGTGAGAAAGGGTGACATAGACCAACTAACAGGTCTGTCATTTTCTCAGTAGTGTTGCTGAGGTGGCAGGACCATCAGCTGTGTAAACCTGTCTGAACACATCCGTACTGACACTGTCCCTGATGATGGCTGGTGTGGGTGGTCTGGATGTTGTGCGTATCATCCGAAATCTCCAGTCACATGTTGGTCCCGCTAATTCTACTGTTGGAACACTCACCATCCACTCATTTGATGTAGTGCTGCTCTGGGTGTCTGGCCTTTCCCCTTTTACATCCTTCCTTTTCTTTTTTCTTTCCTTCATTCTTTCCTCTTTCTTCCTCCTATGGGTAACTCTACACTGAGTGACAAGCCAAATAGTTTCCTCTACACCAGGAAACCATTTACTATTCTGGATGGTAACCATATACCCGGTAACCAAATTATGGTGCCTGGTGGTTTAGTGGGTAATTACGGCGCTCCAATCGGATTGAGCCGGTGCAGGTTTATATCCAAGGGGTGGTTGGGGTTTATTGCTCATGTAATGCCACTCAGGGATGAGTGAGGCTGATCACTCATCTCAAATGTCAGGACCAATTTGCCTAGCCCTAGGTTCATACACTCCTCATGGGGTGACATATGATTGGATGATGAATGGATGGATTATATAAGATGTATTGCCTTAACCTCCTGGTCTTGAGGATATATTGGCTACTGCTAGATAATTTTATTCATGTTAGGAGAGATGGCCGAAGAACAGCAATCTGGTAAACAAGGCTGACCAGTGCAAGAATGGAATATGTTTTGTAAATATAAGTATGATTTGTATATATGGTTGGCATCACCAGTGGGTTGGTGCCAGAAAATGTGAAATCTTGAAAGGATTGATGCCTAATCCAACTTGGGTGCACTCAGTTAATTGATTAGAGGATAGAGCCTTGTTTAGATATACAGTTTGTTGGCCAGCACCACCAACATGGCCGTGGCTTGCCTTCTCATGGCCTGTCTGGCCACCACCAGCATGGCTGTGGCTTGCCTCCTCATGGCCTGCATGGCCACCACCAACATGGCCGTGGCTTGCCTCCTCATGGCCTGCCTGGCCACCACCAACATGGCCGTGGCTTGCCTCCTCATGACCTGCCTCCCCAAGCTGCCCACACACTCCAACAGCAACAGCTGCTGCCACTTCCAGGTCACTCCACTGACTTTGTTACATATTTCAGAGGCTTGATTGATGAAATAATGGCCAGTGTTGTGGGTATCATTCTTAGTACCTCATCTTTAGCAGTTTGTTACATACTCCATATTAACACAGGTGCTGCACAGGGATGCCTTTGTGTGGTGACACTGATATAATTGGTCAGATCAACTGCCTGGTTAGACAGACTTCCCTCACCTCCCTCCGTGTTTCCCAAAAGGACGATGGAGGACTACTGAAGGAGGGAACTTAACCTGCAGTCCACTTGGTTCACATATCAGATGAACTTGGGGCTGCCACCACCACTACTACTACTACTACTAATGTTAACATTCTCTTGTATGATATTTAAATTATATCAGCGTAGTTGTGTCAGTAACAGGAGAGAATTTTCAGTAGACTGTAGCACCAGTCGAGCAGGGCAGTACTCCCGAGGTGGATGGAAAGCTGATGACAGGGAGTGCTGGAGTTCCCGTTTCATCAGCCCTCAGGACTAGTTCATGACCATCCCCTTTGCTGAACTTTTTCAGTGTCTCAGTTACACAGAGAGTAGGCCAGCATGCTCTCCAGTACAAATTTCTCTAACTGTCTACACCAAACTACATGCACAGTACACACTACACTTCCTATTCAAAATTTAACCAAAACGGCATCTCATCACCAAGCCTCGGAATCACCAGGGGGGGGGACCATAAATGCCCCCACCATCCGCCCCTCTCCCGGTGACGACTCGAGGTGCCTGGAACCACTGTCTGACTTCTTCATTTCTGCAACATTCGCGGCCTTTCCTCTAACTTTCGCTCTGTTGAGCACCACCTCTCCTCCTCTAAACCTCACCTTCTTTTTCTAACTGAGACTCAGCTGTCTGAGGCAACTGACAGCAAACCCTTTTCTTTATCTTCCTACTTTCTCTATACTCATTTCAAAGCCAAAGGTGGCTGTTGTGTATATATACCAAAGACTTATCTTGCTCTCGTGTTCCTGAACTCGATTCTTCTGAATTCTCTACACTCTGGCTTCGGCTTTCCTGTCATTCTCTGACTAAATATATCTGTGCTGTTTACGTATCCCCTAATTCTACTGACTATCAAAACTTCTTCGACTATCTTACTTCTATGATGGAACACATTCTATCCATTTCTCCTTTCTCTGAAATCTCCATTCTAGGAGACTTCAATGTTCACCACCACCTTTGGCTCTCCTCTCCTTTCACTGATCCACCTGGTGAACAAGCCAACATCTTTTCTATCCTTAATTACCTAGAGCAGCTTGTACAGCACCCTACCCATATCCCTGACCGCCTTGGAGAGAGCTCCAACATACTTGACCTCTTCCTCACAACTAATCCTTCTGCTTACTCTGTTAATCTTTTCTCTCCGTTGGGCTTCTCCCATCACAACCTTATTACCTTAACCTGTCCTATCACTCCGGTACGGCCTGTGGACCCTCCAGGGAAATGTCGTCTGTGGCATTTTGGAGCCGCGGACTGGGAGGCCCTCAGGCAGTACTTCTTTGATTTTCCCTGGAATGATTATTGCTTCCATGGCCGTGAGCCATCTGAGTGTGCCTTGCGCATTACGGAGGTCATTCTCTCGGTCATGGAAGCATACATTCCTTTCTCATATCCTTTGACTAACGCAAGAAAGCCTTGGTTTAATCACGCTTGTTCTAATGCTGTCCGCAACAAGGAGAGGGCCTACAAAAGGTACCGGAGCCAACCCACCCCTGAATCACATCATCTTTACGTTTCTGCCCGGAATCATGCTAAGTCTGTTCTTCGCTCTACTAAAAATAATTTCATCCATACTAAATGCTCTCAACTCTCCAACTCGAATTCTTCCCGCTTCTTCTGGCACCTTGCCAAAAATCTAACAACTTTACCTCCTCATCTTTCCCTCCTTTTTTCTACTCTGATGGTTCTGTAGCTATTTCTTCTACTGATAAAGCAGATCTCTTCGCACAGACTTTCTCCTCCAATTCCACCTTAGACGATTCCGGTGCTGTTCCTCCATCACTTCCCCCCTCTGACTTCCTCATGGCTGACATTAAAATTTCTTCAGCTGATGTATTTTCTGCCATCACTGGCCTCAGTACTAACAAGGCATATGGGCCTGATGGGGTCCCTCCTGTTGTTCTCAAGAACTGTGCTTCTGTGCTTACACCCTGCCTAGGCAAACTCTTTCGCCTTTGTCTGTCAACTTGTACCTTTCCTTCTTGCTGGAAGTTTGCTCTCATTCAGCCAGTCCCAAAGAAGGGTGACCACTCCCAACCCTCCAGCTATCGTCCAATTGCTTTAACGTCCTGTATTTCAAAAGTTTTCGAGTCAATTCTCAATAGAAAAATTTTAAGTCATCTTTCCTATCACAACCTTCTTTCTGATCGTCAGTACGGGTTCCGTCAGGGACGCTCCACTGGCGATCTTCTCACCTACCTTTCAGACTCCTGGTCATCCTCCTTTCGGGACTTTGGCAAAAGCTTTGCCATTGCACTTGACATCTCAAAGGCTTTCGATCGAGTCTGGCATAAATCTTTAATTTCCAAACTGCTCTCTTACGGTTTCTATCCTTCTATCTGTGCCTTCATCGCTAGCTTCCTTTCTGGTCGTTCTATAGCCGCTGTTGTAGACGGCCATCGTTCTTCTCCTAGATCTATCAACAGTGGTGTTCCTCAGGGCTCTGTCCTATCACCAACTCTCTTCCTTTTATTCATCAATGATCTTCTAAGCTGTACATCTAACCCTATCCACTTATATGCTGATGACTCCACCCTTTACCTTTCCATTTGGTTCCCGCAACGCCCATCTCAACAGTTACTTCAACAAACAAGGGATGAGGCTATGGCACACCTAATGTCTGACTTGGCTCGTATCTCTGACTTCGGTAAAAATAATATGCTTGTTTTTAATGCATCAAAGACTCAGTTCTTACATCTATCAACCCGACAAAATCTTCCACAGGTATACCCACTAATGTTTAGTAATATTCAGCTTAATCCTGCATCATCCTTGAACGTGCCTGGGGTTTCATTTACTCAGGACTTATCTTGGAAAGATCATATTACATCTCTTGTAAAATCTGCTTCCAAGAGATTGGGTGTGCTAAGCCAACTCCGTATCTTATTTACCTCTGCACGATTGTTGACTCTATACAGGGGTTTTATCCGCCCCTGTGTGGAGTACAACTCTCATGTGTGGGGAGGCTCCCCACATACAGCTCTTCTCAGTAGGGTGGAGTCAAAGGCTTTTCGTCTCATTAACTCTCCTCCTCTTACTGACTCCCTTCAACCTCTGTCTCTTCGCCGCACTGTTGCATCTTTATCTCTTTTCTATCGCTACTTTAATGGTCACTGCTCCTCTGAGCTGTCTGCTTGCATTCCTCCACCTTTACAACGGGCGCGTAGCACCCGTCTGGCAACAAACTCTCATCCCTTTTCTGTCTAACTCTCTAATGCAAGAGTTAACCGTTACTCCCAGTCTTTCATTTATGCAACAGGTCAACTCTGGATCTGTCTCCCTCTGTCTCTATTTCCTGCTGCCTATGATCTCCAGTCTTTCAAACGCAGAGTGTCCAGGCATCTCAAAATGATCGGATCTTGAATTTGGCTGTCTATTGTATTTTGTTTTTCTCTTGGAGGGAACTGTAAACTGCGTGCTGATGGCCTTTGGTTCCTTCTTCCTCGCATAAAAAAAAAAAAGTTGGAGTATGCTGAAGAAATATCATATTTTTCCCAACATTATCCAGCTACTCTTGTGAAGCAGTTAGCTGGTTTATCCTGTGGCTTAACTGTCAGTCCATTGAATTACTTAGCTGCACCCTGGCCCAGCCCATTATGTCAGTGTGAATGCCTTTGTCTGTGAGGTTTAATCAGGATTCTCAGGGCTTGAATAGTGCAGGAATGAATGTGTGGGATTCATTCATTTGGCCAGACTTTTTATTTTATTTTTTTATCCATCCATCCATCATCTAATCTTGTGTTGCCCTATGAGGAGTGTAGTAGCTTGGGGCCAGACAAGTTGGCCCTGACATTTAAGATGAGAATGACCAACCTCACTCATCCCTGAGTGGCATTACGTGAGCAGTCAACCACATCCACCCCTTGGATATAAAACTACATGGGCTCACTCCAATTGGAGTGCCTTAATTACCCACTAAACCACCAGGTGGTTATATGGTTATTATTATTATTATTATTATTAAACACTGGTGGTAGGTGGGGGCACTCACCATCCACTCCCTTGATATTGTGCTACTTTGAGTGTCTGCTCTTTCCTTTCTTCCTTCGTTTTCTGTCTTTCTTTCCTTCATTCTTTCCCCGTCCTTCTGCCTACGGGTGACTTTACACTCCCTCTTCTGCCTTTCTTTCCTTCCTTCTTCCCCTTCCTTCTGTCTACGGGTGACTCTACACTGAGTGACCAGCCAAATGATTTCCTGAACACCAGGAAACCATTTATTACACTGGGTGGTAACGATATAGCCAAATTATGGGACCTGGTGATTTAGTGGGTAATTAAGGGACTCCAGTGGGATTGAACCCGTGCAGGTTTATATCCAAGGGGTGGTTGGGTTTTATTGCTCACGTAATGCCTCTCAAGGATCAGTGAGGCTGGTCACTCTCATTAAATGTCAGGACCACCTTGCCTAGCCCCGGGCTCCTACACTCCTTATGGAGCAACATAGGACTGGATGATGGATGGATGGATATTTATTTTCTTCACTCATCCCGTTGTTCTGGTGCCAACATCATTTTCCCATGACAAGTTGTAGTTTCACAATATTGTTACGTATTACATACAAAGTTGTTTAGTCACAATTAACAATGTGTAATATAGTGTGAATGGTAAACAACCAAACACCATTTCACTGTAAAGTGTGGCTTGGGATAGGATGTGCAATCAGATGGCCTTTTTCAATGAAAACAACCTAGGGTAAAGGGAAGGCGTTAGAGAAATATATTGTATATATGTTTAAAGTCTTGAAGAAATATTTACCTTGCTGGTATACTTTAATGTAATCAGTACTACTTTATTGAGGTGTGTAATATACATGATAAAATTGTGATGCTTCTATTCATGTATAAATCCCAGTTGTCTGTGGGGTTTGGCATCTCTGAATATGTGACCTCAGCACCACTCCCAGAGGGGATGCCAGCCAGCTAGGGCAGAACGCACTTATCATTAGAATGACAGGGACATATTAACTCTGAGCTCTCTGTGTCGCAGTTGTATCTTTCTGTGGCTAATAAACAGAGATTTAATCTGCTCAGTTTCAATTCACCAGCACATGCTACCTCTAAAATTCCTTCAACAGGATTCTACACTGATTCCCACCATCTCCAGTGTGTGGGAAGACGTTTTGGTGGAGTGTGTCAGCTGGAAGTGACTCCGACCAGGCGCAACGTTATAACCTTGTTTGGAACAGAGAGGTCACATCTAAGCTGATATAAGTTGGTGATCAGCTGTGGGGTTCCAAGCTGATATAATAGTGACCAGTTGAGGAATCCATACAGCCGAAACACCGTCCAAGAGTGGGCAAGAGGTATAAATGATGATGATGATGATGATTCTTTGTGGTGTAATGTTTGTGTAATGTGTGATGTACTAACAGGTGCTGCATCATCTGTATGTGCTGGCCACTGAGCCTTAACTGGTCATGATGGTAGACGTTAACACCGGTCGCCTCTGTCAGGTCAAGGTGTTGGTTGGGTAAGTCACCAAGATACCACTTTCATATTCCCCCTTTCAATGTTTCTGAATCCTGCATAACTGTTGTACTTTTCTTTTTCCATATTTCTGGACCTTGTCTTACCCCCATTTGCTAAATAGGACTGTCTGTATTGTCCTCTTGGCCAAAGTGCCTGAAACAGACAACATTGGCAGAGAATGTTAGTTCTGGTTGGTGTTTTGGTGATGAATTGGTGGTCTGGACAGGTTTACATTCTAGAGGTAAAACATGGAGAGGAAACTGTGCAATTTATTTTTATGCCAAAACTTTTTCTCCTCTCAGTTTGTCAGAGCCTGAATACTGTATCTTCATTGTGACAGTTGGGCTTTTAACCAGTCATGTATGATTTTTTTGAGAAACACACAGTAGCAGTGACCTCTGATGTTGTGCTGTCATGAAACTTGCCACACAAACAGCCTACTGTATATAACATTAAAACTCCACTACTGTCCCATCCAGATTTCAAGGAGCGTGTAACCTGGAGTGAAGTACGAGGTGGTGGCGCCAACGCTGCTTCCTGAATTGAGTAAACTATCCACAGTGACCCAGGAAGCAGAAACCCCTGACCACCACTACTGGCCTGTCACCTTGACCCGAGGCCACACCAACTGGGACATCCTGGCTTGGCTGCTGAGATCTGGGGCAGGTGTAGCAGTTAAACTTTTAGATGATCAACACCCCTATACCAGAACCACCACCCCTCACCCTGCTGCTGCTAACCTGTCAGCACCTTTATTTACAACTGATCCAGCTGCTGGTTGGATCATTAAGGTATGTTGGTTGGTAAGCTGTGGCAGACACATTTAGTCTTCCCACAGAGGTTGTCATTGTATATTAGTCTGTACAGTTTGTCATCCATTTCTTATCCTTATGTGAAAATCCCTAATGTACTTGTATGCAAACTTTATTAATAATCTTGGTGTTCATTCATGTTAATAATCCTGGTGTTCATTCCTGTTAATAATCCTGGTGTTCATTCCTGTTAATAATCTTGGTGTTCATTCCTGTTAATAATCTTGGTGTTCATTCCTGTTAATAATCTTGGTGTTCATTCCTGTTAACCCCTTAAACGCGGATCATCGCGTTTGCGACACTCGGCGAAAAGACATAACGGCGGATCGTCGCGTTTGCGATTCTAGTAAATTTTGAATAACCGCGGGCAAGCAGGCTCCAGCTGGTATTGTCTATCAGTACCGCCACCCTTTGGCTACTTTTAGCACACTTGACCTTTGTACTACTGACCTCGGTTGTTGCCAAGTATCATTTTTTTTACCCACCCACGCACCGCTGCCCGGCCCTCCCTCGTCGTGCGATATGGCAGCGGGCGGACAGCTCAGACGTGTCAATCTGCGCCTTCCTCTCACAAGCACTTTATGCTAATTGAAAACGCTTGTTTCCCCAGTTGTCACACTAGCATTTTTTCCCGTGGTTTGCCCCTGTTTAGCGTCAGTCTACCAGAATCTTTGAAGGTGACACCATGTCAAACTCAAGCTCTTCCGAGTCTGTGCCTTCCAGCCCTCCGAAAAAGGGCTTTGTGACCTCCACCCCGTACAAACCCTTACAAGGAACTGCTAAGGGCCTTAGTGACTCGGCTATAGGGATTGAATTGTTGAAAGTGTCAATGGATTATGGTAGTGACGTCAGTGTGTTATCTAGCCTTGCCGAGTCAGACACTCTATAGAGTGCTGAGTCTGAGGTGCCTGAAGTGACAATTCCTGTGCCCAGCACCTCAACAGGCAAGGCTCCAGTGAAAAGGGGCCTAGTGTATGGAAAGGAGGCCAAGAGGAGACGAAGTGGTGACCCCGCTTCCCAGCCATTGTCTTCCTCAGACCGGCCATTGTCCCCTACACCAGGTCACGCCGCCGCCACCCGCCACGCACTCCCAGCCCCATTCTCTCATCGTCATCTTCAGCTGTACTTTCTCCAGAGTCTTCTGAGTCTCCTTCACCACCTCGGAAGGGAAGTAAGCAGTCTGGTTTACATAGAGGTTTTCGTAGGCCCAGTGTCCGTGCTAGTAGGAGTAGAAAAGTGTCTCCTAGTGTAAGAGTTAGTGCTAAGGTTACTCGCACTAGGCAACTCACCACTCAGGCCACTGCGAGTGACCTTGAACCTTCGCGTTATCTCCCCACCACCACACCACCACCACACCGACACGACCTAGCACAGCCTCTGCCACACGGCCTGCCTCACCCACTGCCACACGGCCTGCCTCACCCCCCGCCGCCCCCACCACCTCCCAGCCTAGGCAGGGCACTCTGGATGCCTTCGTGTGGTCTGAGGGCTCAGATTTTGTGCCAGAAGATCTGCCCTTTGATGCCAGTGGGTGTGGGATACAGGCTGACTTCCCTGTCCCAGAGGATGGTGAATGTCTGGCCTACCTGTTGGCCTTCCTTGATAACGAAGTAATGGAGCAGATTTGTACCGAGATGAACAGGTACGAGGGGCAATCTGCTGCAGTTCGTGAAGGTGAAGGTGAAGCTGCAATGCCATCCACGTCGCGGATGGCAGCATGGGTTCCTGTAACGATCAGGGAACTATTTGTATTTATCGGCTTGATGCTTCTTATGCCACATAACTAGAAGCACAAGCTCGAGGAATACTGGAGTGCTGACGATCTTTGCCCCACACCCATCTTCAACAAATACATGAGTCATGATCGTTTCAGGCAACTCATGACTTACCTTCACTTTGCAAACAACGATGAGCCTTCCCAAACTGACCCACTATGGAAAGTGAGAGGAATCCTGAACCTGATCAAGGACAAGTTTACGACGTTCCTTCGGCCCTTCAAGAAAGTTGTGATTGACGAGTCCTTGGTTTTGTTCAGGGGCCGTCTTCGGTTTGTGCAGTATATTCCTAGCAAACGCCACTGCTTTGGAATAAAGTTTTTCGTGCTGTGCGACTGCAAGACGGGGTTCATCCTAGACTTCGTTATCTACACCGCCAGCAATGTGGACTTGGACAAGACTGACCCCCTTGGATTCTCTGGTTCTGTGGTGAAAGTGCTTTTGGGAAAGTACTTTGCCGGGAATCATGTCCTGTATACGGACAATTATTATACAGCTCCCAAACTCGCCAAGTACCTTTCAGAACACGGCGTCGGATCCTGTGGCACTGTCCGTAGCAATAGGGCACACTACCCTGCCTTCCCCGAGGCTGAAGGATCAAAGCGGGGAGACGTGCACCTGAAAAAAACTGACAAAATGCTGGCGATCAGGTGGCACGATAAGAGAATCGTCAATGTGCTCTCCACAGTTCACAAGGGGGAAATGCAAGCCACAGGGAAGGTAGACAGAAGGACTGGCGATCCTGTGATGAAGCCTGATGCTGTGATTGACTACAACGTCAATATGCGGCTGGTGGACAAGTCTGACATGATGATCGGAGAGATAGACTGCCTGAGGGGGAACCGTCGCTGGTACAGGAAGGTGTTCTTGCACTTGCTTGATATGTGCATGCTGAACGCCTTCATCCTGTATAAGATCAAGAACAGGAAGCCAGCAAACTACTCTCTCCGGCGTTTTTCTAAGACTTGTGTGTACCAGCTGCTTCAGCATTTTGGGCAGGTACTGCCATCAGGTCCCAGGCGCCACTCACACACACCTCCAGACCGCCTACAGTGTCAGGACTACCTTCAGCGACACCGCCTGGAGTCACTGCCTAGCACTGCCAAGAGGGGACAAGCACTCAGGAGGTGTCATGTGTGCAGCCACACTACCAGGCAAGACAGAACATTTAGGCGCACCTCCTTGCAGTGCAAAGAGTGCAAAATTCCCCTCTGCTCTTACCCGTGTTTCTTTGACTACCATAGCCTGACTAGATATTGAAAATAAGGGTAAGAATCTTGAAAATAATACCGAGAGTGACAGTGATACTAGTGTTTAGTTTTCTTTTACGTACTGACAGTGACAGTCTGATGAGTGTAAATTAGTGTATGTACTTGTAAAAGCACTGACAGTGACAGTGATTTCAGTGTAAATAATTGTACATAGTAATAATATAAGTATTGAGAGTGACAGTCACTCCAATGTAAGAAGTTGAAAGCATATGTTTCTATTCTATGTTCTGACAGTGACAGTTTGTTGTGTAGAAAATATTATTTTTATAACAAATGACAGTGACACTGATGAATAAGGCAAAAAACTGACAGCTAGAGTGAAAGTGAGCGATAGAAATGAAGTGCAAGTGGCCGACAGGAGAGAGAATAAAGTGCCTGCCGTAAGGCAGAATAAACTCGCGCCGCGGTGGTCTTTCTCATTCCCGCTTCACTATACTGGCAGTGACAGTGATTTTTAGGGCCGTAATAGTGCCAAGCGAGCCTTTGCGAAGTACTATGAAGGAAAATAATGTAGTATACGTGTTTTTAGCTGTGAAAAGGGAAATGTGTGTTCAGTGACGGGAAGATCGCCGCCACGCTGCATGTCGGCCGTACGCTCCGTTCATTATAGCCTTATTTTCAGTGCTTATTGTACAAATACGGATTCCAAACTACCTGTACGTTGTTGTATAAAGTGTACTGTGACAGATTGAGGCTGTGGTAGAAAGGAAACCGGGTTGCTGGAGGTGTGAAAGTGAAGACTTTGTTACCCAACTTTGCAAGTCTTCACAAGTCCTTTGGTAGTCCACGAAGGCTCAACACCTGTCTCAGGAGAAAGCTGAATGTAAGTACTATATGCCATAAAAATTTTAATGTTCTAGGTTTAATCTCTGATTTTTGGCAAATATTTTCCCACAGGTACTCAGACCCTGCTACAACCCCGCCACACGGGGGGGATCGGCCGTACACGGCCAGGTTTAAGGGGTTAATAATCTTGGTGGTCATTCCTGTTAATAATCTTGGTGTTCATTCATGTTAATAATCTTGGTGTTCATTCCTGTTAATATCCTTGGTGGTCATTCCTGTTAATAACCTTGGTGTTCATTCCTGTTAATAATCTTGGTGTTCATTCCTGTTAATAATCTTGGTGTTCATTCCTGTTAATAATCTTGGTGTTCATTCAGTTTTTTCCTAACGTAAAAATCCCTTATGTACTTGTGTGCATCACTTTACACTTTCTTTGACACTTCAGTTTATTTAATTTGATGGATGAATAAGAATTTGGATGAATTGATGTAGTTATTTATTTGTCATACACTATATCTTCCCCAACACTTCCACAGCTGTGTACTTAGTGAGGTCAGTGGCTGCTCTGCTCAGCTGGTGCATGCACTAGTTGGTGTTACATCACCCTCATCGTCGGCAGCATCAACCAATACGTCATCCTGGTCATCAACCAAACCATCTTCACCATCATCCAGGTCACTGGGGTCATCTGAAGGCTGCAGCAATGAGTGGAGAGAAGAGGACAATGAAAATGGGTTCACTGCAGCACTTGACAATTGTATACAAGCACCTGTCTTTTGGAATGCCCCAGACCGTACCCAACTGACTGGCAGCACTACAGGTGATATTTATTATATTTTGTCAGTATAATGCACAAATCCTGCACCAGCACCACACAACACATGTAGTAGTGTCCTGAAGCACATGTGAAATGTGAACCCAGTGAACTTTGGGCTGAAGCTGCCCTCCCTATGCAGTTCACCATCCACTTTTCTGGGGATAGGGAGGCAGCTGAGGAATGTTTGTCAGACCTGGCAGTGGAGCTGACCAGTACACCACATGAAGGCATCCCTCTTTGTACACTTTACTAAGCTTATATTGTTTGTAAAATGGCTTGTGTACTACATCTGTCTTCACTCATGTTAACAAACACTGCATAATGAAGTCATTTAGATGGAATATCAAAGCAACAAAAACTAAACCATTTTTGTTAATAGTAAACTTATAGAGGCTTGTTGATGCTGTTATGTGGGTAGGCACCATTATAAATACTTGCCAGTGTATCACCTCAGACATTACAACAGTTGTGACAAGATTAAGGTATCAAATAACATCCATCCATCCATCATCCAATCCTACATTGCCCCATGAGGAGCATAGGAGCCCAGGGCTAGGCAGTTGGTCCTGACATTTAAGATGAGAGTGACCAGCCTCACTCATCCCTGAGTGGCATTACATGAGCAGTGAACCTCAACCACCCCTTGCATATAAACCACCGGTTCAATCCGATTGGAGTGAAATAATTACTAAACCACCAGGTGCCAAAATTTGGTTATATGGTTACCATCCAGCGTAGTCAATGGTTTCCTGATGTACAGGAAACCATTTGGCTTGTCACTCAATGTAGAGTCGCCCACAGGCAGAAGGAAGAGGAAAGAATGAAGTAAAGAAAGACAGAAGAGAGAGTGTAAAGTTACCTGTAGGCAGAAGGACAAGGAAAGAATGAAGTAAAGGAAGACAGAAGAGGATGGAAGGAAAGAAGGATGGAGGAGACATGTTAGGAATAACTTTATGTGACCTGACTCTGGCTTGTTCCTGCTGTTATATAGGTAGGCACCATTATAAATACTTGCCGGTGTATAACCTCAGATATTGCCATGATTGCGACAAAATTAAGTATCAAGTATCCTGGAATTTTGTAACATGTTTGGAATAACTTTGTGTGACCTGGTGGGTTAATCAAGAACACAGATTACTAACCATGTGGGGAGGATGAAGAACAAGAGACTGTGCATGAGGTGGAGGGGGAGACCGGGGATAAGATGGGAGGATGAATTGTAAAGATAAATGGAGGATATGAGTTGGAGAGAGGGCAGCCAAAGGACAGGGCAGTGTGGAAGCAGTTTGTTTCTGGTCACCCCATACAGGATTAAGGGTTGTGGCAATTGTAAGTTAAATTATTCCTGTGTATTGCCAGCAGCCTAAAACCATAAAGGTTACTTGTGTTTATTGTTGTTGTATGCAATCAGTAGCCAGAGTCAGGAGTTTGAGGATGTGATTTCACTTCCAATAGCTTATCTTGGGATCTTTATGCATCCATTACACTACATAATATGCATTATTAAAGGTCACCAGAATCAAAGAGAGTGTACTGAGATCTTATGGTAATGTGGAGAGAATGGATAACAATAGAGTGGTTATATCTGAACGAATATGAAGGAGGGAGGAGGCGAGGTAGGCCAAGGAGAAGGTGGAGAGATACGGTGGATGAGTGTTTGAGGAAGAGAGATTTGGAAGTCGGTGAGGCTAGGAGACTGACAACAGATCGAGCTGCCTGGATGAATATTGTGAGATGTGCCTGGTCAGGGATTTGGCACCCCTTTTTAACATAAAGTGTCTCTATCGGATACGTTTATGTGAAGCTACAGAACGTGGTGAATGTTTTTGGCGTATCAGATACAGCAGGATTCTGTGGGCTTGAATGGTGAGTGAATGGAGGCGTGGCCTATTGGACTTGGCAAATTTGGGCTGTCTGGACGTTACTACTCCTCACCCTGCCCTTGGGTGGGAAAGGAGGTCCAGATGATGATCATAGGTCATATGTCAAATTTGTTTGTGGTTTAGACATAACTTTTATTTTTTTTAAAACTGCCTTATATATATATCTATATATATATATATATATATCTATTTATATATATATATATATATATATATATATATATATATATATATATATATATATATATATATATGGCATTATAGGTGGATGGTAACCATATAACCAAATTATGGTGCCTGGTGTTTTAGTGGGTAATTAAGTTGCTCCAGTCGGATTGAGCCGGTGCAGGTTTATATCCAAGGGGTGGTTGGGGTTTATTGCTCACATAATGCCACTCGGGGATGAGTGAGGCTGGTCACTCTCATCTTAAATGTCAGGACCAGCTTCCCTAGCCCCGGGCTCCTACCCTCATGGGGCAGCAATAAATTAGTTTTTTTTTTTTTTTTTTTTACCTACATCCACGATTTCAAGAGATAACTAGAGTAGTTAAATGTGGCTTTCATACACTTCATCACTGGAGGTTCCTATAATGCTGAAGTAAATAATCTGACAAGAATGAGTGTGTATTTAAAGAAACTACTGAAGTTTAACCTTTTGTGCTTTGGACCCATTAAACCTTTCAGTATGATGATGTACTGTACAGTATTCTACATTTTTATAATTCATTCTTCTAACAATTTTACTGAATTGTGATGAACCACCTACAGCCAAGATGCAAGTATACTCTCTTTAAAAATACAGTCAATTTAAATTGTCTGTGGATAATATTTTGTGGTTGAATCTAAACCTTTCAGTATGGTAATGGTGCATTTTTTAGTTAAATATTTGTTCCAACAGTTTTATTGAACTGAGACAACTTCTTTTAGCCAAGACACTGCTAGTACAGTACTATCTTCAAAGTAAATTACAGTTAATGTAAATTGTCTGTGGATAAAGCAAATAAATATTTTAAAGACATCATACTGAAAGGGTCAGGAATAATATTTTGTTGGTACCCACATAATGAACATTTTTTATCAACTGATCTTAGAATTGACACTTCTTTACTGGTAACTTTTCAGTAACAGTTGTCAGTGCTCTTCCTTCCTGTGCCAGCCTCTTCCTCCTCCTCCTCCTCCTCCTCCTTCTCTCTCTCTCACTCTCTCTCTCTCTCTCTCTCTCTCTCTCTCTCTCTCTCTCTTTCTCTCTCTTCCCTCAGTGTTAGCAATTTCCTTCTCTTTTCTTTCTCTTTCAGTTCCAGTCCCTTTCTCCCCCCCTCCCACAACCCTCTATCTGTCAGAAAGACTTATTCTCCTCCCCCCCCCTCTCTCTCTCTCATTTGCACCCTTCTCCTCCTCCTTTCTCAGTGCATTTCCCTTACTCCTCACTCCTTTCCCAGTGCACTTCCCTTACACTTTGCCCCTTCCTCAGTGCACTTCCCTTACTGTTCACTCCCTCCTTTCTCAGTGCCCTTCCCTTACACCTCCTGCTCCCTCCCCCCCCTCTCACTTGTAGCCTCCTACTCTTCCTCCCCCTTATTTCATAGTGCCCAATTGTCTCTCTCTCTCTCTCTCTCTCTCTCTCTCTCTCTCTCTCTCTCTCTCTCTCTCTCTCTCTCTCTCTCTCTCTCTGCCAGCTCCTTCTTCCTCCTCCTCCTCTCCTCTCCCCTCCATCTCTGTACCAGCCTCTTCCTCCTCAGTTCTGTGTGTGTGCCAGCTCAGTACTCCTCCTTCATTCTTTCTATTCTCCTCTCTCAATGCCAGCTCCACCCTCTCCTTTTCTCATACTGGCGGCCTCTTGCTCCACTTCCTCTTCATTCTCGTCATCTTTTTTCTCAGTTCCAGCCTCCTCCTCCTCCCTCAGTGCCAACACTTGCCTCATTCAAGGAAGAGCAACTGGTCACTTGCTTCATAATTCAGTCTGGAGTAAGCTGTGTAGCCCCAGGCACCTGTGCTGGTGATGGGGCATTGAAGGGTTGTGTAATGGTTGGTGGACTGATTTTTAACGGTTTTGTTATTTCATTTTTAACCAGTTTTGTTCTGAAAGTTTTCCTACCAACCAGAGTTAATCATTTGATCCCATTCACAACAGAGGTGCGAGGACAAGTGATCTACTACGTTAAGGGTGAGACAGACTGCCAGTTGACACCTAAGTGTGCCTTCATACTCAGCCTTCTTGATATTGAAGGTAAATAATATAATGAATGTTACAGTTGTGTTTAAGTAAAATACATTTTATGTCCAGCTGATTAAAAATTATTCTTTCTTTATCATTTGTCTTGTTTGTGAAAGTTGTAACATTGGTAGTAATGGTGGTTGTACAATACCGTATTTATCATAAAATAATAATTATAATAGTGGAAGGTGAGGGTGGTCATCCTCTTTCCCTTGCCCCCTTTTCTCTATCCTAACCCCTTCCCCCACCCACTTGATAGTGCCCCTCTCTCTTCCCCCATCCAGTGTAGTGCCTCCTCCCCTCCTCTCTGTTCTTCCTGATGTAGTCCCCTCCTCCCCCCTTTTGATGTAGTCCCCATCTCCCCCTCTCCTTGATGTTGTTCCTAGCCTTACCCCCACCCCTTCATCTACTTGTAGTCCCCATCCCTCCTCTCTCAACTTGATGTCTCCATCCTTCCCTGTCTCCTTGATGTATTCTCTCTCTCTCTCTCTCTCTCTCTCTCTCTCTCTCTCTCTCTCTCTCTCTCTCTCTCTCTCTCACTCATGAAGTTCCCCTGAGTGACAAGTGAAATGGTTTGCTATATGCTGTGTCATTTGCTATGGTGGGTGGTGGTTTAGTGGGTTAAGGTGCTCCAGCTGGATGGACACTGTAAGGGTTACATCTGAGGGGTGGGCAAGTGAGGCTGGTAACCATTGCCGCGTTGGCACTGAGTACTTCCAGCTGCCTGTGTAGAGAACAAAACAGCATTAGATATATTATTATGACTCTTAGGGCCGTATTCTTGTCAGTTAAGGAAGCTGCCTGGCATCTTTTCCTTTCCTAATTGTTTTTGGATAGGGCTGGTTACTATCAGTTTGTATGGTATGTCATGTATGCTGAGTATGGAGGTATTGTAATAATTTAAATGACTCGAGAGGATAGTAAGGCGTAATAGCAGAATAATCACTTAAGAAAGATATTAGGCAGTTTCTGCAACTGAGGAGAATATGGGCCTTAGTCAACCCTCCTCCCCCAATCCTACCACTCACCCAGTAATTTTTTCAGTTAGGGTTGAGATGATTACTATTATTGTTTTTTTCATCCTTACTACCCTAACTCCACCAAAAGATCAGGTGGGATCTAAAACCAGAAAGCATCTAAGCAGGATTTTGTTATTTTGTTGTATCCAGATGGTATAGAGGGATGCCTTCATGCAGTGGCACTGATATAACCATGTACCCAGTCTTGTTATCCCCTGACAAGAAGAGGATTGACTGCAAGATAAGAGCTTGTAGTTCACTGGTTCACCTTCAGAGAAGCCTGGGACTACGACAGCAGGAAAAACATCATATTGATAAAGATGATGAATATCATGGCAATATTTCTTGTGCTGATGATCATTTATTTGTGAAGAGCACAATAAGAAATATTACCATCATGCTGATCTTTATAATATGATGTTTTTCATGCTGTACTAAAACACTAGGGCCCATATTGCCGTCAGTTAACTTCCTTACATCTCTTCCTATGTAGATATTCTGTTCATTACTCTAGTAACACAGTTTCTCTCTTCCTACCAGGCTGCAGCAATCCACTCTCCCTCTTATCCAAGCTCCCCAACTCATTGCTTCCAACATCCATCATATCATCACTGGCTAACGTTTTATTTATTGACCATAGGTAGAAGGTGGTGATGCAAATACTGTAGGTGTGTTTTGTACAAATAAATGTTGTATATGGTATATGGACTACAGTGATTATGTACAGCACATTTTTACATAAGGTTGTGTGTGTGAGGGGACTATCATTTACCCCACTCCCTTTTTTAATCCCAGGTTAGAGCTGTAATACATATATGAAGACAGACTTGTGCTTAATGCTCAGCATGTTTCTTAGACACAGACATGACTAGAGCTGGGTCAGTGGATCTTTTTCTAAATGCTCCATTATGTCAATATCTATTATCCATTGCATCAGGAGGACAATTGTCTAAAGCTATTACAAGTAGTAAATTCATACTAAGTCACTGATGTGTGCTGGCAAAAAAATAAAGCAGCTTTTAGCCACTTCCCATTGAATTTTTACCAAGGCCATTCACTGTGGGACATAAAATGTTTGCTTTCAGACACAACACTGCTAAAGCCAGACAGTTTCCCATTAGTTTCTTGTGATGGCCTGAATAAGTTAATGTAAAATAGATCCACAAAGGCTTCAAATAATGTCAGAATAATAGTTTGTCTCAGTGCACAACTATTATTACTATACAGTTTTTACTCTAACTTGGCCTAAAATTAACATCTTTTCCATTTTCACTGTACCGTACCATTCTTGTAACGAGATCCATCCATCCATCCATCATCCAATCCTACATTGCCCCATGAGAAGTATAGAAGCCCCGGGGCTAGGCAGTTGGTCCTGACCTTTAAGATGATAGAGACCAACCTCACTCATCCCTGAGTGGTATTACATGAGCAGTCAACCTCAACCACCGCTTGGATATAAACCTTCACCGGCTCAATCCGATTGGAGTACAATAATTACTCACTAAACCACCAGGTGCCAAAATTTGGTTATATGGTTACCATCCATTGTAGTCAATGGTTTCCTGATGTACAGGAAAACATTTGGCTTGTCACGCAATGTAGAGTCACCCACAGGCAGAAGAAAGAGGAAAGAATGAAGTAAAGAAAGACAGAAGAAGGAGTATAAAGTTACCCGTAGGCAGAAGGACAAGGAAAGAATGAAGTAAAGGAAGACAGAAGAGGATGGAAGGAAAGAAGGATGGAGGAGACATGTTAGGAATAACTTTGTGTGACCTGACTCTGGATTGTTCCTGCCGTTATATAGGTAGGCACCATTACAAATACTTGCCGGTGTATAACCTCAGACATTGCCACGATTGCGACAAAATTAAGGTATCAAGTATCCTGGAATTTTGTAACATGTTTGGAATAACTTTGTGTGACCTGGTGGGTTAATCAAGAACACAGATTACTAACCATGTGGGGAGGATGAAGAACAAGAGACTGTGCATGAGGTGGAGGGGGAGACCAGGGATAAGATGGGAGGATGAATTGTAAAGATAAATGGAGGATATGAGTTGGAAAGAGGGCAGACAAAGGACAGAGCAGTGTGGAAGCAGTTTGTTTCTGGTCACCCCATAAAGGATTAAGGGTTGTTGCAATTGTAAGTTAAATTATTCCTGTGTATTGCCAGCAGCCTAAAACCATAAAGGTTACTTGTGTTTATAGTTGTTGAATGCAATCAGTAGCCAGAGTCAAGAGTTTGAGGATATGATTTCACTTCCAATAGCTTATCTTGGGATCTTTATGCATCCATTACAATACATAATATGCATTATTAAAGGTCACCAGAATCAAAAAGGGTGTACTGAGATGGTATGGTCATGTGGAGAGAATGGATAACAATAGCGTGGTGAAAAAGGTATATCTGCGCGAATTTGAAGGAGGGAGGAGGCAAGGTAGGCCAAGGAGAAGGTGGAGAGATATGGTGGATGAGTGTTTGAGGAAGAGAGGTTTGGAAGTCGGTGAGGTTAAGGGACTGACAACAGATCGAGGTGGCTGGATGAATATTGAGATGTGCCTGATCAGGGATTTGGCACCCCTTTTTAACATGAAGTGTCTCTATCGGATAAGTTTATGTGAAGCTACAGAACGTGGTGAATGTTTTTGGCGTATCGGATACAGCCAGGATTCTGTGGGCTTGAATGGTGAGTGAATGGAGGCGTGGCCTATTGGAACTGGCAAATTTGGGCTGTCTGGACGTTACTACTCCTCACCCTGCCCTTCGGTGGGAAAGGAGGTCCAGACGATGATGATGATGATGATGATAGGTCATATGTTAAATTTGTTTGTGGTTTAGACATAACTTTTATTTTTGTTTAAAACTACCTTATATATATATGGCATTATAGGTGGATGGTAACCATATAACTAAATTATGGTGCCTGGTGTTTTAGGGGGTAATTAAGGTGCTCCAGTCGGATTGAGCCGGTGCAGGTTTATATCCAAGGGAAGGTTGGGGTTTATTGCTCACATAATGCCACTCGGGGATGAGTGAGGCTGGTCACTCTCATCTTAAATGTCAGGACCAGCTTCCCTAGCCCCGGGATCCTACCCTCATGGGGCAGCGATAAATTATTTTATTTTTTTTTTTTTTTCCTACAGCTAAGATTTCAAGAGATAACTAGAGTAGTTAAAAGTGGCTTTCATACACTTCATCATTGGAGGTTCCTATAATGCTGAAGTAAATAATCTGACAAGAGTGAGTGTGTATTTAAAGAAACTACAAAAGTTTAACCTTTTGTGCTTTTGACCTATTAAACCTTTCAGTATGACGATGTACAATATTCTACATTTATATAATTCATTCTACTAACAATTTTACTGAATTGTGATGTACCACCTACAACCAAGATGCAAGTATACTCTCTTTAAAAATTCAGTCAATTTAAATTGTCTGTGGATAATATTTTGTGGTTGAATCTAAACCTTTCAGTATGGTAATGGTGCATTTTTTAGTTTAATATTTGTTCCAACAGTTTTATTGAACTGAGACAACGTCTTTTAGCCAAGACACTGCTAGTACAGTACTATCTTCAAAGTAAATTACGGTTAATGTATATTGTCTGTGGATAAAGCAAATAAATATTTTAAAGACATCATATTGAAAGGGTCAGGAATAATATTTTGTTGGTACCCACATAATGAACATTTTTATCAACTGATCTTAGAATTGACACTTCTTTACTGGTAACTTTTCAGTAACAGTTGTCAGTGCTCTTCCTTCCTGTGCCAGCCTCTTCCTCCTCCTCCTCCTCCTCCTCCTTCTCTCTCTCTCTCTCTCTCTCTCTCTCTCTCTTTCTCTCTCTTCCCTCAGTGTTAGCAATTTCCTTCTCTTTTCTTTCTCTTTCAGTGCCAGTCCCTTTCTCATCCCCCCCCCACAACAGTCTATCTGTCAGAAAGACTTATTCTCCTCCCCCCCCCTCTCTCTCTCATTTGCAGCCTTCTCCTCCTCCTTTCTCAGTGCATTTCCCTTACTCCTCACTCCTTTCCCAGTGCACTTCCCTTACACTTTGCCCCTTCCTCAGTGCACTTCCCTTACTCTTCACTCCCTCCTTTCTCATTGCCCTTCCCTTAAACCTCCTGCTCCCTCCCCCCCCCTCTCACTTGTAGCCTCCTACTCTTCCTCCCCCTTATTTCATAGTGCCCAATTGTCTCTCTCTCTCTCTCTCTCTCTCTCTCTCTCTCTCTCTCTCTCTCTCTCTCTGCCAGCTCCTTCTTCCTCCTCCTCCTCTCCTCTCCCCTCCATCTCTGTACCAGCCTCTTCCTCCTCAGTTCTGTGTGTGTGCCAGCTCAGTACTCCTCCTCCATTCTTTCTATTCTCCTCTCTCAATGCCAGCTCCACCCTCTCCTTTTCTCATACTGGCGGCCTCTTGCTCCACTTCCTCTTCATTCTCGTCATCTTTTTTCTCAGTTCCAGCCTCCTCCTCCTCCCTCACTGCCAACACTTGCCTCATTCAAGGAAGAGCAACTGGTCACTTGCCTCATAATTCAGTCTGGACTAAGCTGTGTAGCCCCAGGCACCTGTGCTGGTGATGGGGCATTGAAGGGTTGTGTAATGGTTGGTGGACTGATTTTTAACGGTTTTGTTATTTCATTTTTAACCAGTTTTGTTCTGAAAGTTATCCTACCAACCAGAGTTAATCATTTGATCCCATTCACAACAGAGATGCGAGGACAAGTGATCTACTACGTTAAGGGTGAGACAGACTGCCAGTTGACACCTAAGTGTGCCTTCATACGCAACCTTCTTGATATTGAAGGTAAATAATATACTGAATGTTACAGTTGTGTTTAAGTAAAATACATTTTATGTCCAGCTGATTAAAAATTATTCTTTCTTTATCATTTGTCTTGATTATGAAAATTGTAACATTTTTAATAATGGTGGTTGTACAATACCGTATTTATCATAAAATAATAATTATAATTGTGGAAGGTGAGGGTGGTCATCCTCTTCCCCTTGCCCCCTTTTCTCTATCCTAACCCCTTCCCCCACCCACTTGATAGTGCCCCTCTCTCTTCCCCCATCCAGTGTAGTGCCTCCCCCCTCCTCTCTGTTCTTCCTGATGTAGTCCCCTCCTCCCCCCTTTTGATGTAGTCCCCATCTCCCCCTCTCCTTGATGTTGTTCCTAGCCTTACCCCCACCCCTCCATCTACTTGTAGTCCCCATCCCTCCTCTCTCAACTTGATGTCTCCATCCTTCCCTGTCTCCTTGATGTATTCTCTCTCTCTCTCTCTCTCTCTCTCTCTCTCTCTCTCTCTCTCTCTCTCTCTGTATCTCGCTCACTCATGAAGTTCCCCTGAGTGACAAGTGAAATGGTTTGCTATATGCTGTGTCATTTGCTATGGTGGGTGGTGGTTTAGTGGGTTAAGGTGCTCCAGCTGGATGGACACTGTAAGGGTTACATCTGAGGGGTGGGCAAGTGAGGCTGGTAACCATTGCCGCGTTGGCACTGAGTACTTCCAGCTGCCTGTGTAGAGAACAAAATAGCATTAGATGTATTATTATGACACTTCGGGCCGTATTCTTGTCAGTTAAGGAAGCTGCCTGGCATCTTTTCCTTTCCTAAATTGTTTTTGGATAGGGCTGGTTACTATCAGTTTGTATGGTATGTCATGTATGCTGAGTATGGAGGTATTGTAATAATTTAAATGACTCGAGAGGATAGTAAGGCGTAATAGCAGAATAATCACTTAAGAAAGATATTAGGCAGTTTCTGCAACTGAGGAGAATATGGGCCTTAGTCAACCCTCCTCCCCCAATCCTACCACTCACCCAGTAATTTTTTCAGTTAGGGTTGAGATGATTACTATTATTGTTTTTTTCATCCTTACTACCCTAACTCCACCAAAAGATCAGGTGGGATCTAAAACCAGAAAGCATCTAAGCAGGATTTTGTTATTTTGTTGTATCCAGATGGTATAGAGGGATGCCTTCATGCAGTGGCACTGATATAACCATGTACCCAGTCTTGTTATCCCCTGACAAGCAGAGGATTGACTGCAAGATAAGAGCTTGTAGTTCACTGGTTCACCTTCAGAGAAGCCTGGGACTACGACAGCAGGAAAAACATCATATTGATAAAGATGATGAATATCATGGCAATATTTCTTGTGCTGATGATCATTTATTTATGATTAGCACAATAAGAAATATTACCATCATGCTGATCTTTATAATATGATGTTTTTCATGCTGTACAAAAACACTAGGGCCCATATTGCCGTCAGTTAACTTCTTTACATCTCTTCCTATGTAGATATTCTGTTCATTACTTTAGTAACACAGTTTCTCTCTTCCTACCAGGCTACAGCAATCCACTCTCCCTATTATCCAAGCTCCCCAACTCACTGCTTCCAACATCCATCATATCATCACTGGTTAACGTTTTATTTATTGACCATAGGTAGAAGGTGGTGATGCAAATACTGTAGGTGTGTTTTGTACAAATAAATGTTGTATATGGTATATGGACTACAGTGATTATGTACAGCACATTTTTACATAAGGTTGTGTGTGTGAGGGGACTATCATTTACCCCACTCCCTTTTTTAATCCCAGGTTAGAGCTGTAATACATATATGAAGACAGACTTGTGCTTAATGCTCAGCATGTTTCTTAGACACAGACATGAGTAGAGCTGGGTCAGTGGATCTTTTTCTAAATGCTCCATTATGTCAATATCTATTATCCATTGCATCAGGAGGACAATTGTCTAAAGCTATTACAAGTAGTAAATTCATACTAAGTCACTGATGTGTGCTGGCAAAAAAATAAAGCAGCTTTTAACCACTTCACATTGAATTTTTACCAAGGCCATTCACTGTGGGACATAAAATGTTTGCTTTCAGACACAACACTGCTAAAGCCAGACAGTTTCCCATTAGTTTCTTGTGATGGTCTGAATAAGTTAATGTAAAATAGATCCACAAAGGCTTCAAATAATGTCAGAATAATAGTTTGTCTCAGTGCACAACTATTATTACTATACAGTTTTTACTCTAACTTGGCCTAAAATTAACATCTTTTCCATTTTCACTGTACCGTACCATTCTTGTAACGAGATCCATCCATCCATCCATCATCCAATCCTACATTGCCCCATGAGAAGTATAGGAGCCCCGGGGCTAGGCAGTTGGTCCTGACCTTTAAGATGATAGAGACCAGCCTCACTCATCCCTGAGTGGTATTACATGAGCAGTCAACCCCAACCACCGCTTGGATATATACCTTCACCGGCTCAATCCGATTGGAGTACAATAATTACTCACTAAACCACCAGGTGCCAAAATTTGGTTATATGGTTACCATCCATTGTAGTCAATGGTTTCCTGATGTACAGGAAACCATTTGGCTTGTCACGCAATGTAGAGTCACCCACAGGCAGAAGGAAGAGGAAAGAATGAAGTAAAAAAAGACAGAAGAAGGAGTGTAAAGTTACCCGTAGGCAGAAGGACAAGGAAAGAATGAAGTAAAGGAGAACAGAAGAGGATGGAAGGAAAGAAGGATGGAGGAGACATTTTAGGAATAACTTTGTGTGACCTGACTCTGGCTTGTTCCTGCCGTTATATAGGTAGGCACCATTACAAATACTTGCCGGTGTATAACCTCAGACATTGCCACGATTGCGACAAAATTAAGGTATCAAGTATCCTGGAATTTTGTAACATGTTTGGAATAACTTTGTGTGACCTGGTGGGTTAATCAAGAACACAGATTACTAACCATGTGGGGAGGATGAAGAACAAGAGACTGTGCATGAGGTGGAGGGGGAGACCAGGGATAAGATGGGAGGATGAATTGTAAAGATAAATGGAGGATATGAGTTGGAAAGAGGGCAGACAAAGGACAGAGCAGTGTGGAAGGAGTTTGTTTCTGGTCGCCCCATAAAGGATTAAAGGTTGTGGCAATTGTAAGTTAAATTATTCCTGTGTATTGCCAGCAGCTTAAAACCATAAAGGTTCTTGTGTTAATTGTTGTTGTATGCAATCAGTAGTCAGAGTCAAGAGTTTGAGGATGTGATTTCACTTCCAATAGCTTATCTTGGGATCTTTATGCATCCATTACAATACATAATATGCATTATTAAAGGTCACCAGAATCAAAGAGGGTGTACTGAGATGGTATGGTCATGTGGAGAGAATGGATAACAATAGCGTGGTGAAAAAGGTATATCTGCGCGAATTTGAAGGAGGGAGGAGGCAAGGTAGGCCAAGGAGAAGGTGGAGAGATATGGTGGATGAGTGTTTGAGGAAGAGAGGTTTGGAAGTCGGTGAGGTTAGGGGACTGACAACAGATCGAGCTGGCTGGATGAATATTGTGAGATGTGCCTGATCAGGGATTTGGCACCCCTTTTTAACATGAAGTGTCTCTATCGGATACGTTTATGTGAAGCTACAGAACGTGGTGAATGTTTTTGGCGTATCATATACAGCCAGGATTCTGTGGGCTTGAATGGTGAGTGAATGGAGGCGTGGCCTATTGGTACTGGCAAATTTGGGCTGTCTGGACGTTACTACTCCTCACCCTGCCCTTCGGTGGGAAAGGAGGTCCAGATGATGATGATGATGATAGGTCATATGTTAAATTTGTTTGTGGTTTAACATAACTTTTATTTTTGTTTAAAACTGCCTTATCTATCTATCTATATACCTAGGCTGCTTCCCCCAAGGAAAGGGAGGTAGCCGAGACAGGACGACTCACTCTCCATTTACTCATCCATTCAAACACATTCATTTGCATCTTAGCCCCAAAGGGGAGAACGGACAGATCCTCACCGCACCACACCGCACAAGGGTCAACTGGGCAATGCAATCAGTGACATCCGCAGCAGGGCCCGACAGCAGAACTGGTTTACCCCTGCCACATCATAACAGACCCATCCCCTTACCCGCTCCTGACCTGACTAGCTGATCAGACCAAATGCGGGAGAATATCCCCTCAGGGCTGCGTCATCACTTATTCATTCACAATTTCTCTCCATTTATTTCTGTCACGCACAGCCACTCTTCCTTGCTCAACAGACATCCCTCTCGCATCAAGCGCTCTCTTCACACTCTCCATCCATCCTATTCGTGGTCTTCCTCTCAGCCTTACACCTCTCACATCAGATCTAGTTATCTTTTTCACCAATCGCTCATTATCCATTCTCTCCATATGTCCAAACCATTGCAACACCCTCTGCTCAACTCTACCAGCCATCTCCCAAACAACTCCAGTTCTCCTTCGCACTTCATCATTTCGCACCCGATCCATACGCGTCACTCCACACATACTCCTCAGACATCTCATCTCCATTACATTCAAACTTTTCCTCTCTGCTACACCCATATTCCATGTTTCAGCCCCATATAATGCAGTCATTTACCACAACACCCTCATACAGCCTTCTCTTTACATCCATTCTAAGCGAACGACATTTAAACACTTTTTTCATTCCTCCCAGCACCTTTCCTACTTCATTTATTCTAAACTTCACTTCTGCATCTATTCTTCCATCCACAGCAACATGTGACCCTAGATATTTAAAACAATCTACCTCCTCAAGCAACTCACCATTCAAAACTATATTCATCCCCCTACCATCTATCAACCTCGTACACTTCATCACTTTACTCTTATTCTCATTTACTTTCAATTTCCTCCTTTCACACACCCTTCCAAACTCCTCTACCAACTGTCTCAATCTCTCCTCTGAATCAGTCACCAGTGCAGTATCATCTGCAAACAGCAGCTGCTTCAGATTCCACTCTCCTCCATCAACATTTACCAGACTCAGACCACCTAAAACTCTTGCATTCACCTCCCTTACAACACCATCCATGTAAATATTAAACAACCAAGGCGACATCACACATCCCTGTCGCAGCCCCATTTTCACGGGAAACCAATCACTCACAGCATTTCCCACTCTTACACACGCTCTACTATTTACGTAAAAACTTTTCACCCCTTTTAGTAACCTACCATCAAGTCCATACAATCTTAAAACAGTCCACAAAGCCTCCCTATCAATTCTATCATACGCTTTCTCTAAATCCATAAATGCCCAAAACACATCCTTGCCTTTCGCTAAATACTTTTCACACACTTGTCTCACAGCAAACACCTGATCAACGCATCCCCTCCCTCTCCTAAAGCCACACTGCTCATCACTAATCACTCCCTCTGTACCCTCTCTAACTCTCATAATTAACACTCTACCATACACCTTACCTACAACACTCAACAGACTTATACCCCTAAAGCTAGTACATTCATACTTATCACCCTTGCCTTTATACAACGGGACCACACAAGCACTTTCCCAGTCAATTGGCACCATACCTTTCTCAAAGCACACATTCAACAATCTTACTAACCAGTCAACAATAGTCACTCCACCACCCTTCAGGCATTCCACAGCACACCCATCCATACCTGCAGCTTTCCCTGTTTTCATCTCCTTTACTGCCTTCTCCACTTCTTCCTTCGTGATCAAAGAATCATTCAACTCTCCCAACACATTTATTCCTTGCACCCTTCCATCCGCCACAATCTCAGCCACCCTTTCCTCCTCTACATTTAACAATCTTTCAAAATACTCTGCCCATCTCTTCCTTACTGCATCCATCTCAATTAACATCCTTCCATCCTCTGCTTTTACTCGTTCTTCCTTCCCAGACTCTCCCTTTCGCACCCTTTTCACCTCCTTCCAAAACATTTTCTTATTCTGCTGAAAATTCTCTGTCAGCCGCCTACCCCACCTCTCATCTGCTGCCACTTTAGCATCACGCACAGCCCTTCTCGCTCTATTCCTCTTCTCCTTATACCTTTCATATGACATCTCATCCTTCCTCTGCAGCCACACTTCATATGCACGTCTCTTCTCTGCCACAGCCATACTTACTTCCTCGCACCACCATTCACTTCCTTTTCTTACACCACCACCCACACGTCTCACACCACACACCTCTTCTGCATGCCCCACCACAGCACTCTTAAACAACTGCCATTCCTCCTCCACGCTGCCATTTTCCCGATCTTTCACTGCGTTCCACTCATCTTTCAATTTCTCCTGATACTCTATCTTTTTCTCTCTTTTATCCAACTCACTCACTTTCAAAACCTCCCTGCCACACCTAACCCTCCTAGCTCTCATCCATCTCTTTCCTACTCTTAACTTTCCCTCCACCAGGTAGTGGTCAGACATACCTCCACCCTCCCCTCTCAGAACTCTCACATCCAACAATCTTCCTATTACATTCCTAGACACAACCACATAGTCCATCAAGGCTCTATCAACAACCCTTCCACCCTCCTGTCTCACCCATGTATACTTATAAATATCTTTCTTCTCAAACAGCGTATTCCCAATCACCATCTCTCGCTCAACACACATCGCTATCATTCGTTCCCCATTTTCATTTCTTCCAGGCACACCATGCATACCAACTACACCTTCAACTGCTACATTTCCCACTCTAGCATTCAGATCTCCCATCATTACCACATTCACATTCGCTTCAAAACTCTGCAGACACTCATCAACATCATTCCAGAAAGACTCCCTCTCTTGTTCATCCCTTTCACTACCAGGCCCATATGCACTCACAAACACCCACAACTCACGTTCAAATTTCGCTTTCACCCACATCAGTCTCGATGACACCTCCTTCCATTCAATCACACATTGCTGAACTTCCGGACTCACTAACAAGGCCACACCTTCTCTTGCCCTTCCTCTATCAACACCTGACAATCTTCCATTCACACTTCCAAACATAGATTCCCCCTTCCCTTTCATCTTCGTTTCACTCAAAGCTAACACATCCAACTTTCTTCTCACAAACATTCTCCCAATCTCCTCCCTTTTAGCCTCAATCGTACTACATCCACGCACATTCATAGACCCAATCTTCAGGGTACGGGGATAACTCCATCCCCCATCCCTTTCTCTGGCCTGTCTCTTTTTAGGAACTACAAAACAGAGGAGGGGGTCCCTAGTCCCCTCACCCCGCCCCTTTTAGTCGCCTTTTACGACACGCAGGGAATACGGTGGCAGTATTCTTCCTAACACAACCTGGCCGCAGAGTAGTAGTACCACCCCATAGTGCGGCCCGGTTGTGTCCCCCCCGCCTTATATACTGTATATATGGCATTATAGGTGGATGGTAACCATATAACCAAATTATGGTGCCTGGTGTTTTAGTGGGTAATTAAGTTGCTCCAGTCGGATTGAGCCGGTGCATGTTTATGTCCAAGGGGTGGTTGGGGTTTATTGCTCACATAATGCCACTCGGGGATGAGTGAGGCTGGTCACTCTCATCTTAAATGTCAGGACCAGCTTCCCTAGCCCCGGGCTCCTACCTTCATGGGGCAGCAATAAATTAGATTTTTTTTTTTTTTTTTTTTTACCTACATCCACGATTTCAAGAGATAACTAGAGTAGTTAAAAGTGGCTTTCATACACTTCATCACTGGAGGTTCCTATAATGCTGAAGTAAATAATCTGACAAGAGTGAGTGTGTATTTAAAGAAACTACAAAAGTTTAACCTTTTGTGCTTTTGACCTATTAAACCTTTCAGTATGACGATGTACAATATTCTACATTTTTATAATTCATTCTTCTAACAATTTTACTGAATTGTGATGAACCACCTACAGCCAAGATGCAAGTATACTCTCTTTAAAAATACAGTCAATTTAAATTGTCTGTGGATAATATTTTGTGGTTGAATCTAAACCTTTCAGTATGGTAATGGTGCATTTTTTAGTTAAATATTTGTTCCAACAGTTTTATTGAACTGAGACAACGTCTTTTAGCCAAGACACTGCTAGTACAGTGCTATCTTCAAAGTAAATTACGGTTAATATATATTGTCTGTGGATAAAGCAAATAAATATTTTAAAGACATCATATTGAAAGGGTCAGGAATAATATTTTGTTGGTACCCACATAATGATCATTTTTTATCAACTGATCTTAGAATTGACACTTCTTTACTGGTAACTTTTCAGTAACAGTTGTCAGTGCTCTTCCTTCCTGTGCCAGCCTCTTCCTCCTCCTCCTCCTCCTCCTCCTTCTCTCTCTCTCTCTCTCTCTCTCTCTCTCTCTCTCTCTCTCTCTCTCTCTTCCCTCAGTGTTAGCAATTTCCTTCTCTTTTCTTTCTCTTTCAGTGCCAGTCCCTTTCTCCCCCCCTCCCACAACCCTCTATCTGTCAGAAAGACTTATTCTCCTCCCCCCCCCCTCTCTCTCTCTCATTTGCAGCCTTCTCCTCCTCCTTTCTCAGTGCATTTCCCTTACTCCTCACTCCTTTCCCAGTGCACTTCTCTTACACTTTGCCCCTTCCTCAGTGCACTTCCCTTACTGTTCACTCCCTCCTTTCTCAGTGCCCTTCCCTTACACCTCCTGCTCCCCCCCCCCTCTCACTTGTAGCCTCCTACTCTTCCTCCCCCTTATTTCATAGTGCCCAATTGTCTCTCTCTCTCTCTCTCTCTCTCTCTCTCTCTCTCTCTCTCTGCCAGCTCCTTCTTCCTCCTCCTCCTCTCCTTTCCCCTCCATCTCTGTACCAGCCTCTTCCTCCTCAGTTCTGTGTGTGTGCCAGCTCAGTACTCCTCCTCCATTCTTTCTATTCTCCTCTCTCAATGCCAGCTCCACCCTCTCCTTTTCTCATACTGCCGGCCTTTTGCTCCACTTCCTCTTCATTCTCGTCATCTTTTTTCTCAGTTCCAGCCTCCTCCTCCTCCCTCACTGCCAACACTTGCCTCATTCAAGGAAGAGCAACTGGTCACTTGCCTCATAATTCAGTCTGGACTAAGCTGTGTAGCCCCAGGCACCTGTGCTGGTGATGGGGCATTGAAGGGTTGTGTAATGGTTGGTGGACTGATTTTTAACGGTTTTGTTATTTCATTTTTAACCAATTTTGTTCTGAAAGTTATCCTACCAACCAGAGTTAATCATTTGATCCCATTCACAACAGAGGTGCGAGGACAAGTGATCTACTACGTTAAGGGTGAGACAGACTGCCAGTTGACACCTAAGTGTGCCTTCATACTCAACCTTCTTGATATTGAAGGTAAATAATATACTGAATGTTACAGTTGTGTTTAAGTAAAATACATTTTATGTCCAGCTGATTAAAAATTATTCTTTCTTTATCATTTGTCTTGATTATGAAAATTGTAACATTTTTAATAATGGTGGTTGTACAATACCGTATTTATCATAAAATAATAATTATAATAGTGGAAGGTGAGGGTGGTCATCCTCTTCCCCTTGCCCCCTTTTCTCTATCCTAACGCCTTCCCCCACCCACTTGATAGTGCCCCTCTCTCTTCCCCCATCCAGTGTAGTGCCTCCCCCCCTCCTCTCTGTTCTTCCTGATGTAGTCCCCTCCTCCCCCCTTTTGATGTAGTCCCCATCTCCCCCTCTCCTTGATGTTGTTCCTAGCCTTACCCCCACCCCTTCATCTACTTGTAGTCCCCATCCCTCCTCTCTCAACTTGATGTCTCCATCCTTCCCTGTCTCCTTGATGTATTCTCTCTCTCTCTCTCTCTCTCTCTCTCTCTCTCTCTCTCTCTCTCTCTCTCTCTCTCTCTCTCTCTCTCTCTCTCTCTCTCTCTCTCTCTCTCTCTCTCTCTCTCTCTCTCCCTCTCTGTATCTCGCTCACTCATGAAGTTCCCCTGAGTGACAAGTGAAATGGTTTGCTATATGCCTTGTCATTTGCTATGGTGGGTGGTGGTTTAGTGGGTTAAGGTGCTCCAGCTGGATGGACACTGTAAGGGTTACATCTGAGGGGTGGGCAAGTGAGGCTGGTAACCATTGCCGCGTTGGCACTGAGTACCTCCAGCTGCCTGTGTAGAGAACAAAATAGCATTAGATATATTATTATGACTCTTAGGGCCGTATTCTTGTCAGTTAAGGAAGCTGCCTGGCATCTTTTCCTTTCCTAATTGTTTTTGGATAGGGCTGGTTACTATCAGTTTGTATGGTATGTCATGTATGCTGAGTATGGAGGTATTGTAATAATTTAAATGACTCGAGAGGATAGTAAGGCGTAATAGCAGAATAATCACTTAAGAAAGATATTAGGCAGTTTCTGCAACTGAGGAGAATATGGGCCTTAGTCAACCCTCCTCCCCCAATCCTACCACTCACCCAGTAATTTTTTCAGTTAGGGTTGAGATGATTACTATTATTGTTTTTTTCATCCTTACTACCCTAACTCCACCAAAAGATCAGGTGGGATCTAAAACCAGAAAGCATCTAAGCAGGATTTTGTTATTTTGTTGTATCCAGATGGTATAGAAGGATGCCTTCATGCAGTGGCACTGATATAACCATGTACCCAGTCTTGTTATCCCCTGACAATCAGAGGATTGACTGCAAGATAAGAGCTTGTAGTTCACTGGTTCACCTTCAGAGAAGCCTGGGACTACGACAGCAGGAAAAACATCATATTGATAAAGATGATGAATATCATGGCAATATTTCTTGTGCTGATGATCATTTATTTGTGAAGAGCACAATAAGAAATATTACCATCATGCTGATCTTTATAATATGATGTTTTTCATGCTGTACTAAAACACTAGGACCCATATTGCCGTCAGTTAACTTCCTTACATCTCTTCCTATGTAGATATTCTGTTCATTACTCTAGTAACACAGTTTCTCTCTTCCTACCAGGCTGCAGCAATCCACTCTCCCTCTTATCCAAGCTCCCCAACTCACTGCTTCCAACATCCATCATATCATCACTGGCTAACGTTTTATTTATTGACCATAGGTAGAAGGTGGTGATGCAAATACTGTAGGTGTGTTTTGTACAAATAAATGTTGTATATGGTATATGGACTACAGTGATTATGTACAGCACATTTTTACATAAGGTTGTGTGTGTGAGGGGACTATCATTTACCCCACTCCCTTTTTTAATCCCAGGTTAGAGCTGTAATACATATATGAAGACAGACTTGTGTTTAATGCTCAGCATGTTTCTTAGACACAGACATGAGTAGAGCTGGGTCAGTGGATCTTTTTCTAAATGCTCCATTATGTCAATATCTATTATCCATTGCATCAGGACAATTGTCTAAAGCTATTACAAGTAGTAAATTCATACTAAGTCACTGATGTGTGCTGGCAAAAAAATAAAGCAGCTTTTAACCACTTCACATTGAATTTTTACCAAGGCCATTCACTGTGGGACATAAAATGTTTGCTTTCAGACACAACACTGCTAAAGCCAGACAGTTTCCCATTAGTTTCTTGTGATGGCCTGAATAAGTTAATGTAAAATAGATCCACAAAGGCTTCAAAGAATGTCAGAATAATAGTTTGTCTCAGTGCACAACTATTATTACTATACAGTTTTTACTCTAACTTGGCCTAAAATTAACATCTTTTCCATTTTCACTATACCGTACCGTTCTTGTAACGAGATCCATCCATCCATCCATCATCCAATCCTACATTGCCCCATGAGAAGTATAGAAGCCCCGGGGCTAGGCAGTTGGTCCTGACCTTTAAAATGATAGAGACCAGCCTCACTCATCCCTGAGTGGTATTACATGAGCAGTCAACCCCAACCACCGCTTGGATATAAACCTTCACCGGCTCAATCCGATTGGAGTACAATAATTACTCACTAAAAAACCAGGTGCCAAAATTTGGTTATATGGTTACCATCCATTGTAGTCAATGGTTTCCTGATGTACAGGAAACCATTTGGCTTGTCACGCAATGTAGAGTCACCCACAGGCAGAAGAAAGATGAAAGAATGAAGTAAAGAAAGACAGAAGAAGGAGTGTAAAGTTACCCGTAGGCAGAAGGACAAGGAAAGAATGAAGTAAAGGAGAACAGAAGAGGATGGAAGGAAAGAAGGATGGAGGAGACATGTTAGGAATAACTTTGTGTGACCTGACTCTGGCTTGTTCCTGCCGTTATATAGGTAGGCACCATTACAAATACTTTTTTTTTTTTTTTTTTATGCGAGGAAGAAGGAACCAAAGGCATGAGCCCGTAGTAACAGTTCCCTCCAAGAGAAAAACAAAATACAATAGAGAGCCAAATTCAAGATCCGATCATTTTGAGATGCCTGGACACACTACGTTTGAAAGACTGAAGATCATAGGCAGAAGGAAATACAGACAGAGGGAGACAGTTCCAGAGCTGACCTGTTGCATAAATGAAAGACTGGGAGTAACGGTTAACTCTTGCATTAGAGAGTTGGACAGAAAAGGAATGAGAGTTTGCTGCCAGACGGGTGCTACGCGCCCGTCGTACAGGTGGAGGAATGCAAGCAGACAGTTCAGAGGAGCAGTGACCATTAAAGTAGCGATAGAAAAGAGATAAAGATGCAACAGTGCGGCGAAGAGACAGAGGTTGAAGGGAGTCAGTAAGAGGAGGAGAGTTAATGAGACGAAAACCTTTGACTCCACCCTATTGAGAAGAGCTGTATGTGGGGAGCCTCCCCACACATGAGAGTTGAACTCCACACAGGGGCGGATAAAACCCCTGTATGGAGTCAACAATTGTGCAGGGGTAAAGAAAGAGCGGAGTCGGCTTAGCACACCCAATCTCTTGGAAGCAGATTTTACAAGAGATGTAATATGATCTTTCCAAGATAAGTCCCGAGTAAATGAAACCCCAAGCATGTTCAAGGATGATGCAGGATTAATCTGAATATAATTAAACATTAGTGGGTATACCTGTGGAAGATTTTGTCGGGTTGATAGGTGTAAGAACTGAGTCTTAGATGCATTAAAGACAACCATATTATTTTTACCCCAGTCAGAGATATGAGCCAAGTCAGACATTAGGTGTGCCATAGCCTCATCCCTTGTTTCTTGAAGTAACTGTTGAGATGGGCGTTGCGGGAACCGAATGGAAAGGTGAAGGGTGGAGTCATCAGCGTATGAGTGGATAGGGTTAGATGTACAGCTTAGAAGATCATTGATGAATAAAAGGAAGAGAGTTGGTGATAGGACAGAGCCCTGAGGAACACCACTGTTGATAGATCTAGGAGAAGAACGATGGCCGTCTACGACAGCAGGTATAGAACGACCAGAAAGGAAGCTAGCGATGAAGGCACAGATAGAAGGATAGAAACCGTAGGAGGGCAGTTTGGAAATTAAAGATTTATGCCAGACTCGATCGAAAGCCTTTGAGATGTCAAGTGCGATGACAAAGCTTTCACCAAAGTCCCGAAAGGAGGATGACCAGAAGTCTAAAAGGTAGGTGAGAAGATCGCCAGTGGAGCGTCCCTGACGAAACCCATACTGACGATCGGAAAGAAGGTTGTGATAGGAAAGATGCCTTAAAATTTTTCTATTAAGAATTGACTCGAAAACTTTTGAAATACAGGACGTTAAAGCAATTGGACGATAGTTGGAGGGTTGTGAGTGGTCACCCTTCTTTGGGACTGGCTGAATGAGAGCAAACTTCCAGTAAGAAGGAAAGGTACAAGTTGACAGACAAAGGCGAAAGAGTTTGCCTAGGCAGGGTGTAAGCACAGAAGCACAGTTTTTGAGAACAACAGGAGGGACCCCATCAGGCCCATATGCCTTGTTAGTACTGAGGCCAGTAATGGCAGAAAATACATCAGCTGAAGAAATTTTAATGTCAGCCATGAGGAAGTCAGAGGGGGGAAGTGATGGAGGAACAGCACCGGAATCGTCTAAGGTGGAATTGGAGGAGAAAGTCTGTGCGAAGAGATCTGCTTTATCAGTACAAGAAATAGCTACAGAACCATCAGAGTAGAAAAGAGGAGGGAAGGATGATGAGGTAAAGTTGTTAGAAAGATTTTTGGCAAGGTGCCAGAAGGAGCGGGAAGAATTCGAGTTGGAGAGTTGAGAGCATTTAGTATGGATGAAATTATTTTTAGTAGAGCGAAGAACAGACTTAGCACGATTCCGGGCAGAAACGTAAAGATTATGTGATTCAGGGGTGGGTTGGCTCCGGTGTATAACCTCAGACATTGTCACGATTGCGACAAAATTAAGGTATCAAGTATCCTGGAATTTTGTAACATGTTTGGAATAATTTTGTGTGACCTGGTGGGTTAATCAAGAACACAGATTACTAACCATGTGGGGAGGATGAAGAACAAGAGACTGTGCATGAGGTGGAGGGGGAGACCAGGGATAAGATGGGAGGATGAATTGTAAAGATAATTTTTTTTTTTTTTTTTTTTTTTTTTTATGTGTCCGACTCTAGGCATAGGCTTCACAGCCTGCTATCAAGGCCCAGCAGTCCTCCTACATTCCATACACCTCTACATGTCACCACTTCGGCGCTAACACCCACCGTCCATATTGAATACATGCTAGGGCTGTCTCATACAGGACTGGTGTATTGGTGTTAGCGGGGGTATTTTTACGACATGTCGGCGGGTCTTCTGGTAGATCAGTAAAGCCTGGTTTAATGAAATTCAAATCCTTAAACTGTTCCCTGCCCCAGCCGGGATTCGAACCTGGGTCCGTAAGGACTGCAGGCCACCTCTCTACCGATTGAGCCACCGCCTTCCCCATGGAGGATATGAGTTGGAAAGAGGGCAGACAAAGGACAGAGCAGTGTGGAAGCAGTTTGTTTCTGGTCACCCCATAAAGGATTAAGGGTTGTGGCAATTGTAAGTTAAATTATTCCTGTGTATTGCCAGCAGCCTAAAACCATAAAGGTTACTTGTGTTTATAGTTGTTGAATGCAATCAGTAGCCAGAGTCAAGAGTTTGAGGATGTGATTTCACTTCCAATAGCTTATCTTGGGATCTTTATGCATCCATTACAATACATAATATGCATTATTAAAGGTCACCAGAATCAAAAAGGGTGTACTGAGATGGTATGGTCATGTGGAGAGAATGGATAACAATAGCGTGGTGAAAAAGGTATATCTGCGCGAATTTGAAGGAGGGAGGAGGCAAGGTAGGCCAAGGAGAAGGTGGAGAGATATGGTGGATGAGTGTTTGAGGAAGAGAGGTTTGGAAGTCGGTGAGGTTAAGGGACTGACAACAGATCGAGGTGGCTGGATGAATATTGTGAGATGTGCCTGATCAGGGATTTGGCACCCCTTTTTAACATGAAGTGTCTCTATCGGATAAGTTTATGTGAAGCTACAGAACGTGGTGAATGTTTTTCGCGTATCGGATACAGCCAGGATTTTGTGGGCTTGAATGGTGAGTGAATGGAGGCGTGGCCTATTGGAACTGGCAAATTTGGGCTGTCTGGACGTTACTACTCCTCACCCTGCCCTTCGGTGGGAAAGGAGGTCCAGACGATGATGATGATGTTGATGATGATAGGTCATATGTTAAATTTGTTTGTGGTTTAGACATAACTTTTATTTTTGTTTAAAACTACCTTATATATATGGCATTATAGGTGGATGGTAACCATATAACCAAATTATGGTGCCTGGTGTTTTAGGGGGTAATTAAGGTGCTCCAGTCGGATTGAGCCGGTGCAGGTTTATATCCAAGGGGTGGTTGGGGTTTATTGCTCACATAATGCCACTCGGGGATGAGTGAGGCTGGTCACTCTCATCTTAAATGTCAGGACCAGCTTCCCTAGCCCCGGGATCCTACCCTCATGGGGCAGCAATAAATTAATTTTTTTTTTTTTTTTTTTTTTTACCTACAGCTAAGATTTCAAGAGATAACTAGAGTAGTTAAATGTGGCTTTCATACACTTCATCACTGGAGGTTCCTATAATACTGAAGTAAATAATCTGACAGAAGTGAGTGTGTATTTAAAGAAACTACTGAAGTTTAACCTTTTGTGCTTTGGACCCATTAAACCTTTCAGTATGATGATGTACAATATTCTACATTTTTATAATTCATTCTTCTAACAGTTTTACTGAATTGTGATGAACCACCTACAGCCAAGATGCAAGTATACTCTCTTTAAAAATACAGTCAATTTAAATTGTCTGTGGATAATATTTTGTGGTTGAATCTAAACCTTTTAGTATGGTAATGGTGCATTTTTTAGTTAAATATTTGTTCCAACAGTTTTATTGAACTGAGACATCTTCTTTTAGCCAAGACACTGCTAGTACAGTACTATCTTCAAAGTAAATTACAGTTAATGTATATTGTTTGTGGATAAAGAAAATAAATATTTTAAAGACATCATATTGAAAGGGTCAGGAATAATATTTTGTTGGTACCCAAGTCAAGAGTGAGAGCAGTGGAAATGAGTTACTTGAGAGGAGCATGTGGAGTGACGTGGAGGGACAGGTTGACGAATGAAGAAGTGAAGGAACGTTGTGGGGTAGATGTGGATGTGGTTGAAATGATTAGGAGAAATACACTGAGGTGGTTTGGACATGTGGAGAGGATGGAGAATGAAAGACTGACTGGGAGGGTGTATGTAGGTGAGGTGGAGGGAGGGAGAGGGAGGGGTAGACCGAGGATGAGGTGGAGGGATGGAGTTGAGAGGTATATGAGGGAGGGGGGGTTGAGTTGTGGGGAGGGGAGTCAAATGGTGGGTGACAGAGTGACTTGGAGGCGTTTTGTCTGCGGCCACCCTTTGCGGGATTAGGGCGTCGGGCTATAGATAGATAGATAGACCCACATAATGAACATTTTTTATCAACTGATCTTAGAATTGACACTTCTTTACTGGTAACTTTTCAGTAACAGTTGTCAGTGCTCTTCCTTCCTATACCAGCCACTTCCTTCTCCTCCTCCTCCTCCTCCTCCTTCTCTCTCTCTCTCTCTCTCTCTCTCTCTCTCTCTCTCTCTCTTCCCTCAGTGTTAGTAATTTCCTTCTCTTTTCTTTCTCTTTTAGTGCCAGTCGCTTTCTCCCCACCCCCTCACCCTCTATCTGTCAGAGAGCCTTATTCTCCTCCCCCCCCCTCTCTCTCTCTCATTTGCAGTGTTCTCCTCCTCCTCCTCCTCCTTTCTCAGTGCACTTCCCTTACTCCTCACTCCTCCTTTCCCAGTGCACTTCCCTTACACTTTGCCCCTTCCTCAGTGCACTTTCCTTACTCTTCACTCCCTCCTTCCTCAGTGCCCTTCCCATACACCTCCTGCTCCCTCCCACCCCCTCTCACTAATTGCCTCCTATTCTTCCCCCCCTTATTTCATAGTGCCCATTTCTCTCTCTCTCTCTCTCTCTCTCTCTCTCTCTCTCTCTCTCTCTCTCTCTCTCTCTCTCTCTGCCAGCTCCTTATTCCTCCTCTCCTCTCCTCTCCTCTCCATCTCTGTACCATCCTCTTCCTCCTCAGTTCTGTGTGTGTGCCAGCTCAGTACTCCTCCTCCTTTCTTTCTATCACATTGCCATCCCCTTCTTCTTCAATTATTCTCCTCTTTCAATGCCATCTCCAACCTCTCCTTTTCTCATAGTGCCGGCCTCTTCCTCCACTTCCTCTTCATTCTCGTCATCTTCTTTTTCAGTTCCAGCCTCCTCCTCCTCCCTCACTGCCAACACTTGCCTCATTCAAGGAAGAGGAATTGGTCACTTGCCTCATAATTCAGCCTGGACTAAGCTGTGTAGCCCCAGGCACCTGTGCTGCTGATGGGGCAGTGATGAGTTGTGTAATGGTTGGTGGACTGATTTTTAACGGTTTTGTTATTTCATTTTTAAACAGTTTTGTTCTGAAAGTTATCCTACCAAGCAGAGTTAATCATTTGATCCCATTCATAACAGAGGTGCGAGGACAAGTGATCTTCTTCGTTAAGGGTGAGACAGACTGCCAGGTGACACCTAAGTGTGCCTTCATACTCACCCTTCTTGATTCCGAAGGTAAATAATATACTGACTGTTACAGTTGTTTTTATTTTAAGTAAAATACATTTTTTGTGCAGCTGATTAAAAATTATTCTTTCTTTATCATTTGTCTTCTTTGTGAAAGTTGTAACATTGGTAGTAATGGTGGTTGTACAATACCGTATTTATCATAAAATAATAATTATAATAGTGGAAGGTGAGGGTGGTCATCCTCTTTCCCTTGACCCCTTTTCTCTATCCTAACCCCTTCCCCCTACATCCCACTTGATAGTGCCCCTCTCTCCTCCCCCATCCAGTGTAGTGCCTCCCCCCTCCTCTGTGTATTTCCTGATGTAGTCCCCTCCTCCCCCCTTTTGATCTTGTCCCCATCTCCCCCTCTCCTTGATGTTGTTCCTAGCCTTACCCCCACCCCTTCATCTACTTATAGTCCCCATCCCTCCTCTCTCAACTTAATGTCTCCATCCTTCCTGTCTCCTTGATGTATTCTCTCTCTCTCTCTCTCTCTCTCTCTCTCTCTCTCTCTCTCTCTCTCTCTCTCTCTCTCTCATGAAGTTCCCCTGAGTGACAAGTGAAATGGTTTGCTATATGCCGTGTCATTTGCTATGGTGGGTGGTGGTTTAGTGGGTTAAGGTGCTCCAGCTGGATGGACACTGTAAGGGTTACATCTGTGGGGTGGGCAAGTGAGGCTGGTAACCATTGCCTCGTTGGCACTGAGTACCTCCAGCTGCCTGTGTAGAGAACAAAATAGCATTAGATGTATTATTGTAACTCTTAGGGCCATATTCTTGTCAGCTAAGGAAGCTGCCTAGCATCTTTTCCTTTCCTAATTGTTTTTGGATAGGGCTGGTTACTATCAGTTTGTATGGTATGTCATGTATGCTGAGTATGGAGGTATTGTAATAATTTAAATGACTCGAGAGGATAGTAAGGCGTAATAGCAGAATAATCACTTAAGAAAGATATTAGGCTGTTTCTGCAACTGAGGAGAATATGGGCCTTAGTCAACCCTCCTCCCCCAATCCTACCACTCACCCAGTAATTTTTTCAGTTAGGGTTAAGATGATTACTATTATTATTTTTTTCATCCTTACTACCCTAACTCCACCAAAAGATCAGGTGGGATCCAGAAACAGAAAGCATCTAAGCAGGATTTTGTTATTTTGTTGTATCCAGATGATATAGAGGGATGCCTTCATGCAGTGGCATTGATATAACCATGTACCCAGTCTTGTTATCCCCTGACAGGAGGAGGATTGACTGCAAGATAAGAGCTTGTAGTTCACTGGTTCACCTTCAGAGAAGCCTGGGACTACGACAGCAGGAAAAACATGATATTGATAAAGATGATGAATATCATGGCAATATTTCTTGTGCTGATGATCATTTATTTATGATCAGCACAATAAGAAATATTACCATCATGCTGATCTTTATAATATGATGTTTTTCATGCTGTACTAAAACACTAGAGCCCATATTGCCGTCAGTTAACTTCCTTACATCTCCTCCTAAGTAGATATTCTGTTCATTACTCTAGTAACACAGTTTCTCTCTTCCTACCAGGCTGCAGCAATCCACTCTCCCTGTTATCCAAGCTCCCCAACTCACTGCTTCCAACATCCATCATATCATCACTGGCTAACGTTTTATTTATTGACCATAGGTAGAAGGTGGTCATGCAGATACTGTAGGTGTGTTTTGAACAAATAAATGTTGTATATGGTATTTGGACTACAGTGATTATCTACAGCACATTTTTACATAAGGTTATGTGTGTGAGGGGACTATCATTTCCACCCCACCTTTTTTAATCCCAGGTTAGAGCTGTAATACATATATGAAGACAGACTTGTGCTTAATGCTTAGCATGTTTCTTAGACACAGACATGAGTAGAGCTGGGCCAGTGGATCTTTTTCTAAATGCTCCAATATGTCAATATCTATTATCCATTTCTTCAGGAGGATAGTTGTCTAAAGGTATTACAAGTAGTAAATTCATACTAAGTCACTGATGTGTGGTGGCAAAAAAATAAAGCAGCTTTTAGCCACTTCACATTGAATTTTTACCGAGGCCATTCACTGTGGGACGTAAAATGTTTGCTTTCAGACACAACACTGCTAAAGGCAGACAGTTTCCCATTAGTTTCTTGTGATGGCCTGAATAAGTTAATGTAAAATAGATCCACAAAGGCTTCAAAGAATGTCAGAATAATAGTTTGTCTCAGTGCACAACTATTATTACACTACAGTTTTTACTCTAACTTGGCCTAAAATTAACATTCTTTCCATTTTCACTGTACCGTACCGTTCTTGTAACGAGATCCATCCATCCATCCATCATCCAATCCTACATTGCCCCATGAGAAGCATAGGAGCCCCGGGGCTAGGCAGATGGTCCTGACATTTAAGATGAGAGTGACCAGCCTCGCTCATCCCTGAGTGGTATTACATGAGCAGTCAACCCCAACCACCCCTTGGATATAAACCTTCAATTGCTGAATCCGATTGGAGTGCAAAAATTACTCAATAAACCACCAGGTGACAAAATTTGGTTATATGGTTACCATCCAGTGTAGTCAATGATTTCCTGATGTACAGGAAACCATTTGGCTTGTCACTCAATGTAGAGTCAGCCACAGGCAGAAGGAAGAGGAAAGAATGAAGTAAAGAAAGACAGAAGAGGGAGTGTAAAGTTCCCCGTAGGCAGAAGGACAAGGAAAGAATAACGTAAAGGAAGACAGAAGAGGATGGAAGGAAAGAAGGATGGAGGAGACATGTTTGGAATAACTTTGTGACCTGACTCTGGCTTGTTCCTGCTGTTATATAGGTAGGCACCATTATAAAAACTTGCCGGTGTATAACCTCAGACATTGCCACGATTGCGACAAAATTAAGGTATCAAGTATCCTGGAATTTTGTAACATGTTTGGAATAACTTTGTGTGACCTGGTGGGTTAATCAAGAACACAGATTACTAACCATGTGGGGAGGATGAAGAACAAGAGACTGTGCATGAGGTGGAGGGGGAGACCAGGGATAAGATGGGAGGATGAATTGTAAAGATAAATGGAGGATATGAGTTGGAGAGAGGGCAGCCAAAGGACAGGGCAGTGTGGAAGCAGTTTGTTTCTGGTCACCTCATACAGGATTAAGACTTGTGGCAATTGTAAGTTAAATTATTCCTGTGTATTGCCAGCAGCCTAAAACCATAAAGGTTACTTGTGTTTATAGTTGTTGTATGCAATCAGTAGCCAGAGTCAGGAGTTTGAGGATGTGATTTCACTTCCAATAGCTTATCTTGGGATCTTTATGCATCCATTACAATACATAATATGCATTATTAAAGGTCACCAGAATCAAAGAGAGTGTACTGAGATGGTATGGTCATGTGGAGAGAATGGATAACAATAGAGTGGTGAAAAAGGTATATCTGAGCGAATTTGAAGGAGGGAGAAGGCGAGGTAGGCCAAGGAGAAGATGGAGAGATATGGTGGATGAGTGTTTGAGGAAGAGAGGTTTCGAAGTTGGTGAGGCTAAGGGACTGACAACAGATCGAGCTGGCTGGATGAATATTGTGAGATGTGCCTGATCAGGGATCTGGCACCCCTTTCTAACATGAAGTGTCTCTATCGGATACGTTTATGTGAAGCTACAGAACGTGGTGAATGTTTTTGGCGTATCAGATACAGCCAGGATTCTGTGGGCTTGAATGGTGAGTGAATGGAGGCGTGGCCTATTGGACTTGGCAAATTTGGGCTGTCTAGACGTTACTACTCCTCACCCTGCCCTTGGGTGGGAAAGGAGGTCCAGATGATGATGATGATGATGATAGGTCATATGTTAAATTTGTTTGTGGTTTAGACATAACTTTTATTTTTGTTTAAAACTGCCTTATATATATGGCATTATAGGTGGATGGTAACCATATAACCAAATTATGGTGCCTGGTGTTTTAGTGGGTAATTAAGGTGCTCCAGTCGGATTGAGCCGGTGCAGGTTTATATCCAAGGGGTGGTTGGGGTTTATTGCTCACATAATGCCACTCGGGGATGAGTGAGGCTGGTCACTCTCATCTTAAATGTCAGGACCAGCTTCCCTAGCCCCGGGCTCCTACCCTCATGGGGCAGCACTAGATTAGATTTTTTTTTTTTTTTTTTTTTTTACCTACAGCCAAGATTTCAAGAGATAACTAGAGTAGTTAAATGTGGCTTTCATACACTTCATCACTGGAGGTTCCTATAATGCTGAAGTAAATAATCTGACAAGAGTGAGTGTGTATTTAAAGAAACTACTGAAGTTTAACCTTTTGTGCTTTGGACCCATTAAACCTTTCAGTATGATGATGTACAATATTCTACATTTTTATAATTCATTCTTCTAACAGTTTTACTGAATTGTGATGAACCACCTACAGCCAAGATGCAAGTATACTCTCTTTAAAAATACAGTCAATTTAAATTGTCTGTGGATAATATTTTGTGGTTGAATCTAAACCTTTTAGTATGGTAATGGTGCATTTTTTAGTTAAATATTTGTTCCAACAGTTTTATTGAACTGAGACAACTTCTTTTAGCCAAGACACTGCTAGTACAGTACTATCTTCAAAGTAAATTACAGTTAATGTAAATTGTCTGTGGATAAAGAAAATAAATATTTTAAAGACATCATATTGAAAGGGTCAGGAATAATATTTTGTTGGTACCCACATAATGAACATTTTTTATCAACTGATCTTAGAATTGACACTTCTTTACTGGTAACTTTTCAGTAACAGTTGTCAGTGCTCTTCCTTCCTGTGCCAGCCTCTTCCTCTTCCTCCTCCTCCTCCTTCTCTCTCTCTCTCTCTCTCTCTCTCTCTCTCTCTCTCTCTCTCTCTCTCTCTCTCTCTATTCCCTCAGTGTTAGTAATTTCCTTCTCTTTTCTTTCTCTTTCAGTGCCAGTCCCTTTCTCCCCCCACCACCACCCTCTATCTGTCAGAGAGACTTATTCTCCTCCCCTCCCTCTCTCTATCTCTCATATCCAGCCTTGTCCTCCTCCTCCTCCTCCTTTCCCAGTGCACTTCCCTTACTCCTCACTCCTCCTTTCCCAGTGCACTTCCCTTACACTTTGCCCCTTCCTCAGTGCACTTCCCTTACTCTTCACTCCCTCCTTTCTCAGTGCCCTTCCCTTACACCTCCTGCTCCCTCCCCCCCCTCTCACTTGTAGCCTCCTACTCTTCCTCCCCCTTATTTCATAGTGCCCATTTCTCTCTCTCTCTCTCTCTCTCTCTCTCTCTCTCTCTCTCTCTCTCTGCCAGCTCCTTATTCCTCCTCCTCCTCTCCTCTCCTCTCCATCTCTGTACCAGCCTCTTCCTCCTCAGTTCTGTGTGTGTGCCAGCTCAGTACTCCTCCTCCTTTCTTTCTATCACATTGCCATCCCCTTCTTCCTCAATTATTCTTCTCTCTCAATGCCAGCTCCACCCTCTCCTTTTCTTATAGTGCCGGCCTCTTCCTCCACTTCCTCTTCATTCTCGTCATCTTCTTTCTCAGTTCCAGCCTCCTCCTCCTCCCTCACTGCCAACACTTGCCTCATTCAAGGAAGAGCAATTGGTCACTTGCCTCATAATTCAGCCTGGACTAAGCTGTGTAGCCCCAGGCACCTGTGCTGCTGATGGGGCAGTGAAGGGTTGTGTAATGGTTGGTGGACTGATTTTTAACGGTTTTGTTATTTCATTTTTAACCAGTTTTGTTCTGAAAGTTACCCTACCAACCAGAGTTAATCATTTGATCACATTTACAACAGAGGTGCGAGGACAAGTGATCTGCAACGTTAAGGGTGAGACAGACTGCCAGTTGACACCTAAGTGTGCCTTCATACTCAAACTTCTTGATACCAAAGGTAAATAATATACTGAATGTTACAGTTGTTTTTATTTTAAGTAAAATACATTTTATGTCCAGCTGATTAAAAATTATTCTTTCTTTATCATTTGTCTTGTTTGTGAAAGTTGTAACATTGGTAGTAATGGTGGTTGTACAATACCGTATTTATCATAAAATAATAATTATAATAGTGGAAGGTGAGGGTGGTCATCCTCTTTCCCTTGACCCCTTTTCTCTATCCTAACCCCTTCCCCCTACATCCCACTTGATAGTGCCCCTCTCTCTTCCCCCATCCAGTGTTGTGCCTCCTCCCCTCCTCTCTGTTCTTCCTGAAGTAGTCCCCTCCTCCAACCATTTGATGTAGTCCCCATCTCCCCCGCTCCATGATGTTGTTCCTAGCCTTACCCCCACCCCTCCATCTACTTGTAGTCACCATCCCTCCTCTCTCAACTTGATGTCCCCAACCTTCCATGTCTCCTTGATGTATTCTCTCTCTCTCTCTCTCTCTCTCTCTCTCTCTCTCTCTCTCTCTCTCTCTCTCTCTCTCTCATGAAGTTCCTCTGACTGACAAGTGAAATGATTTGCTATATGCCGTGTCATTTGCTATGGTGGGTGGTGGTTTAGTGGGTTAAGGTGCTCCAGCTGGATGGACACTGTAAGGGTTACATCTGTGGGGTGGGCAAGTGAGGCTGGTAACCATTGCCTCGTTGGCACTGAGTACCTCCAGCTGCCTGTGTAGAGAACAAAATAGCATTAGATGTATTATTGTAACTCTTAGGGCCATATTCTTGTCAGCTAAGGAAGCTGCCTGGCATCTTTTCCTTTCCTAATTGTTTTTGGATAGGGCTGGTTACTATCAGTTTGTATGGTATGTCATGTATGCTGAGTATGGAGGTATTGTAATAATTTAAATGACTCGAGAGGATAGTAAGGCGTAATAGCAGAATAATCACTTAAGAAAGATATTAGGCAGTTTCTGCAACTGAGGAGAATATGGGCCTTAGTCAACCCTCCTCCCCCAATCCTACCACTCACCCAGTAATGTTTTCAGTTAGGGTTGAGATGATTACTATTATTGTTTTTTTCATCCTTACTACCCTAACTCCACCAAAAGATCAGGTGGGATCCAGAACCAGAAAGCATCTAAGCAGGATTTTGTTATTTTGTTGTATCCAGATGGTATAGAGGGATGCCTTCATGCAGTGGCACTGATATAACCATGTACCCAGTCTTGTTATCCCCTGACAGGAGGAGGATTGACTGCAAGATAAGAGCTTGTAGTTCACTGGTTCACCTTCAGAGAAGCCTGGGACTACGACAGCAGGAAAAACATCATATTGATAAAGATGATGAATATCATGGCAATATTTCTTGTGCTGATGATCATTTATTTATGATCAGCACAATAAGAAATATTACCATCATGCTGATCTTTATAATATGATGTTTTTCATGCTGTACTAAAACACTAGGGCCCATATTGCCGTCAGTTAACTTCCTTACATCTCTTCCTAAGTAGATATTCTGTTCATTACTCTAGTAACACAGTTTCTCTCTTCCTACCAGGCTGCAGCAATCCACTCTCCCTCTTATCCAAGCTCCCCAACTCACTGCTTCCAACATCCATCATATCATCACTGGCTAACGTTTTATTTATTGACCATAGGTAGAAGGTGGTCATGCAGATACTGTAGGTGTGTTTTGTACAAATAAATGTTGTATATGGTATATGGACTACAGTGATTATGTACAGCACATTTTTACATAAGGTTATGTGTGTTAGGGGACTATCATTCCCCCCCCCTTTTTTAATCCCAGGTTAGCGCTATAATAATATATGAAGACAGACTTGTGCCTAATGCTCAGCATGTTTCTTAGACACAGACATGAGTAGAGCTGGGTCAGTGGATCTTTTTCTAAATGCTCCATTATGTCAATATCTATTATCCATTGCATCAGGAGGACAATTGTCTAAAGCTATTACAAGTAGTAAATTCATACTAAGTCACTGATGTGTGCTGGCATAAAATAAAGCATCTTTTAACCACTTCACATTGAATTTTTACCGAGGCCATTCACTGTGGGACATAAAATGTTTGCTTTCAGACACAACACTGCTAAAGCCAGACAGTTTCCCATTAGTTTCTTGTGATGGCCTGAATAAGTTAATGTAAAATAGATCCACAAAGGCTTCAAAGAATGTCAGAATAATAGTTTGTCTCAGTGCACAACTATTATTACACTACAGTTTTTACTCTAACTTGGCCTAAAATTAACATTCTTTCCATTTTCACTGTACCGTACCGTTCTTGTAACGAGATCCATCCATCCATCCATCATCCAATCCTACATTGCCCCATGAGAAGCATAGGAGCCCCGGGGCTAGGCAGTTGGTCCTGACATTTAAGATGAGAGTGACCAGTCTCACTCATCCCTGAGTGGTATTACATGAGCAGTCAACCCCAACCACCCCTTGGATATAAACCTTCACCGGCTCAATCCGATTGGAGTGCAATAATTACTCACTAAACCACCAGGTGCCAAAATTTGGTTATATGGTTACCATCCAGTGTAGTCAATGGTTTCCTGATGTACAGGAAACCATTTGGCTTGTCACTCAATGTAGAGTCACCCACAGGCAGAAGGAAGAGGAAAGAATGAAGTAAAGAAAGACAGAAGAGGGAGTGTAAAGTTACCCGTAGGCAGAAGGACAAGGAAAGAATGAAGTAAAGGAAGACAGAAGAGGATGGAAGGAAAGAAGGATGGAGGAGACATGTTAGGAATAACTTTGTGTGACCTGACTCTGGCTTGTTCCTGCTGTTATATAGGTAGGCACCATTATAAATACTTGCCAGTGTATAACCTCAGACATTGCCACGATTGCGACAAAATTAAGGTATCAAGTATCCTGGAATTTTGTAACATGTTTGGAATAACTTTGTGTGACCTGGTGGGTTAATCAAGAACACAGATTACTAACCATGTGGGGAGGATGAAGAACAAGAGACTGTGCATGAGGTGGAGGGGGAGACCAGGGATAAGATGGGAGGATGAATTGTAAAGATAAATGGAGGATATGAGTTGGAGAGAGGTCAGCCAAAGGACAGGGCAGTGTGGAAGCAGTTTGTTTCTGGTCACCTCATACAGGATTAAGGCTTGTGGCAATTGTAAGTTAAATTATTCCTGTGTATTGCCAGCAGCCTAAAACCATAAAGGTTACTTGTGTTTATAGTAGTTGTATGCAATCAGTAGCCAGAGTCAGGAGTTTGAGGATGTGATTTCACTTCCAATAGCTTATCTTGGGATCTTTATGCATCTATTACAATACATAATATTCATTATTAAAGATCACCAGAATCAAAGAGAGTGTATTGAGATGGTATGGTCATATGGAGAGAATGGATAACAATAGCGTGGTGAAAAAGGTATCTCTGAGCGAATTTGAAGGAGGGAGGAAGCGAGGTAGGCCAAGGAGAAGGTGGAGAGATATGGTGGATGAGGGTTTGAGGAAGAGAGGTTTGGAAGTCGGTGAGGCTAGGGGACTGACAACAGATCGAGCTGGCTGGATGAATATTGTGAGATGTGGCTGATCAGGGATTTATCACCCCTTTTTGACATGAAGTGTCTCTATCGGATAGGTTTATGTGAAGCTACAGAACGTGGTGAATGTTTTTGGCGTATCAGATACAGCCAGGATTCTGTGGGCTTGAATGATGAGTGAATGGAGGCGTGGCCTATTGGAGTTGGCAAATTTGGGCTGTCTGGATATTACTACTTCTCACCCTGCCCTTGGGTGGGAAAGGAGGTCCAGATGATGATGATGATGATGATAGGTCATATGTTAAATTTGTTTGTGGTTTAGACATAACTTTTATTTTTGTTTAAAACTGCCTTATATATATGGCATTATAGGTGGATGGTAACCATATAACCAAATTATGGTGCCTGGTGTTTTAGTGGGTAATTAAGGTGCTCCAGTCGGATTGAGCCGGTGCAGGTTTATATCCAAGGGGTGGTTGGGGTTTATTGCTCACATAATGCCACTCGGGGATGAGTGAGGCTGGTCACTCTCATCTTAAATGTCAGGACCAGCTTCCCTAGCCCCGGGCTCCTACCCTCATGGGGCAGCACTAGATTAGATTTTTTTTTTCTTTTTTTACCTACAGCCAAGATTTCAAGAGATAACTAGAGTAGTTAAATGTGGCTTTCATACACTTCATCACTGGAGGTTCATATAATGCTGAAGTAAATAATCTGACAAGAGTGAGTGTGTATTTAAAGAAACTACTGAAGTTTAACCTTTTGTGCTTTGGACCCATTAAACCTTTCAGTATGATGATGTACAGTATTCTACATTTTTATAATTCATTCTTCTAACAGTTTTACTGAATTGTGATGAACCACCTACAGCCAAGATGCAAGTATACTCTCTTTAAAAATACAGTCAATTTAAATTGTCTGTGGATAATATTTTGTGGTTGAATCTAAACTTTTCAGTATGGTAATGGTGCATTTTTTAGTTAAATATTTGTTCCAACAGTTTTATTGAACTGAGACAACTTCTTTTAGCCAAGACACTGCTAGTACAGTACTATCTTCAAAGTAAATTACAGTTAATGTAAATTGTCTGTGGATAAAGAAAATAAATATTTTAAAGACATCATATTGAAAGGGTCAGGAATAATATTTTGTTGGTACCCACATAATGAACATTTTTTATCAACTGATCTTAGAATTGACACTTCTTTACTGGTAACTTTTCAGTAACAGTTGTCAGTGCTTTTCCTTCCTGTGCCAGCCTCTTCCTCTTCCTCCTCCTCTCTCTCTCTCTCTCTCTCTCTCTCTCTCTCTCTCTCTCTCTCTCTCTTCCCTCAGTGTTAGTAATTTCCTTCTCTTTTCTTTCTCTTTCAGTGCCAGTCCCTTTCTCCCCCCCCCACCCTCTATCTGTAAGAGAGACTTATTCTCCTCTCCCTCCCTCTCTCTCTCATTTGCAGCCTTCTCCTCCTCCTCCTCCTCCTCCTTTCTCAGTGCACTTCCCTTACTCCTCACTCCTCCTTTCCCAGTGCACTTCCCTTACACTTTGCCCCTTCCTCAGTGCACTTCCCTTACTCTTCACTCCCTCCTTCCTCAGTGCCCTTCCCATACACCTCCTGCTCCCTCCCCCACCCTCTCACTTGTAGCCTCCTACTCTTCCTCCCCCTTATTTCATAGTGCCTGTCTCTCTCTCTCTCTCTCTCTCTCTCTCTCTCTCTCTCTCTCTCTCTCTCTGCCAGCTCCTTATTCCTCCTCCTCCTCTCCTCTCCTCTCCATCTCTGTACCAGCCTCTTCCTCCTCAGTTCTGTGTGTGTGCCAGCTCAGTACTCCTCCTCCTTTCTTTCTATCACATTGCCATCCCCTTCTTCCTCAATTATTCTCCTCTCTCAATGCCAGCTCCACCCTCTCCTTTTCTCATAGTGCCGGCCTCTTCCTCCACTTCCTCTTCATTCTCGTCATCTTCTTTCTCAGTTCCAGCCTCCTCCTCCTCCCTCACTGCCAACACTTGCCTCATTCAAGGAAGAGGAATTGGTCACTTGCCTCATAATTCAGCCTGGACTAAGCTGTGTAGCCCCAGGCACCTGTGCTGCTGATGGGGCAGTGAAGGGTTGTGTAATGGTTGGAGGACTGATTTTTAACGGTTTGGTTAATTCATTTTTAACCAGTTTTGCTCTGAAAGTTATCCTACCAATCAGTGTTAATCATTTGATCCCATTCAAAACAGAGGTGCGAGGACAAGTGATCTAGTACGTTAAGGGTGAGAGAGACTGCAAGTTGACACCTAAGTTTGCCTTCATACTCACCCTTCTTGATACCGAAGGTAAATAATATACTGAATGTTACAGTTGTTTTTATTTTAAGTAAAATACATTTTATGTCCAGCTGATTAAAAATTATTCTTTCTTTATCATTTGTCTTGTTTGTGAAAGTTGTAACATTGGTAGTAATGGTGGTTGTACAATACCGTATTTATCATAAAATAATAATTATAATAGTGGAAGGTGAGGGTGGTCATCCTCTTTCCCTTGCCCCCTTTTCTCTATCCTAACCCCTTCCCCCTACATCCCACTTGATAGTGCCCCTCTCTCTTCCCCCATCCAGTGTTGTGCCTCCTCCCCTCCTCTCTGTTCTTCCTGAAGTAGTCCCCTCCTCCCCCCTTTTGATGTAGTCCCCATCTCCCCCTCTCCTTGATGTTGTTCCTAGCCTTACCCCCACCCCTCCATCTACTTGTAGTCCCCATCCCTCCTCTCTCAACTTGATGTCCCCATCCTTCCCTGTCTCTTTGATGTATTCTCTCTCTCTCTCTCTCTCTCTCTCTCTCTCTCTCTCTCTCTCTCTCTCTCTCTCTCTCTCTATCTCGCTCACTCATGAAGTTCCTCTGACTGACAAGAGAAATGATTTGCTATATGCTGTTTCATTTGCTATGGTGGGCAGTGGTTTAGTGGGTTAAGATGCTCTAGCTGGATGGACACTGTAAGGGTTACATCTAAGGGGTGGGCAAGTGAGGCTGGTAACCATTGCCTCGTTGGCACTGAGTACCTCCAGTTGCCTGTGTAGAGAACAAAATAGCATTAGATGTATTATTGTAACTCTTAGGGCCATATTCTTGTCAGCTAAGGAAGCTGCCTAGCATCTTTTCCTTTCCTAATTGTTTTTGGATAGGGCTGGTTACTATCAGTTTGTATGGTATGTCATGTATGCTGAGTATGGAGGTATTGTAATAATTTAAATGACTCGAGAGGATAGTAAGGCGTAATAGCAGAATAATCACTTAAGAAAGATATTAGGCTGTTTCTGCAACTGAGGAGAATATGGGCCTTAGTCAACCCTCCTCCCCCAATCCTACCACTCACCCAGTAATGTTTTCAGTTAGGGTTGAGATGATTACTATTATTGTTTTTTTCATCCTTACTACCCTAACTCCACCAAAAGATCAGGTGGGATCCAGAACCAGAAAGCATCTAAGCAGGATTTTGTTATTTTGTTGTATCCAGATGGTATAGAGGGATGCCTTCATGCAGTGGCACTGATATAACCATGTACCCAGTCTTGTTATCCCCTGACAGGAGGAGGATTGACTGCAAGATAAGAGCTTGTAGTTCACTGGTTCACCTTCAGAGAAGCCTGGGACTACGACAGCAGGAAAAACATCATATTGATAAAGATGATGAATATCATGGCAATATTTCTTGTGCTGATGATCATTTATTTATGATCAGCACAATAAGAAATATTACCATCATGCTGATCTTTATAATATGATGTTTTTCATGGTGTACTAAAACACTAGGGCCCATATTGCCGTCAGTTAACTTCCTTACATCTCTTCCTAAGTAGATATTCTGTTCATTACTCTAGTAACACAGTTTCTCTCTTCCTACCAGGCTGCAGCAATCCACTCTCCCTCTTATCCAAGCTCCCCAACTCACTGCTTCCAACATCCATCATATCATCACTGGCTAACGTTTTATTTATTGACCATAGGTAGAAGGTGGTCATGCAGATACTGTAGGTGTGTTTTGTACAAATAAATGTTGTATATGGTATATGGACTACAGTGATTATGTACAGCACATTTTTACATAAGGTTGTGTGTGTGAGGGGACTATCATTTACCCCACTTCCGTTTTTAATCCAAGGTTAGAGCTATAATACATATATGAAGACAGACTTGTGCTTAATGCTCAGCATGTTTCTTAGACACAGACATGAGTAGAGCTGGGTCAGTGGATCTTTTTCTAAATGCTCCATTATGTCAATATCTATTATCCATTGCATCAGGAGGACAATTGTCTAAAGCTATTACAAGTAGTAAATTCATACTAAGTCACTGATGTGTGCTGGCAAAAAAATAAAGCAGCTTTTAACCACTTCACATTGAATTTTTACCGAGGCCATTCACTGTGGGACATAAAATGTTTGCTTTCAGACACAACACTGCTAAAGCCAGACAGTTTCCCATTAGTTTCTTGTGATGGCCTGAATAAGTTAATGTAAAATAGATCCACAAAGGCTTCAAAGAATGTCAGAATAATAGTTTGTCTCAGTGCACAACTATTATTACACTACAGTTTTTACTCTAACTTGGCCTAAAATTAACATCTTTTCCATTTTCACTGTACCGTACCGTTCTTGTAACGAGATCCATCCATCCATCCATCATCCAATCCTACATTGCCCCATGAGAAGCATAGGAGCCCCGGGGCTAGGCAGTTGGTCCTGACATTTAAGATGAGAGTGACCAGCCTCACTCATCCCTGAGTGGTATTACATGAGCAGTCAACCCCAACCACCCCTTGGATATAAACCTTCACCGGCTCAATCCGATTGGAGTGAAATAATTACTCACTAAACCACCAGGTGCCAAAATTTGGTTGTATGGTTACCATTAAGTGTAGTCAATGGTTTCCTGATGTACAGGAAACCATTTGGCTTGTCACTCAATGTAGAGTCACCCACAGGCAGAAGGAAGAGGAAAGAATGAAGTAAAGAAAGACAGAAGAGGGAGTGTAAAGTTACCCGTAGGCAGAAGGACAAGGAAAGAATGAAGTAAAGGAAAACAGAAGAGGATGGAAGGAAAGAAGGATGGAGGAGACATGTTAGGAATAACTTTGTGTGACCTGACTCTGGCTTGTTCCTGCTGTTATATAGGTAGGCACCATTATAAATACTTGCCAGTGTATAACCTCAGACATTGCCACGATTGCGACAAAATTAAGGTATCAAGTATCCTGGAATTTTGTAACATGTTTGGAATAACTTTGTGTGACTTGGTGGGTTAATCAAGAACACAGATTACTAACCATGTGGGGAGGATGAAGAACAAGAGACTGTGCATGAGGTGGAGGAGATGACCAGGGATAAGATGGGAGGATGAATTGTAAAGATAAATGGAGGATATGAGTTGGAGAGAGGGCAGCCAAAGGACAGGGCAGTGTGGAAGCAGTTTGTTTCTGGTCACCTCATACAGGATTAAGACTTGTGGCAATTGTAAGTTAAATTATTCCTGTGTATTGCCAGCAGCCTAAAACCATAAAGGTTACTTGTGTTTATAGTTGTTGTATGCAATCAGTAGCCAGAGTCAGGAGTTTGAGGATGTGATTTCACTTCCAATAGCTTATCTTGGGATCTTTATGCATCCATTACACTACATAATATGCTTTATTAAAGGTCACCAGAATCAAAGAGAGTGTTCTGAGATGGTATGGTCATGTGGAGAGAATGGATAACAATAGAGTGGTGAAAAAGGTATATCTGAGCGAATTTGAAGGAGGGAGGAGGCGAGGTAGGCCAAGGAGAAGGTGGAGAGATATGGTGGATGAGTGTTTGAGGAAGAGAGGTTTGGAAGTCGGTGAGGCTAGGGGACTGACAAAAGATCGAGCTGGCTGGATGAATATTGTGAGATGTGCCTGATCAGCGATTTGGCACCCCTTATTAACATGAAGTGTCTCTATCGGATAGGTTTATGTGAAGCTACAGAACGTGGTGAATGTTTTTGGCGTATCAGATACAGCCAGGATTCTGTGGGCTTGAATGATGAGTGAATGGAGGCGTGGCCTATTGGAGTTGGCAAATTTGGGCTGTCTGGACGTTACTACTCCTCACCCTGCCCTTGGGTGGGAAAGGAGGTCCAGATGATGATGATGATGATGATAGGTCATATGTTAAATTTGTCTGTGGTTTAGAAATGACTTTTATTTTTCTTTAAACTGCCTTATATATATGGCATTATAGGTGGATGGTAACCATATAAAAAAATTATGGTGCCTGGTGTTTTAGTGGGTAATTAAGGTGGTCCAGGCGGATTGAGCCAGTGCAGGTTTATATCCAAGGGGTGGTTGGGGTTTATTGCTCACATAATGCCACTCGGGGATGAGTGAGGCTGGTCACTCTCATCTTAAATGTGAGAACCGGCTTCCCTAGCCCCGGGCTCCTACCCTCATGGGGCAGCACTAGATTAGATTTTTTTTTTTTATTTTTTTTTTTCCTACAGCTAAGATTTCAAGAGATAACTAGAGTAGTTAAATGTGGCTTTCATACACTTCATCACTGGAGGTTCCTATAATACTGAAGTAAATAATCTGACAGAAGTGAGTGTGTATTTAAAGAAACTACTGAAGTTTAACCTTTTGTGCTTTGGACCCATTAAACCTTTCAGTATGATGATGTACAATATTCTACATTTTTATAATTCATTCTTCTAACAGTTTTACTGAATTGTGATGAACCACCTACAGCCAAGATGCAAGTATACTCTCTTTAAAAATACAGTCAATTTAAATTGTCTGTGGATAATATTTTGTGGTTGAATCTAAACCTTTTAGTATGGTAATGGTGCATTTTTTAGTTAAATATTTGTTCCAACAGTTTTATTGAACTGAGACAACTTCTTTTAGCCAAGACACTGCTAGTACAGTACTATCTTCAAAGTAAATTACAGTTAATGTAAATTGTCTGTGGATAAAGAAAATAAATATTTTAAAGACATCATATTGAAAGGGTCAGGAATAATATTTTGTTGGTACCCACATAATGAACATTTTTTATCAACTGATCTTAGAATTGACACTTCTTTACTGGTAACTTTTCAGTAACAGTTGTCAGTGCTTTTCCTTCCTGTGCCAGCCTCTTCCTCCTCCTTCTCTCTCTCTCTCTCTCTCTCTCTCTCTCTCTCTCTCTCTCTCTCTCTCTCTTCCCTCAGTGTTAGTAATTTCCTTCTCTTTTCTTTCTCTTTCAGTGCCAGTCCCTTTCTCCCCCCCCACAACCCTCTATCTGTCAGAGAAACTTATTCTCCTCCCCCCCCTCTCTCTCTCATTTGCAGCCTTCTCCTCCTCCTCCTCCTCCTTTCTCAGTGCACTTCCCTTACTCCTCACTCCTCCTTTCCCAGTGCACTTCCCTTACACTTTGCCCCTTCCTCAGTGCACTTCCCTTACTCTTCACTCCCTCCTTTCTCAGTGCCCTTCCCTTACACCTCCTGCCCCTCCCCCCTCTCACTTGTAGCCTCCTACTCTTCCTCCCCCTTATTTCATAGTGCCCATTTCTCTCTCTCTCTCTCTCTCTCTCTCTCTCTCTCTCTCTCTCTCTCTCTCTCTCTCTCTCTCTGCCAGCTCCTTATTCCTCCTCCTCCTCTCCTCTCCTCTCCATCTCTGTACCAGCCTCTTCCTCCTCAGTTCTGTGTGTGTGCCAGCTCAGTACTCCTCCTCCTTTCTTTCTATCACATTGCCATCCCCTTCTTCCTCAATTATTCTCCTCTCTCAATGCCAGCTCCACCCTCTCCTTTTCTCATAGTGCCGGCCTCTTCCTCCACTTCCTCTTCATTCTCGTCATCTTCTTTCTCAGTTCCAGCCTCCTCCTCCTCCCTCACTGCCAACACTTGCCTCATTCAAGGAAGAGCAATTGGTCACTTGCCTCATAATTCAGCCTGGACTAAGCTGTGTAGCCCCAGGCACCTGTGCTGCTGATGGGGCAGTGAAGGGTTGTGTAATGGTTGGAGGACTGATTTTTAACGGTTTGGTTAATTCATTTTTAACCAGTTTTGCTCTGAAAGTTATCCTACCAACCAGAGTTAATCATTTGATCCCATTCACAACAGAGGTGCGAGGACAAGTGATCTACTACGTTAAGGGTGAGACAGACTGCCAGTTGACACCTAAGTGTGCCTTCATACTCACCCTTCTTGATACCGAAGGTAAATAGTATACTGAATGTTACAGTTATTTTTATTTTAAGTAAAATACATTTTATGTCCAGCTGATTAAAAATTATTCTTTCTTTATCATTTGTCTTGTTTGTGAAAGTTGTAACATTGGTAGTAATGGTGGTTGTACAATACCGTATTTATCATAAAATAATAATTATAATAGTGGAAGGTGAGGGTGGTCATCCTCTTTCCCTTGCCCCCTTTTCTCTATCCTAACCCCTTCCCCCACCTCCCACTTGATAGTGCCCCTCTCTCCTCCCCCATCCAGTGTAGTGCCTCCCCCCCCCTCCTCTCTGTTCTTCCTGATGTAGTCCCCTCCTCCCCCCTTTTGATGTAGTCCCCATCTCCCCCTCTCCTTGATGTTGTTCCTAGCCTTACCCCCACCCCTCCATCTACTTGTAGTCCCCATCCCTCCTCTCTCAACTTGATGTCCCCATCCTTCCATGTCTCCTTGATGTATTCTCTCTCTCTCTCTCTCTCTCTCTCTCTCTCTCTCTCTCTCTCTCTCTCTCTCTCTCTCTCTCTCTCATGAAGTTCCCCTGAGTGACAAGTGAAATGGTTTGCTATATGCCGTGTCATTTGCTATGGTGGGTGGTGGTTTAGTGGGTTAAGGTGCTCCAGCTGGATGGACACTGTAAGGGTTACATCTGTGGGGTGGGCAAGTGAGGCTGGTAACCATTGCCTCGTTGGCACTGAGTACCTCCAGCTGCCTGTGTAGAGAACAAAATAGCATTAGATGTATTATTGTAACTCTTAGGGCCATATTCTTGTCAGCTAAGGAAGCTGCCTGGCATCTTTTCCTTTCCTAATTGTTTTTGGATAGGGCTGGTTACTATCAGTTTGTATGGTATGTCATGTATGCTGAGTATGGAGGTATTGTAATAATTTAAATGACTCGAGAGGATAGTAAGGCGTAATAGCAGAATAATCACTTAAGAAAGATATTAGGCAGTTTCTGCAACTGAGGAGAATATGGGCCTTAGTCAACCCTCCTCCCCCAATCCTACCACTCACCCAATAATTTTTTCAGTTAGGGTTGAGATGATTACTATTATTGTTTTTTTCATCCTTACTACCCTAACTCCACCAAAAGATCAGGTGGGATCCAGAACCAGAAAGCATCTAAGCAGGATTTTGTTATTTTGTTGTATCCAGATGGTATAGAGGGATGCCTTCATGCAGTGGCACTGATATAACCATGTACCCAGTCTTGTTATCCCCTGACAGGAGGAGGATTGACTGCAAGATAAGAGCTTGTAGTTCACTGGTTCACCTTCAGAGAAGCCTGGGACTACGACAGCAGGAAAAACATCATATTGATAAAGATGATGAATATCATGGCAATATTTCTTGTGCTGATGATCATTTATTTATGATCAGCACAATAAGAAATATTACCATCATGCTGATCTTTATAATATGATGTTTTTCATGGTGTACTAAAACACTAGGGCCCATATTGCCGTCAGTTAACTTCCTTACATCTCTTCCTAAGTAGATATTCTGTTCATTACTCTAGTAACACAGTTTCTCTCTTCCTACCAGGCTGCAGCAATCCACTCTCCCTCTTATCCAAGCTCCCCAACTCACTGCTTCCAACATCCATCATATCATCACTGGCTAACGTTTTATTTATTGACCATAGGTAGAAGGTGGTCATGCAGATACTGTAGGTGTGTTTTGTACAAATAAATGTTGTATATGGTATATGGACTACAGTGATTATGTACAGCACATTTTTACATAAGGTTGTGTGTGTGAGGGGACTATCATTCTCCCCCCCCCTTTTTTAATCCCAGGTTAGAGCTATAATAATATATGAAGACAGACTTGTGCTTAATACTCAGCATGTTTCTTAGACACAGACATGAGTAGAGCTGGGTCAGTGGATCTTTTTCTAAATGCTCCATTATGTCAATATCTATTATCCATTGCATCAGGAGGACAATTGTCTAAAGCTATTACAAGTAGTAAATTCATACTAAGTCACTGATGTGTGCTGGCAAAAATAAAGCATCTTTTAACCACTTCACATTGAATTTTTACCGAGGCCATTCACTGTGGGACATAAAATGTTTGCTTTCAGACACAACACTGCTAAAGCCAGACAGTTTCCCATTAGTTTCTTGTGATGGCCTGAATAAGTTAATGTAAAATAGATCCACAAAGGCTTCAAAGAATGTCAGAATAATAGTTTGTCTCAGTGCACAACTATTATTACACTACAGTTTTTACTCTAACTTGGCCTAAAATTAACATCTTTTCCATTTTCACTGTACCGTACCGTTCTTGTAACGAGATCCATCCATCCATCCATCATCCAATCCTACATTGCCCCATGAGAAGCATAGGAGCCCCGGGGCTAGGCAGTTGGTCCTGACATTTAAGATGAGAGTGACCAGTCTCACTCATCCCTGAGTGGTATTACATGAGCAGTCAACCCCAACCACCCCTTGGATATAAACCTTCACCGGCTCAATCCGATTGGAGTGCAATAATTACTCACTAAACCACCAGGTGCCAAAATTTGGTTATATATTTACCATCCAGTGTAGTCAATGGTTTCCTGATGTACAGGAAACCATTTGGCTTGTCACTCAATGTAGAGTCACCCACAGGCAGAAGGAAGAGGAAAGAATGAAGTAAAGAAAGACAGAAGAGGGAGTGTAAAGTTACCCGTAGGCAGAAGGACAAGGAAAGAATGAAGTAAAGGAAAACAGAAGAGGATGGAAGGAAAGAAGGATGGAGGAGACATGTTAGGAATAACTTTGTGTGACCTGACTCTGGCTTGTTCCTGCTGTTATATAGGTAGGCACCATTATAAATACTTGCCAGTGTATAACCTCAGACATTGCCACGATTGCGACAAAATTAAGGTATCAAGTATCCTGGAATTTTGTAACATGTTTGGAATAACTTTGTGTGACTTGGTGGGTTAATCAAGAACACAGATTACTAACCATGTGTTGAGGATGAAGAACAAGAGACTGTGCATGAGGTGGAGGGGGAGACCAGGGATAAGATGGGAGGATGAATTGTAAAGATAAATGGAGGATATGAGTTGGAGAGAGGGCAGCCAAAGGACAGGGCAGTGTGGAAGCAGTTTGTTTCTGGTCACCTCATACAGGATTAAGACTTGTGGCAATTGTAAGTTAAATTATTCCTGTGTATTGCCAGCAGCCTAAAACCATAAAGGTTACTTGTGTTTATAGTTGTTGTATGCAATCAGTAGCCAGAGTCAGGAGTTTGAGGATGTGATTTCACTTCCAATAGCTTATCTTGGGATCTTTATGCATCCATTACACTACATAATATGCATTATTAAAGGTCACCAGAATCAAAGAGAGTGTACTGAGATGGTATGGTCATGTGGAGAGAATGGATAACAATAGAGTGGTGAAAAAGGTATATCTGAGCGAATTTGAAGGAGGGAGGAGGCGAGGTAGGCCAAGGAGAAGGTGGAGAGATATGGTGGATGAGTGTTTGAGGAAGAGAGGTTTGGAAGTCGGTGAGGCTAGGGGACTGACAACAGATCGAGCTGGCTGGATGAATATTGTGAGATGTGCCTGATCAGGGATTTGGCACCCCTTTTTAACATGAAGTGTCTCTATCGGATACGTTTATGTGAAGCTACAGAACGTGGTGAATGTTTTTGGCGTATCAGATACAGCCAGGATTCTGTGGGCTTGAATGGTGAGTGAATGGAGGCGTGGCCTATTGGACTTGGCAAATTTGGGCTGTCTGGACGTTACTACTCCTCACCCTGCCCTTGGGTGGGAAAGGAGGTCCAGATGATGATGATGATGATGATGATAGGTCATATGTTAAATTTGTTTGTGGTTTAGACATAACTTTTATTTTTGTTTAAAACTGCCTTATATATATGGCATTATAGGTGGATGGTAACCATATAACCAAATTATGGTGCCTGGTGTTTTAGTGGGTAATTAAGGTGCTCCAGTCGGATTGAGCCGGTGCAGGTTTATATCCAAGGGGTGGTTGGGGTTTATTGCTCACATAATGCCACTCGGGGATGAGTGAGGCTGGTCACTCTCATCTTAAATGTCAGGACCAGCTTCCCTAGCCCCGGGCTCCTACCCTCATGGGGCAGCACTAGATTAGATTTTTTTTTTTTTTTTTTTTTTTACCTACAGCCAAGATTTCAAGAGATAACTAGAGTAGTTAAATGTGGCTTTCATACACTTCATCACTGGAGGTTCCTATAATGCTGAAGTAAATAATCTGACAAGAGTGATTGTGTATTTAAAGAAACTACTGAAGTTTAACCTTTTGTGCTTTGGACCCATTAAACCTTTCAGTATGATGATGTACAATATTCTACATTTTTATAATTCATTCTTCTAACAGTTTTACTGAATTGTGATGAACCACCTACAGCCAAGATGCAAGTATACTCTCTTTAAAAATACAGTCAATTTAAATTGTCTGTGGATAATATTTTGTGGTTGAATCTAAACTTTTCAGTATGGTAATGGTGCATTTTTTAGTTAAATATTTGTTCCAACAGTTTTATTGAACTGAGACAACTTCTTTTAGCCAAGACACTGCTAGTACAGTACTATCTTCAAAGTAAATTACAGTTAATGTAAATTGTCTGTGGATAAAGAAAATAAATATTTTAAAGACATCATATTGAAAGGGTCAGGAATAATATTTTGTTGGTACCCACATAATGAACATTTTTTATCAACTGATCTTAGAATTGACACTTCTTTACTGGTAACTTTTCAGTAACAGTTGTCAGTGCTTTTCCTTCCTGTGCCAGCCTCTTCCTCTTCCTCCTCCTCCTCCTCTCTCTCTCTCTCTCTCTCTCTCTCTCTCTCTCTCTCTCTCTCTCTCTCTCAGTGTTAGTAATTTCCTTTTCTTTTCTTTCCCTTTCAGTGCCAGTCCCTTTCTCCACCCCCCACCCTCTATCTGTCAGAGAGACTTATTCTCCTCTCCCTCTCTCTCTCTCATTTGCAGCCTTCTCCTCCTCCTCCTCCTCCTTTCTCAGTGCACTTCCCTTACTCCTCACTCCTCCTTTCCCAGTGCACTTCCCTTACACTTTGCCCCTTCCTCAGTGCACTTCCCTTACTCTTCACTCCCTCCTTTCTCAGTGCCCTTCCCTTACACCTCCTGCTCCCTCAACCCCCCCTCTCACTTATAACCTCCTATTCTTCTTCCCCCATATTTCATAAGGCCCATTTCTCTCTCTCTCTCTCTCTCTCTCTCTCTCTCTGCCAGCTCCTTCTTCCTCCTCCTCCTCTCCTCTCCTCTCCATCTCTGTACCAGCCTCTTCCTCCTCAGTTCTGTGTGTGTGCCAGCTCAGTACTCCTCCTCCTTTCTTTCTATCACATTGCCATCCCCTTCTTCCTCAATTATTCTCCTCTCTCAATGCCAGCTCCACCCTCTCCTTTTCTCATAGTGCCGGCCTCTTCCTCCACTTCCTCTTCATTCTCGTCATCTTCTTTCTCAGTTCCAGCCTCCTCCTCCTCCCTCACTGCCAACACTTGCCTCATTCAAGGAAGAGCAATTGGTCACTTGCCTCATAATTCAGCCTGGACTAAGCTGTGTAGCCCCAGGCACCTGTGCTGCTGATGGGGCAGTGAAGGGTTGTGTAATGGTTGGAGGACTGATTTTTAACGATTTGGTTAATTCATTTTTAACCAGTTTTGCTCTGAAAGTTATCCTACCAACCAGAGTTAATCATTTGATCCCATTCAAAACAGAGGTGCGAGGACAAGTGATCTAGTACGTTAAGGGTGAGACAGACTGCCAGTTGACACCTAAGTGTGCCTTCATACTCACCCTTCTTGATACCGAAGGTAAATAATATACTGAATGTTACAGTTGTTTTTATTTTAAGTAAAATACATTTTATGTCCAGCTGATTAAAAATTATTCTTTCTTTATCATTTGTCTTGTTTGTGAAAGTTGTAACATTGGTAGTAATGGTGGTTGTACAATACCGTATTTATCATAAAATAATAATTATAATAGTGGAAGGTGAGGGTGGTCATCCTCTTTCCCTTGCCCCCTTTTCTCTATCCTAACCCCTTCCCACACCTCCCACTTGATAGTGCCCCTCTCTCCTCCCATATCCAGTGTAGTGCCTCCCCCCTTCTCTCCTTTCTTCCTGATGTAGTCCCCTCCTCCCCCCCTTTTGATGTAGTCCCCATCTCCCCCTCTCCTTGATGTTGTTCTTAGCCTTTCCCCCCACCCCTTCATCTACTTGTAGTCTCCATCCCTCCTCTCATAACTTGATGTCCCCATCCTTCCCGGTCTCTTTGATATATTCTCTCTCTCTCTCTCTCTCTCTCTCTCTCTCTCTCTCTCTCTCTCTCTCCCTCACTCATGAAGTTCCCCTGAATGACAAGTGAAATGGTTTGCTATATGCCGTGTCATTTGCTATGGTGGGTGCTGGTTTAGTGGGTTAAGGTGCTCGAGCTGGATGGACACTGTAAGGGTTACATCTGAGGGGTGGGCAAGTGAGGCTGGTAACCATTGCCTCTTTGGCACTGAGTACCTCCAGCTGCCTGTGTAGAGAACAAAATAGCATTAGATGTATTATTATAACTCTTAGGGCCATATTCTTGTCAGCTAAGGAAGCTGCCTGGCATCTTTTCCTTTCCTAATTGTTTTTGGATAGGGCTGGTTACTATCAGTTTGTATGGTATGTCATGTATGCTGAGTATGGAGGTATTGTAATAATTTAAATGACTCGAGAGGATAGTAAGGAGTAATAGCAGAATAATCACTTAAGAAAGATATTAGGCAGTTTCTGCAACTGAGGAGAATATGGGCCTTAGTCAACCCTCCTCCCCCAATCCTACCACTCACCCAGTAATGTTTTCAGTTAGGGTTGAGATGATTACTATTATTGTTTTTTTCATCCTTACTACCCTAACTCCACCAAAAGATCAGGTGGGATCCAGAACCAGAAAGCATCTAAGCAGGATTTTGTTATTTTGTTGTATCCAGATGGTATAGAGGGATGCCTTCATGCAGTGGCACTGATATAACCATGTACCCAGTCTTGTTATCCCCTGACAGGAGGAGGATTGACTGCAAGATAAGAGCTTGTAGTTCACTGGTTCACCTTCAGAGAAGCCTGGGACTACGACAGCAGGAAAAACATCATATTGATAAAGATGATGAATATCATGGCAATATTTCTTGTGCTGATGATCATTTATTTATGATCAGCACAATAAGAAATATTACCATCATGCTGATCTTTATAATATGATGTTTTTCATGGTGTACTAAAACACTAGGGCCCATATTGCCGTCAGTTAACTTCCTTACATCTCTTCCTAAGTAGATATTCTGTTCATTACTCTAGTAACACAGTTTCTCTCTTCCTACCAGGCTGCAGCAATCCACTCTCCCTCTTATCCAAGCTCCCCAACTCACTGCTTCCAACATCCATCATATCATCACTGGCTAACGTTTTATTTATTGACCATAGGTAGAAGGTGGTCATGCAGATACTGTAGGTGTGTTTTGTACAAATAAATGTTGTATATGGTATATGGACTACAGTGATTATGTACAGCACATTTTTACATAAGGTTGTGTGTGTGAGGGGACTATCATTCCCCCCCCCTTTTTTAATCCCAGGTTAGAGCTATAATAATATATGAAGACAGACTTGTGCTTAATGCTCAGCATGTTTCTTAGACACAGACATGAGTAGAGCTGGGTCAGTGGATCTTTTTCTAAATGCTCCATTATGTCAATATCTATTATCCATTGCATCAGGAGGACAATTGTCTAAAGCTATTACAAGTAGTAAATTCATACTAAGTCACTGATGTGTGCTGGCAAAAAAATAAAGCAGCTTTTAACCACTTCACATTGAATTTTTACCGAGGCCATTCACTGTGGGACATAAAATGTTTGCTTTCAGACACAACACTGCTAAAGCCAGACAGTTTCCCATTAGTTTCTTGTGATGGCCTGAATAAGTTAATGTAAAATAGATCCACAAAGGCTTCAAAGAATGTCAGAATAATAGTTTGTCTCAGTGCACAACTATTATTACACTACAGTTTTTACTCTAACTTGGCCTAAAATTAACATTCTTTCCATTTTCACTGTACCGTACCGTTCTTGTAACGAGATCCATCCATCCATCCATCATCCAATCCTACATTGCCCCATGAGAAGCATAGGAGCCCCGGGGCTAGGCAGTTGGTCCTGACATTTAAGATGAGAGTGACCAGTCTCACTCATCCCTGAGTGGTATTACATGAGCAGTCAACCCCAACCACCCCTTGGATATAAACCTTCACCGGCTCAATCCGATTGGAGTGCAATAATTACTCACTAAACCACCAGGTGCCAAAATTTGGTTATATATTTACCATCCAGTGTAGTCAATGGTTTCCTGATGTACAGGAAACCATTTGGCTTGTCACTCAATGTAGAGTCACCCACAGGCAGAAGGAAGAGGAAAGAATGAAGTAAAGAAAGACAGAAGAGGGAGTGTAAAGTTACCCGTAGGCAGAAGGACAAGGAAAGAATGAAGTAAAGGAAAACAGAAGAGGATGGAAGGAAAGAAGGATGGAGGAGACATGTTAGGAATAACTTTGTGTGACCTGACTCTGGCTTGTTCCTGCTGTTATATAGGTAGGCACCATTATAAATACTTGCCAGTGTATAACCTCAGACATTGCCACGATTGCGACAAAATTAAGGTATCAAGTATCCTGGAATTTTGTAACATGTTTGGAATAACTTTGTGTGACTTGGTGGGTTAATCAAGAACACAGATTACTAACCATGTGGGGAGGATGAAGAACAAGAGACTGTGCATGAGGTGGAGGAGAAGACCAGGGATAAGATGGGAGGATGAATTGTAAAGATAAATGGAGGATATGAGTTGGAGAGAGGGCAGCCAAAGGACAGGGCAGTGTGGAAGCAGTTTGTTTCTGGTCACCTCATACAGGATTAAGACTTGTGGCAATTGTAAGTTAAATTATTCCTGTGTATTGCCAGCAGCCTAAAACCATAAAGGTTACTTGTGTTTATAGTTGTTGTATGCAATCAGTAGCCAGAGTCAGGAGTTTGAGGATGTGATTTCACTTCCAATAGCTTATCTTGGGATCTTTATGCATCCATTACACTACATAATATGCATTATTAAAGGTCACAAGAATCAAAGAGAGTGTACTGAGATGGTATGGTCATGTGGAGAGAATGGATAACAATAGAGTGGTGAAAAAGGTATATCTGAGAGAATTTGAAGGAGGGAGAAGGCGAGGTAGGCCAAGGAGAAGATGGAGAGATATGGTGGATGAGTGTTTGAGGAAGAGAGGTTTGGAAGTCGGTCAGGCTAAGGGACTGACAACAGATCGAGCTGGCTGGATGAATATTGTGAGATGTGCCTGATCAGGGATCTGGCACCCCTTTTCTAACATGAAGTGTCTCTATCGGATACGTTTATGTGAAGCTACAGAACGTGGTGAATGTTTTTGGCGTATCAGATACAGCCAGGATTCTGTGGGCTTGAATGGTGAGTGAATGGAGGCGTGGCCTATTGGACTTGGCAAATTTGGGCTGTCTAGACGTTACTACTCCTCACCCTGCCCTTGGGTGGGAAAGGAGGTCCAGATGATGATGATGATGATGATGATAGGTCATATGTTAAATTTGTTTGTGGTTTAGACATAACTTTTATTTTTGTTTAAAACTGCCTTATATATATATGGCATTATAGGTGGATGGTAACCATATAACCAAATTATGGTGCCTGGTGTTTTAGTGGGTAATTAAGGTGCTCCAGTCGGATTGAGCCGGTGCAGGTTTATATCCAAGGGGTGGTTGGGGTTTATTGCTCACATAATGCCACTCGGGGATGAGTGAGGCTGGTCACTCTCATCTTAAATGTCAGGACCAGCTTCCCTAGCCCCGGGCTCCTACTCTCATGGGGCAGCACTAGATTAGATTTTTTTTTTTTTTTTTTTTTTTTACCTACAGCCAAGATTTCAAGAGATAACTAGAGTAGTTAAATGTGGCTTTCATACACTTCATCACTGGAGGTTCCTATAATGCTGAAGTAAATAATCTGACAAGAGTGATTGTGTATTTAAAGAAACTACTGAAGTTTAACCTTTTGTGCTTTGGACCCATTAAACCTTTCAGTATGATGATGTACAGTATTCTACATTTATATAATTCATTCTTCTAACAGTTTTACTGAATTGTGATGAACCACCTACAGCCAAGATGCAAGTATACTCTCTTTAAAAATACAGTCAATTTAAATTGTCTGTGGATAATATTTTGTGGTTGAATCTAAACTTTTCAGTATGGTAATGGTGCATTTTTTAGTTAAATATTTGTTCCAACAGTTTTATTGAACTGAGACAACTTCTTTTAGCCAAGACACTGCTAGTACAGTACTATCTTCAAAGTAAATTACAGTTAATGTAAATTGTCTGTGGATAAAGAAAATAAATATTTTAAAGACATCATACTGAAAGGGTCAGGAATAATATTTTGTTGGTACCCACATAATGAACATTTTTTATCAACTGATCTTAGAATTGACACTTCTTTACTGGTAACTTTTCAGTAACAGTTGTCAGTGCTTTTCCTTCCTGTGCCAGCCTCTTCCTCTTCCTCCTCCTCCTCCTTCTCTCTCTCTCTCTCTCTCTCTCTCTCTCTCTCTCTCTCTCTCTCTCTTCCCTCAGTGTTAGTAATTTCCTTCTCTTTTCTTTCTCTTTCAGTGCCAGTCCCTTTCTCCCCCCCTCCCACCCTCTATCTGTAAGAGAGACTTATTCTCCTCTCCCTCCCTCTCTCTCTCATTTGCAGCCTTCTCCTCCTCCTCCTCCTCCTTTCTCAGTGCACTTCCCTTACTCCTCACTCCTCCTTTCCCAGTGCACTTCCCTTACACTTTGCCCCTTCCTCAGTGCACTTCCCTTACTCTTCACTCCCTCCTTTCTCAGTGCCCTTCCCTTATACCTTCGTCTCCCTCTCCCCCTTTCACTTATAGCTTCCTATTTCTCCTCCCCCATATTTCATAGTGCCCATTTCTCTCTCTCTCTCTCTCTCTCTCTCTCTCTCTCTCTCTCTCTCTCTCTCTCTCTCTCTCTCTGCCAGCTCCTTATTCCTCCTCCTCCTCTCCTCTCCTCTCCATCTCTGTACCAGCCTCTTCCTCCTCAGTTCTGTGTGTGTGCCAGCTCAGTACTCCTCCTCCTTTCTTTCTATCACATTGCCATCCCCTTCTTCCTCAATTATTCTCCTCTCTCAATGCCAGCTCCACCCTCTCCTTTTCTCATAGTGCCGGCCTCTTCCTCCACTTCCTCTTCATTCTCGTCATCTTGTTTCTCAGTTCCAGCCTCCTACTCCTCCCTCACTGCCAACACTTGCCTCATTCAAGGAAGAGCAATTGGTCACTTGCCTCATAATTCAGCCTGGACTAAGCTGTGTAGCCCCAGGCACCTGTGCTGCTGATGGGGCAGTGAAGGGTTGTGTAATGGTTGGAGGACTGATTTTTAACAGTTTTTTTATTTCATTTTTAACTTATCCTACCAACCAGAGTTAATCATTTGATCCCATTCACAACAGAGGTGCGAGGACAAGTGATCTACTACGTTAAGGGTGAGACAGACTGCCAGTTGACACCTAAGTGTGCCTTCATGCTCACCCTTCTTGATACCGAAGGTAAATAATATACTGAATGTTACAGTTGTTTTTATTTTAAGTAAAATACATTTTATGTCCAGCTGATTAAAAATTATTCTTTCTTTATCATTTGTCTTGTTTGTGAAAGTTGTAACATTGGTAGTAATGGTGGTTGTACAATACCGTATTTATCATAAAATAATAATTATAATAGTGGAAGGTGAGGGTGGTCATCCTCTTTCCCTTGCCCCCTTTTCTCTATCCTAACCCCTTCCCCCACCTCCCACTTGATAGTGCCCCTCTCTCTTCCCCCATCCAGTGTAGTGCCTCCCCCCCTCCTCTCTGTTCTTCCTGATGTTGTCCCCTCCTCCCCTCTTTTCATGTAGTTCTCATCTCCCTCTCTCCTTGATGTTGTTCCTAGCCTTACCCCCACCCCTCCATCTACTTGTAGTCCCCATCCCTCCTCTCTTAACTTGATGTCCCCATCCTTCCCTGTCTCTTTGATGTATCTCTCTCTCTCTCTCTCTCTCTCTCTCTCTCTCTCTCTCTCTCTCTCTCTCTCTCTCTCATGATGTCCCCCTGAGTGACAAGTGAAAAGGTTTGCTATATGCCGTGTCATTTGCTATGGTGGGTGGTGGTTTAGTGGGTTAAGGTGCTCGAGCTGGATGGACACTGTAAGGGTTACATCTGTGGGGTGGGCAAGTGAGGCTGGTAACCATTGCCTCGTTGGCACTGAGTACCTCCAGCTGCCTGTGTAGAGAACAAAATAGCATTAGATGTATTATTGTAACTCTTAGGGCCATATTCTTGTCAGCTAAGGAAGCTGCCTGGCATCTTTTCCTTTCCTAATTGTTTTTGGATAGGGCTGGTTACTATCAGATTGTATGGTATGTCATGTATGCTGAGTATGGAGGTATTGTAATAATTTAAATGACTCGAGAGGATAGTAAGGCGTAATAGCAGAATAATCACTTAAGATAGATGTTAGGCAGTTTCTGCAACTGAGGAGAATATGGGCCTTTATCAACCCTCCTCCCCCAATCCTACCACTCACCCAATAATTTTTTCAGTTAGGGTTCAGATGATTACTATTATTGTTTATTCATCCTTACTACCCTAACTCCACCAAAAGATCAGGTGGGATCCAGGACCAGGAATCATCTAAGCAGGATTTTGTTATTTTGTTGTATCCAGATGGTATAGAAGGATGCCTTCATGCAGTGGCACTGATATAACCATGTACCCAGTCTTGTTATCCCCTGACAGGAGGAGGATTGACTGCAAGATAAGAGCTTGTAGTTCACTGGTTCACCTTCAGAGAAGCCTGGGACTACGACAGCAGGAAAAACATCATATTGATAAAGATGATGAATATCATGGCAATATTTCTTGTGCTGATGATCATTTATTTATGATCAGCACAATAAGAAATATTACCATCATGCTGATCTTTATAATATGATGTTTTTCATGGTGTACTAAAACACTAGGGCCCATATTGCCGTCAGTTAACTTCCTTACATCTCTTCCTAAGTAGATATTCTGTTCATTACTCTAGTAACACAGTTTCTCTCTTCCTACCAGGCTGCAGCAATCCACTCTCCCTCTTATCCAAGCTCCCCAACTCACTGCTTCCAACATCCATCATATCATCACTGGCTAACGTTTTATTTATTGACCATAGGTAGAAGGTGGTCATGCAGATACTGTAGGTGTGTTTTGTACAAATAAATGTTGTATATGGTATATGGACTACAGTGATTATGTTCAGCACATTTTTACATAAGGTTGTGTGTGCGAGGGGACTATCATTCCCCCCCCCCCTTTTTTAATCCCTGGTTAGAGCTATAATAATATATGAAGACAGACTTGTGCTTAATACTCAGCATGTTTCTTAGACACAGACATGAGTAGAGCTGGGTCAGTGGATCTTTTTCTAAATGCTCCATTATGTCAATGTCTATTATCCATTGCATCAGGAGGACAATTGTCTAAAGCTATTATAAGTAGTAAATTCATACTAAGTCACTGATGTGTGCTGGCAAAAAAATAAAGCAGCTTTTAACCACTTCACATTGAATTTTTACCGAGGCCATTCACTGTGGGACATAAAATATTTGCTTTCAGACACAGCACTGCTAAAGCCAGACAGTTTCCCATTAGTTTCTTGTGATGGCCTGAATAAGATAATGTAAAATAGATCCACAAAGGCTTCAAAGAATGTCAGAATAATAGTTTGTCTCAGTGCACAACTATTATTACACTACAGTTTTTACTCTAACTTGGCCTAAAATTAACATTCTTTCCATTTTCACTGTACCGTACCGTTCTTGTAACGAGATCCATCCATCCATCCATCATCCAATACTACATTGCCCCATGAGAAGCATAGGAGCCCCGGGGCTAGGCAGTTGGTCCTGACATTTAAGATGAGAGTGACCAGTCTCACTCATCCCTGAGTGGTATTACATGAGCAGTCAACCCCAACCACCCCTTGGATATAAACCTTCACCGGCTCAATCCGATTGGAGTGCAATAATTACTCACTAAACCACCAGGTGCCAAAATTTGGTTATATATTTACCATCCAGTGTAGTCAATGGTTTCCTGATGTACAGGAAACCATTTGGCTTGTCACTCAATGTAGAGTCACCCACAGGCAGAAGGAAGAGGAAAGAATGAAGTAAAGAAAGACAGAAGAGGGAGTGTAAAGTTACCCGTAGGCAGAAGGACAAGGAAAGAATGAAGTAAAGGAAAACAGAAGAGGATGGAAGGAAAGAAGGATGGAGGAGACATGTTAGGAATAACTTTGTGTGACCTGACTCTGGTTTGTTCCTGCTGTTATATAGGTAGGCACCATTATAAATACTTGCCAGTGTATAACCTCAGACATTGCCACGATTGCGACAAAATTAAGATATCAAGTATCCTGGAATTTTGTAACATGTTTGGAATAACTTTGTGTGACCTGGTGGGTTAATCAAGAACACAGATTACTACCCATGTGGGGAGGATGAAGAACAAGAGACTGTGCATGAGGTGGAGGGGGAGACCAGGGATAAGATGGGAGGATGAATTGTAAAGATAAATGGAGGATATGAGTTGGAGAGAGGGCAGCCAAAGGACAGGGCAGTGTGGAAGCAGTTTGTTTCTGGTCACCTCATACAGGATTAAGACTTGTGGCAATTGTAAGTTAAATTATTCCTGTGTATTGCCAGCAGCCTAAAACCATAAAGGTTACTTGTGTTTATAGTTGTTGTATGCAATCAGTAGCCAGAGTCAGGAGTTTGAGGATGTGATTTCACTTCCAATAGCTTATCTTGGGATCTTTATGCATCCATTACACTACATAATATGCATTATTAAAGGTCACAAGAATCAAAGAGAGTGTACTGAGATGGTATGGTCATGTGGAGAGAATGGATAAGAATAGAGTGGTGAAAAAGGTATATCTGAGCGAATTTGAAGGAGGGAGAAGGCGAGGTAGGCCAAGGAGAAGATGGAGAGATATGGTGGATGAGTGTTTGAGGAAGAGAGGTTTGGAAGTTGGTGAGGCTAGGGGACTGACAACAGATCGAGCTGGCTGGATGAATATTGTGAGATGTGCCTGATCAGGGATCTGGCACCCCTTTCTAACATGAAGTGTCTCTATCGGATACGTTTATGTGAAGCTACAGAACGTGGTGAATGTTTTTGGCGTATCAGATACAGCCAGGATTCTGTGGGCTTGAATGGTGAGTGAATGGAGGCGTGGCCTATTGGACTTGGCAAATTTGGGCTGTCTGGACCTTACTACTCCTCACTCTGCCCTTCGGTGGGAAAGGAGGTCCAGATGATGATGATGATGATGATAGGTCATATGTTAAATTTGTTTGTGGTTTAGACATAACTTTTATTTTTGTTTAAAACTGCCATATATATATATATATCTATATATATATATATATATATATATATATATATATATATATATATGGCATTATAGGTGGATGGTAACCATATAACCAAATTATCGTGCCTGGTTTTTTAGTGGGTAATTAAGGTGCTCCAGTCGGATTGAGCCGGTGCAGGTTTATATCCAAGGGGTGGTTGGGGTTTATTGCTCACATAATGCCACTCGGGGATGAGTGAGGCTGGTCACTCTCATCTTAAATGTCAGGACCAGCTTCCCTAGCCCCGGGCTCCTACTCTCATGGAGCAGCACTAGATTAGATTTTTTTTTTTTTTTTTTTTAACCTACAGCCAAGATTTCAAGAGATAACTAGAGTAGTTAAATGTGGCTTTCATACACTTCATCACTGGAGGTTCCTATAATGCTGAAGTAAATAATCTGACAAGAGTGATTGTGTATTTAAAGAAACTACTGAAGTTTAACCTTTTTTGCTTTGGACCCATTAAACCTTTCAGTATGATGATGTACAGTATTCTACATTTATATAATTCATTCTTCTAACAGTTTTACTGAATTGTGATGTACCACCTACAGCCAAGATGCAAGTATACTCTCTTTAAAAATACAGTCAATTTAAATTGTCTGTGGATAATATTTTGTGGTTGAATCTAAACTTTTCAGTATGGTAATGGTGCATTTTTTAGTTAAATATTTGTTCCAACAGTTTTATTGAACTGAGACAACTTCTTTTAGCCAAGACACTGCTAGTACAGTACTATCTTCAAAGTAAATTACAGTTAATGTAAATTGTCTGTGGATAAAGAAAATAAATATTTTAAAGACATCATACTGAAAGGGTCAGGAATAATATTTTGTTGGTACCCACATAATGAACATTTTTTATCAACTGATCTTAGAATTGACACTTCTTTACTGGTAACTTTTCAGTAACAGTTGTCAGTGCTTTTCCTTCCTGTGCCAGCCTCTTCCTCTTCCTCCTCCTCCTCCTTCTCTCTCTCTCTCTCTCTCTCTCTCTCTCTCTCTCTCTCTTCCCTCAGTGTTAGTAATTTCCTTCTCTTTTCTTTCTCTTTCAGTGCCAGTCCCTTTCTCCCCCCCCACCCTTTATCTGTAAGAGAGACTTATTCTCCTCTCCCTCCCTCTCTCTTTCATTTGCAGCCTTCTCCTCCTCCTCCTCCTCCTTTCTCAGTGCACTTCCCTTACTCCTCACTCCTTTCCCAGTGCACTTCCCTTACACTTTGCCCCTTCCTCAGTGCACTTCCCTTACCATTCACTCCCTCCTTTCTCAGTGCCATTCCCTTATACCTTCGTCTCCCTCCCCCCCCCTCTCACTTATAGCCTCCTATTCTTCCTCTCCTATATTTCATAGTGCCCATTTCTCTCTCTCTCTCTCTCTCTCTCTCTCTCTCTCTCTCTCTCTCTCTCTCTCTCTCTCTGCCAGCTCTTTATTCCTCCTCCTCCTCTCCTCTCCTCTCCATCTCTGTACCAGCCTCTTCCTCCTCAGTTCTGTGTGTGTGCCAGCTCAGTACTAATCCTCCTTTCTTTCTATCACATTGCCATCCCCTTCTTTCTCAATTATTCTCCTCTCTCAATGCCAGCTCCATCTTTTCCTTTTCTCAGAGTGCCGGCCTCTTCCTCCACTTCCTCTTCATTCTCGTCATCTTGTTTCTCAGTTCCAGCCTCCTACTCCTCCCTCACTGCCAACACTTGCCTCATTCAAGGAAGAGCAATTGGTCACTTGCCTCATAATTCAGCCTGGACTAAGCTGTGTAGCCCCAGGCACCTGTGCTGCTGATGGGGCAGTGAAGGGTTGTGTAATGGTTGGAGGACTGATTTTTAACATTTTTTTTTCTCTCATTTTTAACTTATCCTACCAACCAGAGTTAATCATTTGATCCCATTCACAACAGAGGTGCGAGGACAAGTGATCTACTACGTTAAGGGTGAGACAGACTGCCAGTTGACACCTAAGTGTGCCTTCATGCTCACCCTTCTTGATACCGAAGGTAAATAATATACTGAATGTTACAGTTGTTTTTATTTTAAGTAAAATACATTTTATGTCCAGCTGATTAAAAATTATTCTTTCTTTATCATTTGTCTTGTTTGTGAAAGTTGTAACATTGGTAGTAATGGTGGTTGTACAATACCGTATTTATCATAAAATAATAATTATAATAGTGGAAGGTGAGGGTGGTCATCCTCTTTCCCTTGCCCCCTTTTCTCTATCTAACCCCTTCCCCCACCTCCCACTTGATAGTGCCCCTCTCTCTTCCCCCATCCAGTGTAGTGCCTAACCCCCTTCTCTCTGTTCTTCTTGATGTTGTCCCCTCCTCCCCCCTTTTGATGTAGTCCCCATCTCCCCCTCTCCTTGATGTTCCTAGCCTTACCACCACCACTCCATCTACTTGTAGTCCCCATCCCTCCTCTCTTAACTTGATGTCCCCATCCTTCCCTGTCTCTTTGATGTATTCTCTCTCTCTCTCTCTCTCTCTCTCTCTCTCTCTCTCTCTCTCTCTCTCTCTCTCTCTCTCTCTCTCATGATGTCCCCCTGAGTGACAAGTGAAAAGGTTTGCTATATGCCGTGTCATTTGCTATGGTGGGTGGTGGTTCAGTGGGTTAAGGTGCTTGAGCTGGATAAACACTGTAAGGGTTACATCTGTGGGGTGGGCAAGTGAGACTGGTAACCATTGCCTCGTTGGCACTGAGTACCTCCAGCTGCCTGTGTAGAGAACAAAATAGCATTAGATATATTATTTTAACTCTTAGTATAGGACTACATAATAGATAGATAGATAAATAGATAGATAGAGAGACAGATAGAAGCAGGAAGTCAAATGATGAGAAGGTGTTGTGTTTGCGAGAGGCGAGCAGCGCTAAACGCTTACACGGGGGAAAGCTGACGACAGCGGCCAGTAAGGAGATGATTCATAGCTGTCAGCAGTCCTCTCGTGAGAAGGTTCTGTTGCCATGAGGAAGGTGCGGGACACACACACCCTACTACACGAGATTTTAGGAAAGAGAGTTTAGAAGGAGACAAGCGACCCTATAGAGAGGTCGAGACGGAGATTAGCTTGAGAACAGAGAGAGAGAGAGAGAGATAGCGAGACAGGGAGGTAGCTACCCAGGACTTATACTATTATACCTGTTTAATATTTCCAAGACAAATAAAGATAGTCCCATACTATTCTTTACCTCTCCCGTCACTACATGACATCTGGTGGGGAAACTACTACAAGATATAAAAGCCGCTCGACCACAAGTCTAACATATACTTCTCTACAATTAACTACAAAGTCTTTATGACATTTGGTAGCAGCGAACGTATACGAACCTCGTCTACGAATCAACATTAAATTCCTACAAAATATCAAGATTGACAACAACCAACAATATCAGCTCCTGCCCCCTCCGTCTCCCAGATCATTACGCTGATGCAGAGGTCAAGAGATCACTCGACGCCTTGCAAGTAGCTTAACGACAAACCAGCAAATCTGCGGACATCGTCTCCGAATTAAAAGCAAATTTCTACAAAAGCAACCGAGACTACAAGGTTAGCTTCAGTTCTACAAAGTCTACAGCCATCTACAATCAACTACAGCCATCTACAATCAACTACAATTAACAACTCTACGAATAAATCACTAGAGAAAAGGACAGAGAAAACTTCCACATAGAATAAAGGGAACAAACAAACGAAGAGTGAGACACGATTTACAACTCATCTTACTCACTCGTCTTCACTCAAGTTACTCATCGCTACTCATTCACTCACCACAGCTACCAGTGTGGGAAGCCGACGTCACCATGTGCTGAGATGACATCACAACGCGAGTCTGCCATGCCAAGCAACGTGTGACGGACACCAGGCACTTCTCACCCACTACTCATTACTCATTATTCACATAGCTCCTACTCATATTCACTTATTTTCACAGTTAAGTTGGACATTCGACGTTCTATGTTGAGGTTTGCCTGGGACAGCCGTTAACCACTACAAATACCAGGCCATGGAGTTTCCTGAGTAATATCGTCCATCAACACACCACTAGAATTATCAAGAGATCTTCAATCAAACCTGTATTTTCTTCCGAGATCGACTTTGGTATCGACACACCTCTACGATCTGTATCAAGTGGGTAAAATTATACTTGCTCATTTCTTCTCAGTGCTAAAATTAGCTATATTCAACTTATTTAATCATCTAGTTTGCTAGGACATAAATAAACAAGAGGCGTATTTCATAACATCATATCTTAATGACAGGAATATTTTCGCAACCACCCACGTTAATACAACATCAGACTCACAATTAAGAGACAGCCCACCCATTGTACAACCCACACCACACGTTATAGATAAGGAAACAAATACGGGAGTTTCGGATGATGAGTGGGAAACCCCTTCAGATGTTGAGAGTATCGACTTCGCAGCTGCCTTAAATACGTATGCCAATATACTTAACAGGGTTCACCGGTCCGGTCATACATATTCTACCATTCCCTCACATAACGATAAACTCGTACAAGTTGAATTAACAGGGCAATCATTAAAGATGAATCAAGAAACAAATACTGCTGATCTAAAAACCACACCTCACGTTTTTGTGTATCACGAGGATAAGACTGCCCCAAAATTCTCTGGCACAGACAAGGATCGCATTGATGTCATTTCATTAATCAGTCAGTGCGAACAAATGTTCATCAAGCGCCATATACTAGATGAACAAGAGAAAATTGCTATTTTTTCATCTTGCATAAGCCAGGAAAGATGTCCAGCAAGCAATTTATTGCGCTCCGATAAGCTACATCGTGCTAGGACATATGATGAATTTAAAACTGAATTTCTGAAGAAATTTTCTGGAGGTATGAACTTCTTGCCAGGTATAATTCCAGAATTACATAAAATTGTAGATCTTGTAAGGGAGCACACTACAAACCATGTGCTCAGTGAAATAACTGCTGATGTCTCCACAATCAAGAGAACCCTATTAGCTACTCTGGAGAATTCTAAGTGGATAACAGATGATGGAAAGATGTCCCCAGACCTCGTCGTGGACATCATTGGTTATGTAGCTGCCTTGTGTAAATTACCTGATAGAACCCTTAAGATCGCCAAAACAATCGCGTACATCCCTGGAATGTGCTTACTAGACTTAATGAACGAGGTAGAGATGTAGTGCAGTAAAGCAGGTGTGGTCGACACACATGCACATTCTGGTAGAATCAGGGTACCTGAGACAGTATCAGCTGTGAAAACATCAACACCGACCCCAAACAGAGAACAAAATCGATCGCGACCTGAAATGAGGCAGCCAAAACAAGCAAAGACGCCTAGACCTCGTTCCCACACGCCTTCCTACAGGCAGTTTCATAAGTTTTCGCGCAGCCCGAGTAGGTCTCGCGCTATAAACAACACTTTTTATGGGAAATCACCTCGTAGGTCACAGTCAAGGGATAGGTCCATTCTGTGTCATTACTGTGCAAAACCAGGACACACAAGGTATGAATGCTTTATCAAGGCAAAAGAGGATAATCAAAAGACACAAGGGTTTGGTCCTTACTGTAGGCATCATAGATACCAAGGGCACTGGACTAGTGATTGCAAAACAGTAGAAAAAATTGTGTCTATGTTCAAATCGGGAAGACCAAGTCATGACAAAAAACGAACAAACATAAAAAAGAACAAGGTTAAACTTCACATAGGAGGCATGTTGGGAAATGAGTGTATCTTGATACCAGCTGTATGTGAGGATCAAAACGTTTCCTTATTTTTAGATACAGGCTCTCCAGTGAACTTAATAACACATGAAGAACTCAATAGAATTCTTAAAAATAAAAAAAAAGTAACTTTTCTGGATGAAGCTGATTTAGAATTAAACACAGTAGATGGTCAAGAGATTACAGTAAAAGGTATGATAAGATTAAATCTCAGTTTCACAGAAACTACAAGACCATTCTCTGCATTGTTCTATATCGTTGAAAACTTAGCAATTAAAGCTCATATGTTACTGGGCTTAAGATCCATGAGAACTGAGAACATAACTATACTCCCACAAATGAATGGAATAGACTTTGATAATGAATTTATAGAGGAAATACTTTCAGAGCCCTCACCGATTGGTAGAAGAGAGCCAAAAAGAATTGGTAATATTAAAGGCTTAAACAAACATACACAAACAGATGAGTGTATAGATCCACTTACACCAGCAACCCCATCCTCCAGAATTAGTGACCCAGCTAACAGTACTGATTTATCAATTTTTCCAGCCCATCTCACTAATGATTTGGTTATACCACCTAATTCATACATGAAGGTTACCATAAAGAGCAAATTACGGAATAGTACTGTTCTTGTCTTAGAAGAATTATGTAAAGTAAAAGGATTGTCAGTAGAAAACGCATTATGTCATACGAACGACGAAGGGCTAACTCAGATATTCATTATTAATCACATGAATGGGGAAGTTCAGTTGAAGAAGGGAACTTGCATAGTTAATATTGAAAAAATGTTTAGCCCCTGTGAAGGAAATAAATATTGGTGGAGTAACAAGTGAGATAAAATCTACGGATAGAGAAAGAATAAAAGAGAATTTAATTCACTCAGGTGAATTTGACGAAGAAAATGATTTGTTAACCCTGCTGGAAACACACAGGGACACCGTAGCCTTGCCCGGAGAACGATTAGGGTGTACTAACTTGATTAATCACATGATTAATGTGCACCCAGAAACACCACCAATTTTCGTACCAGCTTATCGCATACCACACTCCCAACGTACACTTGCTAATCAGTATGTCGATGAAATGTTAAAGCTTGGAATTATTGAGCCTTCAGTTTCTCCGTGGAACGCTCCCCTTTTCTTTGTGCCCAAGAGAAATGGAGAAATGCGTGCGGTAGTAGATTACCGTAAACTAAATAATCACACCATCCCAGACAGATTTCCCATGCCATTGCTAAGTGATGTGCTACAGAATATTGGTCCTGAGAATAATATATTCTCGACCATCGATCTCCTAAACGGATACTATCAGATTCCGGTATCTCAGGAGTCACGTAAATACACTGCCTTTTCAACAAACAGAGGCCATTATCAATATACAAGAATGCCAATGGGACTGAGGACAGCCCCCGGTACGTTCCAGCGTCTTATGAATTACGTATTGTCCGGAATTTTAGGACAAGGAATATTTGTTTATCTTGACGATATTATTATCGCAACGAAGAATATTAAGGATCATCTCAGGAAATTAGACTTACTCTTACAAAAGCTTAGTGATGCTGGATTAAAAATTAAACTTTCTAAATGCAAATTTTGCTTTAAGGAAATAAATTTCTTAGGCCACAAATTAAGCTCTGATGGTATTCACACCACTGATGACAAAATACAGGCAGTGAGAGATTTTCCTGAACCCACTACGACTGACGAAGTTAGACAATTTTTAGGTCTGGCTGGGTACTATAGGTCCTTCGTACCACAGTTCTCTCATATAGCCTTCCCTCTATTCCAACTACTCAAAAAAGATGCTGTATTCCAATGGGAAGAAGAACAAAAAGGGCATTTAACAATCTAAAAATTAAACTAACGAATGCACCTTGTTTAGCATATCCAGATTACACGAAATCATTTCTTATTTGTACAGACGCATCAGTTAAAGGATTAGGGGCTGTACTGATGCAGGAAGATAAAAGAGGAAAGAATCAACCAATTGCATTTGCCAGCAGACAAACAAGAGGTGCAGAAAAAATTATAGCACTACAGACAAAGAGGCACTTGCAGTGATTTTTGCATTACAAAAGTTTCGAGATTTGGTATATGGTTACGAAATCCACTTATTCACCGACCATAAACCACTGGTGGGTATGCTTAAAGAAAAACTCCTTTCTGGGAGGAGAGCAAGATGGAAATGTACAGTTGAAAACTACAATGTACAAATACATTATATACAAGGTAAAATGAATATAGTAGCTGACGCATTATCTAGGAACCCGAACACAATTCAAGTCGCGGCGTTAGATCTCAAAGGAAATATCCCAAACCACGAGGATATCGCAAAGGCACAAAGACTTGACCCAGTATGGTCAAAAGTAATATACAAGTTAGAAAGTGGAGATGACATACAATTACCCAAACTGCATGTCCCACTTGAACAATTCACAATGGTCAATAATACATTATACAAAATTAACTCTAAACAACCAAAACGCCAAAGAAATACTAACCAGTTGGTAGTACCTAATGACATGGTACCCCAAGTATTACGAATGATACACGACAGCCCACATGCAGGACACCCTGGAAAGGATAAGACATTCAACCAAGCCCAGCTATTATATTACTGGCCTTCATTACGAAGAGATATACACAATCATATAGACAGATGCGAATCATGTGCGAAACACAAAGGATACCCAATCACACCTGCACCGATGGGTAATACCCAGTACCACATCAGCCATGGGACGTTGTCGCTGTTGATTTACTCAAGATGCCATTATCATACAATAATAACCTATACTTATTCGTAGCAACGAATCATTTTTCCCGTTATGTCATTTTAGCTCCAATTAAAGATAAGACAGCAGAGACAGTAGCAAAGGCAATAACAGATAATGTAATATGTCGCTTTACTACCCCCAAAGGTATTAATAAGTGATAATGGAGGAGAATTTAATTCTGAGATCTTACAAGAAATATGTAAACAATACAACATTAAAAAGGTTAACGTTTTGGCCTATCACCCAGCATCGAATGGGTTGGTAGAGAGACAAAATAAAAAGGTATTAGATGTGCTACGACACATTCTCAGTGAAAATTATGCAAGCTGGGATGATTGAATACCAGTTTAGAGGCCTCCATTAATGGGTCTATAAATAAATCCATTGGTGACACACCACATTTCATTATATATGGCACGGATAAAAAATTACCATATGAGCTCCTAGAAGGTGACAGCATGCCTATATACAATTACGATGATTACTCTAAACTCCGTTTACGTGAATTCCAGGACATACACAAAAGAGTGCAAAAACAATTAACGATGTCCAAGGAAGAAATGACGGAGGCATTTAACAAAAAGGCAAAAGATTCACCTATCAGCTTAGGAGACATTGTTTACGGAGTCATTCATACGAGAGACAATAAATTATCCCCTAAATTTGAGGGCCCATACAGAGTAATTAACATAAAGGCAAACAAAGTTTTAATTAAGTCACTTTCAAGTGGCGAGGAAAAACAAGTTCATATTGACCATTTAAAACGAGTTTCAAGGGAATTATCACATAATTATTCAGCCTCGGATACAACCGAACAGGTGAACGTACCTCAAGAAACCAAGCAAGAACACAACAATGATTACAAAAAGAAATTAAGGTCATATACCAAACAATCGAACATAGGTGCAACTATTCCAATGAAATCTACAGTACATCATTTACGAGAATTAAATATCGATTTAAACTCCTTCTATAAATGAAATAACAGCCAACCGTAACGCACATCATCACTATCATCAACCACAGCTTTATAGGAAATTAATAGATTTTTTTTTTTTCGGTAGGTTACGATGAAGGGACTTATGCTATGGATTCTCCTATACATAGTAAGAGTATATGCGCACCTAGACCCCAAGCATATAGTACGACAAGGATGCCTCATAGCTCCAACGGCCACGACTACAATCGTCAAGGATGTCATGAGTACTGAAATAAGTCTAGATTACTTGTATGACTTACCTACTTATATAGAAAGACTTGCGACGCCGATGCGAACTCTGGACTTCAAGATAGGGAATTATGTTTCACAATCACATATCACCAAGGAAGTGAATGAAATGGTGAAGTTAGCGAAATGGAAACTAGAACAGGCGAAGTCAACTATGCTCGTCATGATCCAAGATCTCCCATCTTCTGGAACAGAGGTGCTGAGCGACAGGAACAACATCACACGTACTCGCCAAAAGCGCGGTTTGTTCGATCTGGGCGGCGCAATTCTTGGGAACATCTTTGGATTGGCTACAGAGGATGACCTTTAAAGAAATAAACAAAAAATTTAATAAGATAGCTCAGGTACTAACATACCAAGATAAATTCATCACAGGACAGAACTCAGCAATGAAAACAATTGTGAAAAATCTGAAACAAGCAGAAAACGTAGCTCTCGAGAGTATAGATAAAATAAATAACTTGGAGGGTAACGTTACCCTTTTCCAGCACTTCTCCATCATCACAGAACATATTGACACGATTCTACTACAATTAGAGAACACTAGAGATCATTTCAGGGCACTTATGCAAGGAATTTCGAATGCTGGTGATGGCAAGATCACAAATGACTTACTCCCAGTTCATGAGCTACGTCAGATAGTTAGTCAAGGCATACATACACATAAATTGAAGCCATTGTTCCGCAGTAGGGAATTTATGCAATATTACCCGTACTTGGAAGCAACACTAACACCAACATCAGTGATAGTTCATGTACCATTCATCACGGAAGACCTGTTCACAGTATACCAAATACACCCCTTCCCCTATAGAAACAACAACACTTTAGTCATCATCAACATCAACACAGACACCGAACTCATCATGGTCTCCAAGAGACGAGACACTGTCACTTTCGCAAGTGAGTCAACGATTGAGCGAAAGTGCCGCACATCCTTACATGCTGTTCATCTTTGTCCTGCGTACATTTTCACGTTTCAGCCTACTGATACGGTCCCTTGTGAAATGGCTATCATCAGCAATAACAATATTCATCATCACTGCAACTTCACTTTTGCTCCAGATAAACTTGTACACCATCAACGCATTGGACACTCGCAGTTTTTTTATTTCCCTCATAACACATCAGTTTACATAGTCTGTCCAGATATACCACCATCTCATACATCAGCCTCAGGATTATACATAGCACCAGACTACTGTGCGGTATTTACACCATCCATGTCTACTTTTTCCACCATCAATCACTACGCCATCCTCAACCATACACACAAACATTTCCACCCACTGCCTGATATGGACTTAAACATGAGCACAAGTATTAAGCTGACTTCACCTAAGTTTGAAACTATGCAGCTGATCAATGAAACAATGAAGCCCTGGGAAGATTTGAGTTTGAGTATGTTCAACCCATATTATGTGTATAGCCAAGCACCTTCTGTCTTCATAATTATCTGCATTGTTGTTGCAGTATTGCTGTTGGCCATGCACAGAATGCATGCAAGAATTGCTAATTTGGAGTCATTGTTTAGTGGGGAGAGTTAACATCACAGTTAACAACCCTTAATGATGTGTATATATTTTGTATATAGTATTAATTATATATATATAAAAAAAAAAAATAATAATAATAATAATAATAATAACACAAAGAAGAATGACCCATATATGGCAGACCAGTACCATTATCTTTAAATGAAATATTAGTAACTCTTACAATATTCTTAATTTTAAACTATTTTTATTCTTGCATGTATGCAATTCACTATAATAACCTAAGTACATACTGTATTACAGTTAAATAATTTACTTTAATGCATTTATTCCAATATGTATTCAACTTATTTAAAATGTAATATTACTGAATAATCACTATTTACTATGCATAATATATGTATACAATATTCATACAATTATGTTACTTTACAATATTATGTATTTCACTTAATTAGCTTATAAGTTCATTATAATGTGTATGTAGTATGTATTAATATATTATAACTATTAAATGTCGATTGTACGTCATTTTCGCGCGGCCGAGCAAATATAGGACTACATAATAGATAGATAGATAAATAGATAGATAGAGAGACAGATAGAAGCAGGAAGTCAAATGATGAGAAGGTGTTGTGTTTAAGTAGAGGCGAGCAGCGCTAAACGCTTACACGGGGGAAAGCTGACGACAGCGGCCAGTAAGGAGATGATTCATAGCTGTCAGCAGTCCTCTCGTGAGAAGGTTCTGTTGCCATGAGGAAGGTGCGGGACACACACACCCTACTACACGAGATTTTAGGAAAGAGAGTTTAGAAGGAGACAAGCGACCCTATAGAGAGGTCGAGACGGAGATTAGCTTGAGAACAGAGAGAGAGAGAGAGAGATAGCGAGACAGGGAGGTAGCTACCCAGGACTTATACTATTATACCTGTTTAATATTTCCAAGACAAATAAAGATAGTCCCATACTATTCTTTACCTCTCCCGTCACTACATGACATCTGGTGGGGAAACTACTACAAGATATAAAAGCCGCTCGACCACAAGTCTAACATATACTTCTCTACAATTAACTACAAAGTCTTTATGACATTAGGGCCATATTCTTGTCAGCTAAGGAAGCTGCCTGGCATCTTTTCCTTTCCTAATTGTTTTTGGATAGGGCTGGTTACTATTAGTTTGTATGGTATGTCATGTATGCTGAGTGTGGAGGTATTGTAATAATTTAAATGACTCGAGAGGATAGTAAGGCGTATTAGCAGAATAATCACTTAAGAAAGATATTATTCAGTTTCTGCAACTGAGGAGAATATGGGCCTTAGTCAACCCTCCTTCCCCAATCCTAACACTCACCCAATAATTTTTTCAGTTAGGGTTGAGATGATTACTATTATTGTTTTTCTCTTCCTTACCACCCTAACTCCACCAGAAGATCAGGTGGGATCCAGAACCAGAAAGCATCTAAGCAGGAGTTTGTTATTTTGTTGTATCCAGATGGTATAGAGGGATGCCTTGATGCAGTGGCACTGATATAACCATGTACCCATTCTTGTTATCCCCTGACAGGAGGAGGATTGACTGCAAGATAAGAGCTTGTAGTTCACTGGTTCACCTTCAGAGAAGCCTGGGACTACGACAGCACTAAAAACATCATATTGATAAAGATGATGAATATAATGGCAATATTTCTTGTGCTGATGATCATTTATTTACGATCGGCACAACAAGAAATATTACCATCATGCTGATCTTAATAATAGGATGTTTTTCATGCCGTAATAAAACACTAGGGCCCATATTGCCGTCAGTTAACTTCCTTACATCTCTTCCTAAGTAGATATTCTGTTCATTACTCTAGTAACACAGTTTCTCTCTTCTTACCAGGCTGCAGCAATCCACTCTCCCTGTTATCCAAGCTGCCCAACTCACTGCTTCCAACATCAATCATATCATCACTGGCTAACGATTTATTTATTGACAATAGGAAGAAGGTGGTCATGCAAATATTGTAGGTGTGCTTTGTACAAATAAATGTTGTATATGGTATATGGACTACAGTGATTATGTACAGCACATTTTTACATAAGGTTGTGTGTGTGAGGGGATTATCATTCCCCCCCCCCTTTTTTTTAATCCCAGGTTAAAGCTATAATAATATATGAAGACAGACTAGTGCTTAATGCTCAGCATGTTTCTTAGACACAGTCATAAGTAGAGCTGGGTCAGTGGATCTTTTTCTAAATGATCCATTATGTCAATATCTATTATCCATTGCATCAGGAGGACAATTGTCTAAAGCTATTACAAGTAGTAAATTCATACTAAGTCACTGATGTGTGCTGGGAGAAAAAATAAAGCAACTTTTAACCACTTCATATTGAATTTTTGCCGAGGCCATTCACTGTGGGACATAAAATGTTTGGTTTCAGACACAAAACTGCCAAAGCCAGACAGTTTCCCATTAGTTTCTTGTGATGGCCTGAATAAGTTAATGTAAAATAGATCGACAAAGGCTTCAAAAAAAGTCAGAATAATAGTTTGTCTCAGTGCACAATAATTATTACTATACAGTTTTTACTCTAACTTGGCCTAAAATTAAAATTTTTCCATTTTCACTGTACCGTACCGTTCTTGTAACGAGATCCATCCATCCATCCATCATCCAATCCTACATTGCCCCATGAGAATCATAAGAGCCCCGGGGCTAGGCAGTTGGTCCTGACATTTAAGATGAGAGTGACAAGTCTCACTCATCCCTGAGTGGTATTACATGAGCAGTCAACCCCAACCACCCCTTGGATATAAACATTCACCGGCTCAATCCGATTGGAGTGCAATAATTACTCACTAAACCACCAAGTGCCAAAATTTGGTTATATGGTTACCATCCAGCGTAGTCAATGGTTTCCTGATGTACAGGAAATCATTTGGCTTGTCACTCAATGTAGAGTCATCCAAAGGCAGCAGGAAGAGGAAAGAATGAAGTAAAGAAAGACAGAAGAGGGAGTGTAAAGTTACCCGTAGGCAGAAGGACAAGGAAAGAATGAAGTAAAGGAAGACAGAAGAGGATAGAAGGAAAGAAGGATGGAGGAGACATGTTAGGAATAACTTTGTGTGACCTGACTCTGGCTTGTTCCTCCTGTTATATAGGTAGGCACTATTATAAATACTTGCCAGTGTATAACCTCAGACATTGCCACGATTGCGACAAAAGTAAGGTATCAAGTATCCTGGAATTTTGTAACATGTTTGGAATAACCTTGTGTGACCTGGTGGGTTAATGAAGAACACAGATTACTAACCATGTGGGGAGGATGAAGAACAAGAGATTGTGCATGAGGTGGAGGGGGAGACCAAGGGATAAGATGGGAGGATGAATTGTAAAGATAAGTGGAGGATATGAGTTGGAGAGAGGGCAGCCAAAGGACAGGGCAGTGTGGAAGTAGTTGGTTTCTGGTCACCTCATACAGGATTAAGACTTGTTGAAATTGTAAGTTAAATTATTCCTGTGTATTGCCAGCAGCCTAAAACCATAAAGGTTACTTGTGTTTATAGTTGTTGTATGCAATCAGTAGCCAGAGTCATGAGTTTGAGGATGTGATTTCACTTCCAATAGCTTATCTTGGGATCTTTATGCATCCATTACACTACATAATATGAATCAAAGAGAGTGTTCTGAGATGGTATGATCATGTGGAGAGAATGGATAACAATAGAGTGGTGAAAAAGGTATATCTGAGCGAATTTGAAGGAGGGAGGAGGCGAGGTAGGCCAAGGAGAAGGTGTAGAGATACGGTGGATGAGTGTTTGAAGAAGAGAGGTTTGGAAGTCGGTGAGGCTAGGGAACTGACAACAGATCGAGCTGGCTGGATGAATATTGGGAGATGTGCCTGATCAGGGATTTGGCACCCCTTTTTAACGTGAAGACTCTCTTTCGGATATGTTTATGTGAAGCTACAGAACGTGGTGAATGTTTTTGGCGTATCAGATACAGCCAGGATTCTGTGGGCTTGAATGGTTAGTGGATGGAGGCGTGGCCTATTGGACTTGGCAATTTTGGCTGTCTGGACGTTACTACGTCTTACCCTGCCCTTGGGTGGGAAAGGAGGTCCAGATGATGATGATGATAGGTCATATGTTAAATTTGTTTGTGGTTTAGACATAACTTTTATTTTTGTTTAAAACTGCCTTATATATATATATATATATATATATATATATATATATATATATATATATATATATATATATATATATATATATATATATATATATATATATATGGCATTATAGGTGGATGGTAACCATATAACTAAATTATGGTGCCTGGTGTTTTAGTGGGTAATTAAGGTGCTCCAGTCGGATTGAGCCAGTGCAGGTTTATATCCAAGGGATGGTTGGGGTTTATTGCTCACATAATGCCACTCGGGTATGAGTGAGGCTCGTCACTCTCATCTTAAATGTCAGGACCAGCTTCCCTAGCCCCGGGCTCCTACCCTCATGGGGCTTCAGTAGATTAGATTTTTTTTTTTTTTTTTTTTACCTATAGCCAAGATTTCAAGAGATAACTAGAGTAGTTAAATTTGGCTTTCATACACTTCATCACTGGAGGTTCCTATAATGCTGAAGTAAATAATCTGACAAGAGTGAGTGTGTATTTAAAGAAACTACTGAAGTTTAACCTTTTGTGCTTTGGACCCATTAAACCTTTCAGTCTGATGATGTACAATATTCTACATTTTTATAATTCATTTTTTTAAACAATTTTACTGAATTGTGATGAACCACCTACAGCCAAGATGCAAGTATACTCTCTTAAAAAATACAGTCAATTTAAATTGTCTGTGGATAATATTTTGTGGTTGAATCTAAACCTTTCAGTATGGTAATGGTGCATTTTTTAGTTAATTGTTTGTTCCAACAGTTTTATTGAACTGAGACAACTTCTTTTAGCCAAGACACTGCTAGTACAGTACTATCTTCAAAGTAAATTACAGTTAATGTAAATTGTCTGTGGATAAAGAAAATAAATATTTTAAACACATCATATTAAAAGGGTCAGGAATAATATTTTGTTGGTACCCACATAATGAACATTTTTATCAACTGATCTTAGAATTGACACTTCTTTACTGGTAACTTTTCAGTAACAGTTGTCAGTGCTTTTCCTTCCTGTGCCAGCCTCTTCCTCTTCCTCCTCCTCCTCCTCCTTCTCTCTCTCTCTCTCTCCTCCCTCAGTGTTAATAATTTCCTTCGTTTTTCTTTCTCTTTCAGGGCCAGTCTCTTTCTTCCCCCCCCCCACCATCCTCTATCTGTCAGAGAGACTTATGCTCCTCCCCCCCTCCTCTCTCTCTCTCTCTCTCTCTCTCTCTCTCTCTCTCTCTCTCTCTCTCTCATTTGCAGCCTTGTCCTCATCCTTCTCCTTTCTCAGTGCACTTCTTTTACTCCTGATTTCTCCTTCCCCAGTGCACTTCCCTTACACTTTGCCCCTTCCTCAGTGCACTTCCCTTACTCTTCACTCCCTCCGTTCTCAGTGCCCTTCTCTTACACCTCCTACTCCCTCCCCCTCCTATCACTTGTAGCCTACTACTCTTCCTGCCCATTATTTCATAGTGCCCATTTCTCTCTCTCTCTCTCTCTCTCTCTCTCTCTCTCTCTCTCTCTCTCTCTATGCAAGCTCCTTCTTCATCCTGCTCCTCTCCTCTCCTCTCCATCTCTGTACCAGCCTCTTCCTCCTCAGTTCTGTGTGTGTGCCAGCTCAGTACTCCTCCTTTCTTTCTATCACATTGCCATCCCCTTCTTCCTCAATTGTTCTCCTCTCTCATTGCCAGCTCCACCCTCTCCTTTTCTCATAGTGCCGGCCTCTTCCTCCACTTCCTCTTCATTCTCGTCATCTTCTTTCTCAGTTCCAGCCATCTCCTAATCGCTCACTGCCAACACTTGCCTCATTCAAGGAAGAGCAATTTGTCACTTGCCTCATAATTCAGCGTGGACTAAGCTGTGTAGCCGGAGGCACCTGTGCTGCTGATGGAGCAGTGAAGGGTTGTGTAATGGTTGGAGGACTGATTTTTAACGGTTTTGTTATTTCATTTTTAACCAGTTTTGTTCTGAAAGTTATCCTCCCAAGCAGAGTTAATCATTTGATCCCATTCACAACAGAGGTGCGAGGACAAGTGATCTACTACGTTAAAGGTGAGACAGACTGCCAGTTGACACATAAGTGTGCCTTCATACTCACCCTTCATGATACCAAAGGTAAATAATATACTGAATGTTACAGTTGTTTTTGTTTTAAATAAAATACATTTTATGTCTAGCTGATTAAAAATTATTCTTTCTTTATCATTTGTCTTGTTTGTGAAAGTTGTAACATTGGTAGTAATGGTGGTTGTACAATCCCGTATTTATCATAAAATAATAATTACAATAGTGAAAGATGAGGGTGGACATCCTCTTTCCCTTGCCCCCTTTTCTCTATCCTAAACCCTTCCCCCACCTCCCACTTGATAGTGGCCCTCTCTCTTCCCCCATCCAGTGTAGTGCCTCCCCCCCTCCTCTCTGTTCTTCCTGATGTAGTGCCCTCCTTCCACCTTTTGATGTAGTCCCCATCTCCCCCTCTCCTTGATGTTCCTAGCCTTACCCCCACCCCTCCATCTACTTGTAGTCGCCATCCCTCCTCTCTCAACTTGATGTCCCCATCCCTCCCTGTCTCCTTGATGTATTCTCTCTCTCTCTCTCTCTCTCTCTCTCTCTCTCTCTCTCTCTCTCTCTCTCTCTCTCTCTCTCTCTCTCTCTTTCATGAAGGTCCCCTGAGTGAGAAGTGACTCTATCTTTCTCTCTCTCTCTCTCTCTCTCTCTCTCTCTCTCTCTCTCTCTCTCTCTCTCTCTCTCTCTCTCTCTCTCTCTCTCTCTCATGAAGTTCCCCTGAGTGACAAGTGAAATGGTTTGCTATATGCCGTGTCATTTGCTATGGTGGGTGGTGGTTAAGTAGGTTAAGGTGCTCCAGCTGGATGGACACTGTAAGGGTTTCATCTGAGGGGTGGGCAAGTGAGGCTGGTAACCATTGCCTCGTTGGCACTGAGTACCTTCAGCTGCCTGTGTAGAGAACAAAATAGCATTAGATGTATTATTATAACTCTTAAGGCCATATTCTTGTCAGCTAAGGAAGCTGCCTGGCATCTTTTCCTTTCCTAATTGTTTTTGGATAGGGCTGGTTACTATCAGTTTGTATGGTATGTCATGTATGCTGAGTGTGGAGGTATTGTAATAATTTAAATGACTCGAGAGGATAGTAAGGCGTATTAGCAGAATAATCACTTAAGAAAGATATTAGGCAGTTTCTGCAACTGAGGAGAATATGGGCCTTAGTCAACCCTCCTCCCCCAATCCTACCACTCACCCAATAATTTTTTCAGTTAGGGTTGAGATGATTACTATTATTGTTTTTTTTCATCCTTACTACCCTAACTCCACCAAAAGATCAGGTGGGATCCAGAACCAGAAAGCATCTAAGCAGGAGTTTGTTATTTTGTTGTATCCAGATGGTATAGAGGGATGCCTTCATGCAGTGGCACTGATATAACCATGTACCCAGTCTTGTTATCCACTGACAGGAGGAGGATTGACTGCAAGATAAGAGCTTGTAGTTCACTGGTTCACCTTCAGAGAAGCCTTGGACTACGACAGCAGGAAAAACATAATATTGATAAAGATGATGAATATCATGGCAATATTTCTTGTGCTGATGATCATTTAATTATGATCAGCACAATAAGAAATATTACCATCATGCTGATCTTAATAATAGGATGTTTTTCATGCTGTAATAAAACACTAGAGCCCATATTGCTGTCAGTTAACTTCCTTACATCTCTTCCTAAGTAGATATTCTGTTCATTACTCAAGTAACACAGTTTCTCTCTTCTTACCAGGCTGCAGCAATCCACTCTCCCTGTCATCCAAGCTGCCCAACTCACTGCTTCCAACATCCATCATATCATCACTGGCTAACGATTTATTTATTGACAATAGGAAGAAGGTGGTCATGCAAATATTGTAGGTGTGTTTTGTACAAATAAATGTTGTATATGGTATATGGACTACTGTGATTATGTACAGCACATTTTTACATAAGGTTGTGTGTGTGAGGGGAGTATGATTCCCCCCCCCCCTTTTTTTTAATCCCAATTTAGAGCTATAATAATATATGAAGACAGACTTGTGCCTAATTCTCAGCATTTTTCTTAGACACAGACATGAGTAGAGCTGGGTCAGTGAATCTTTTTCTAAATGATCCATTATGTCAATATATATTATCCATTGCATCAGGAGGACAATTGTCTAAAGCTATTACTAGTAGTAAATTCATACTAAGTCACTGATGTGTGCAGGCAAAAAAATAAAGCAACTTTTAACCACTTCACATTGAATTTTTACGAAGGCCATTCACTGTGGGACATAAAATGTTTGCTTTCAGACACAACACTGCCAAAGCCAGACAGTTTCCCATTAGTTTCTTGTGATGGCCTGAATAAGTTAATGTAAAATAGATCCACAAAGGCTTCAAAGAATGTCAGAATCATAGTTTGTCTCAGTGCACAACAATTATTACACTACAGTTTTTACTCTAACTTGGCCTAAAATTAACATCTTTTCCATTTTCACTGTACCGTACCGTTCTTGTAACGAGATCCATCCATCCATCCATCATCCAATCCTACATTGCCCCATGTGAAGCATAGGAGCCCCGGGGCTAGGCAGTTGATCCTGACATTTAAGATGATAGTGACCCTCCTCACTCATCCCTGAGTGGTATTACATGAGCAGTCAACTCCAACCACCCCTTGGATATAAACCTTCACCGGCTCAATCCGATTGGAGTGAAATAATTACTCACTAAACCACCAGGTGACAAAATTTTATTTTATGGTTACCATCCAGCGTAGTCAATTGTTTCCTGATGTACAGGAAACCATTTGGCTTGTCACTCAATGTTGAGTCATCCACAGGCAGAAGGAAGAGGAAAGAATGAAGTAAAGAAGGACAGAAGAGAGAGTGTAAAGTTATCCGTAGGCAGAAGGACAAGGAAAGAATGAAGTAAAGGAAGACAGAAGAGGATGGAAGGAAAGAAGGATGGAGGAGACATGTTAGGAATAACTTTGTGTGACCTGACTCTGGCTTGTTCCTCCTGTTATATAGGTAGGCACTATTATAAATACTTGCCAGTGTATAACCTCAGACATTGCCATGATTGCAACAAAATTAAGATATCAAGTATCCTGGAATTTTATAACATGTTTGGAATAACTTTGTGTGACCTAGTGGGTTAATCAAGAACACAGATTACTAACCATGTGGGGAGGATGAAGAACAAGAGACTGTGCATGAGGTGGAGGGGGAGACCAGGGATAAGATGGGAGGATGAATTGTAAAGATAAATGGAGGATATGAGTTGGAGAGAGGGCAGCCAAAGGACAGGGCAGTGTGGAAGCAGTTTGTTTCTGGTCACCTCATACAGGATTAAGACTTGTGGCAATTGTAAGTTAAATTATTCCTGTGTATTGCCAGCAGCCTAAAACCATAAAGGTTACTTGTGTTTATAGTTGTTGTATGCAATCAGTAGCCAGAGTCAGGAGTTTGAGGATGTGATTTCACTTCCAATAGCTTATCTTGGGATCTTTATGAATCCATTACAATACATAATATGCTTTATTAAAGGTCACCAGAATCAAAGAGAGTGTACTGAGATGGTATGGTCATGTGGAGAGAATGGATAAGAATAGAGTGGTGAAAAAGGTATATCTGAGCGAATTTGAAGGAGGGAGGTAGGCCAATTAGAAGGTGGAGAGATATGGTGGATGAGTATTTGAAGAAGAGAGGTTTGGAAGTCGGTGAGGTTAGGGGACTGACAACAGATCGAGCTGGCTGGATGAATATTGTGAGATGTGCCTGATCAGGGATTTGGCACCCCTTTTTAACGTGAAGTGTCTCTATCGGATATGTTTATGTGAAGCTACAGAACGTGGTGAATGTTTTTGGCGTATCAGATACAGCCAGGATTCTGTGGGCTTGAATGGTGAGTGAATGGAGGTGTGGCCTATTCGACTTGGCAAATTTGGATGTCTGGACGTTACTACTCCTTACCCTGCCCTTGGGTGGGAAAGGAGGTCCAGATGATGATGATGATGATGATGATGATGATAGGTCATATGTTAAATTTGTTTGTGGTTTAGACATAACTTTTATTTTTGTTTAAAACTGCCATAAATATATGGCATTATAGGTGGATGGTAACCATATAACCAAATTATGGTGCCTGGTGTTTTAGTGGGTAATTAAGGTGTTCCAGTCGGATTGAGCCGGTGCAAGTTTATATCCAAGGGGTGGTTGGGGTTTATTGCTCACATAATGCCACTCGGGTATGAGTGAGGCTGGTCACTCTCATCTTAAATGTCAGGACCAGCTTCCCTAGCCCCGTTCTCCTACCCTCATGGGGCAACAGTAGATTAGATTTTTTTTTTTTTTTTTTTTTTTTTACCTACAGCCAAGATTTCAAGAGATAACTACAGTAGTTAAATTTGCCTTCATACACTTCATCACTGGAGGTTCCTATAATGCTGAAGTAAATAATCTGACAAGAGTGAGTGTGTATTTAAAGAAACTACGGAAGTTTAACCTTTTGTGCTTTGGACCCATTAAACCTTTCAGTATGATGATGTACAATATTCTACATTTATATAATTCATTTTTCTAACAATTTTACTGAACTGTGATGAACAACCTACAGCCAAGATGCAAGTATACTCTGTTTAAAAATACAGTCAATTTAAATTGTCTGTGGATAATATTTTGTGGTTGAATCTAAACCGTTTAGTATAGTAATGGTGCATTTTTTAGTTAAATATTTGTTCCAACAGTTTTATTGAACTGAGACAACTTCTTTTAGCCAAGACACTGCTAGTACAGTACTATCTTCAAAGTAAATTACAGTTAATGGAAATTGTCTGTGGATAAAGAAAACAAATATTTTAAACACATCATATTGAAAGGGTCATTAATAATATTTTGTTGGTACCCACATAATGAACATTTTTATCAACTGATCTTAGAATTGACACTTCTTTACTGGTAACTTTTCAGTAACAGTTGTCAGTGCTCTTCCATCCTGTGCTTGCCTCTTCCTCTTCCTCCTCCTCCTCCTCCTTCTCTCTCTCTCTCTCTCTCTCTCTCTCTCTCTCTCTCTCTTCCCTCAGTGTTAGTAATTTCCTTCTCTTTTCTTTCTCTTTCAGGGCCAGTCTCTTTCTCCCCCCGTCCACCAGCCTCTACGTCAGAGAGACTTATTCTCCTACCCCTCTCTCTCTCTCTCTCTCTCTCTCTCTCTCTCTCTCTCTCTCTCTCTCTCTCTCTCTCTCTCTCTCTCATTTGCAGCCTTGTCCTAATCCTCCTCCTCATTTCTCAGTGCACTTTCCTTACTGCTTACTCCTCCTTCCCCAGTGCACTTCCCTTACACTTTGCCCCTTCCTCAGTGCACTTCCCTAACTCTTCACTCCGCGTTTTCTCAGTGCCCTTCCCTTAAACCTCCTTCTCCCACCCCCTCCCCTCTCACTTATAGCCTACTATGCTTCCTCCCCCATATTTCATAGTGCCCATTTCTCTCTCTCTCTCTCTCTCTCTGTCATCTCCTTATTCCTCCTCCTCCTCTCCTCTCCTCTCCATCTCTGTACCAACCTCTTCCTCCTCAGTTCTGTGTGTGTGCCAGCCCAGTACTCCTCCTCCTTTCTTTCTATCACATTGCCATCCCCTTCTTCCTCAATTATTCTCCTCTCTCAATGCCAGCTCCACCCTCTCCTTTTCTCATAGTGCCGGCCTCTTCCTCCACTTCCTCTTCATTCTCGTCATCTTCTTTCTCAGTTCCAGCCTCCTCCTCCTCCCTCACTGCCAACACTTGCCTCATTCAAGGAAGAGGAATTGGTCACTTGCCTCATAATTCAGCCTGGACTAAGCGGTGTAGCCCCAGGCACCTGTGCCGCTGATGAGGCAGTGAAGTGTTGTGTAATGGTTGGAAGACTGATTTTTAACGGTTTTATTTCATTTTTAAATTATCCTACCAACCAGAGTTAATCATTTGATCCCATTCACAACAGAGGTGCGAGGACAAGTGATCTACTACGTTAAGGGTGAGACAGACTGCCAGTTGACACCTAAGTGTGCCTTCATGCTCACCCTTCTTGATACCGAAGGTAAATAATATACTGAATGTTACAGTTGTTTTTATTTTAAGTAAAATACATTTTATGTCCAGCTGATTAAAAATTATTCTTTCTTTATCATTTGTCTTGTTTTTGAAAGTTGTAACATTGGTAGTAATGGTGGTTGTACAATACCGTATTTATCATAAAATAATAATTATAATAGTGGAAGGTGAGGGTGGTCATCCTCTTTCCCTTGCCCCCTTTTCTCTATCCTAACCCTTCCCCCAACTCCCACTTGATAGTGCCCCTATCTCTTCCCCCATCCAGTGTAGTGCCTCCTCCCCTCCTCTCTGTTCTTCCTGATGTAGTCCCCTCCTTCCCCCTTTTTGTGTAGTCCCCATCTCCCCCTCTCCTTGATGTTGTTCCTAGCCTTACCCCCACCACTTCATCTACTTGTAGTCCCCATCCCTCCTCTCTCAACTTGATGTCCTCATCCTTTCCTGTCTCCTTGATGTATTCTTTCTCTCTTTCTGTATCTCTCTCTCTCTCTCTCTCTCTCTCTCTCTCTCTCTCTCTCTCTCTCTCTCTCTCTTTCTCTCTCTCATGAAGTTCCCCTGAGTGACAAGTGAAATGGTTTGCTATAAGCCGTGTCATTTGATATGGTGGGTGGTGGTTAAGTGGGTTAAGATGCTCCAGCTGGAAGGACACTGTAAGGGTTACATCTGAGGGGTGGGCAAGTGAGGCTGGTAACCATTGCCTCGTTGGCACTGAGTACCTCCAGCTGCCTGTGTACAGAACAAAATAGCATTAGATGTATTATTATAACTCTTACGGCCATATTCTTGTCAGCTAAGGAAGCTGCCTGGCATCTTTTCCTTTCCTAATTGTTTTTGGATAGGGCTAGTTACTATCAATTGTTTCGTATGTCATGTATGCTGAGTATGGAGGTATTGTAATAATTTAAATGACTCGAGAGGATAGTAAGCCGTAATAGCAGAATAATCACTTAAGAAAGATATTAGGCAGTTTCTGGAACTGAGGAGAATATGGGCCTTAGTCAACCCTCACCCCCAATCCTACCACTCACCCAATAATTTTTTCAGTTAGGGTTGAGATGATTACTATTATTGTTTTTTTCATCCTTACTACCCTAACTCCACCAAAAGATCAGGTGGGATCCAGAACCAGAAAGCAACTAAGCTGGATTTTGTTGATTTTGTTGTATCCAGATGGTATAGAGTGATGCCTTCATGCAGTGGCACTGATATAACCATGTACCCAGTCTTGTTATCTCCTGACAGGAGGAGGATTGACTGCAAGATAAGAGCTTGTAGTTCACTGGTTCATCTTCAGAGAAGCCTGAGACTACGACAGCAGGAAAAACATCATATTGATAAAGATGATGAATATCATGGCAATATTTCTTGTAATGATGATCATTTATTTATGATCAGCACAATAAGAAATATTACCATCATGCTGATCTTTATAATAGGATGTTTTTCATGGTGTAATAAAACACTAGGGCCCATATTGCTGTCAGTTAAATTCCTTACATCTCTTCCTAAGTAGATATTCTGTTCATTACTCTAGTAACACAGTTTCTCTCTTCCTACCAGGCTGCAGCAAACCACTCTCCCTCTTATCCAAGCTCCCCAACTCACTGCTTCCAACATCTATCATATCATCACTTTCTAACGTTTTATTTATTGACCATAAGAAGAAGGTGGTCATGCAAATATTGTAGGTGTGTTTTGTACAAATAAATGTTGTATATGGTATATGGACTACAGTGATTATGTACAGCACATTGTTACACAAGGTTGTGTGTGTGAGGGGACTATCAATCCCCCCCCCCTTTTTTAATCCCAGGTTACAGCTGTAATACATATATGAAGACAGACTTGTGCTTAATGCTCAGCATGTTTCTTAGACACAGACTTGAGTAGAGCTGGGTCAGTGGATCTTTTTCTAAATGCTCCATTATGTCAATATCTATTATCCATTGCATCAGGAGGACAATTGTCTAAAGCTATTACAAGTAGTAAATTCATACGAAGTCACTGATGTGTGCTGGCAAAAAAATAAAGTAGCTTTTAACCACTTCACATTGAATTTTTACCGAGGCCATTCACTGTGGGACATAAAATATTTGCTTTCAGACACAGCACTGCTAAAGCCAGACAGTTTCTCATTAGTTTCTTGTGATGGCCTGAATAAGATAATGTAAAATAGATCCACAAAGGCTTCAAAGAATGTCAGAATAATAGTTTGTCTCAGTGCACAACTATTATTACACTACAGTTTTTACTCTAACTTGGCCAAAAATTAACATCTTTTCCATTTTCACTGTACCGTACCGTTCTTGTAACCAGATCCATCCATCCATCCATCATCCAATCCTACATTGCCCTATGAGAAGTATAGGAGCCCCGTGGCTAGGCAGTTGGTCCTGACATTTAAGATGAGAGTGACCAGCCTCACTCATTCCTGAGTGGTATTACATGAGCAGTCAACCCCAACCACCCCTTGGATATAAACCTTCACCGGCTCAATCCGTTTGGAGTGCAATAATTACTCACTAAACCACCAGGTGACAAAATTTGGTTATATGGTTACCATCCAGCGTAGTCAACTGTTTCCTGATGTACAGGAAACCATTTGGCTTGTCACTCAATGTAGAGTCACCCACAGGCAGAATGAAGAGGAAAGAATGACGTAAAGAAAGACAGAAGAGGGAGTGTAAAGTTATCCGTAGGCAGAAGGACAAGGAAAGAATGAAGTAAAGGAAGACAGAAGAGAATGGAAGGAAAGAAGGATGGAGGAGACATGTTAGGAATAACTTTGTGTGACCTGCCTCCGGCTTGTTCCTGCTGTTATATAGGTAGGCACCATTATAAATACTTGCTGGTGTATAACCTCAGACATTGCCACGATTGCAACAAAATTAAGATATCAAGTATCCTGGAATTTTGTAACATGTTTGGAATAACTTTGTGTGACCTAGTTGGTTAATCAAGAACACAGATTACTTACCATGTGGGGAGGATGAAGAACAAGAGGCTGTGCCTGAGGTGGAGGGGGAGACCAGGGATAAGATGGGAGGATGAATTGTAAAAATAAATGGAGGATATGAGTTGGGGAGAGGGCAGCCAAAGGACAGGGCAGTGTGGAAGCAGTTTTTTTCTGGTCACCTCGTACAGGATTTAGGCTTGTGACAATTGTAAGGTAAGTTATTGCTGTGTATTGCCAGCAGCCAAAAACCATAAAAGTAACTTGTGTTTATAGTTGTTGTGTCATAAATGACTTTGTGTCATAAAATACTTTGTAGGTTCCTTTGTGGTTGAGTTATATATATATTTTAGATTTGTGGACGAGCGGTTTTTATATCTTGGAGTAGCTTCCCATTTGTCATGTAGTGACAGGAGAGGTAAAGAATAGTATAGGACTATTTTTATTTGTCTTGGAAATATTAACAAGTCTCTCACACAGAGCGTAAGTATAGAGTCCCGTCCCGCTATCTATCTCTCTGTCTCTCTCTCTCTCAAATTGCCAAGCCCTTCTCCCTGTGACCTGTCTCTTCTAAGGCCTGTCTCCTTCTAAGCTCTCTTTCCTAAATTCTGGTGAAACAGGAAACGTATCACGTGTGTTCCTCGTGGATGGAAAGTTTAAGAAGCCTGTGTGTGAGTATGTGTGTATATGTGTGTGTATGGTTACTAGGTCTTTGTTCACGAGAGGACTGCTGACAGCTAACTGCATCATCTCCTTACTGGCCGCTGTCGTCAGCTTTCCTTAGTGTAACTTGCAAACTCATTTCCTTTTCCCAGGCTCGCAGAGGGCTGTCTATCTATCTATTATGATTTGTAATTATAATATGTAGTCCTGACATCTGCTCGGCCGCGCGAGAATGGCGTACCATCGACAGTTAATAGTCCTAATATATTAATACATACTATATACACATTATAATGAACTTATAAGCTAATTAAGTGAAATACATAATATTGTAAAAGTAACATAATTGTATGAATATTGTATACATATATTATTCATAGTAAATAGTGATTATTCAGTAATATTACATTTTAAATAAGTTGTATACATATTTGAATAAATGCATTAAAGTAAATTATTTAACTGTAATACAGTATGTACTTGGGTTATTATAGTGAAATGCATACATGCAAGAATAAAAAATAATTTAAAATGAAGATTATGGTAAGAGTTATTAATATTTCATTTAAAGATAATGGTACTGGTCTGCCATATATGGGTCATTCTTCTTTGTATTTTTTTTTATATATATAATTAATACTATATACAAAATATATACACTTCATTCAGGGTGGTTAACTGTGATGTTAACTCTCCCCCCACTAAATAATGACTCCAAATTAGCAATTCTTGCATGCATTCTGTGCATTGCGAACAGCAGTACTGCAACTACAATGCAGACGATTATAAAGACAGTAGGTGCTGGGCTATACACATAATATGGGTTGAACATACTCAAACTCAAATCTTCCCAGGGCTTCATTGTTTCATTGATCAGCTGCATAGTTTCAAACATAGGTGAAGTCAGCTTAATACTTGTGCTCATGTTTAAGTTCATATGAGGCAGTGGGTGGAAATGTTTGTGTGTATGATTGAGAATGGCGTAGTGATTGATGGTGGATAAAGTAGACATGGCTGGTGTAAATACCGCACAGTAGTCTGGTGTTATGTATAATCCTGATGCTGATGTATGAGATGGTGGTATATCTGGACAGACTATGTAAACTGATGTGTTATGAGGGAAATAAAAAAACTGTGAGTGTCCAATGCGTTGATGGTGTACAAGTTTATCTGGAGCAAAAGTGAAGTTGCAATGATGATGAATATTGTCATTTCTGATGATAGCCATTTCACAAGGGACTGTATCAGTAGGCTGAAACGTGAAAATGTACGCAGGACAAAGATGAGCAGCATGTAAGGATGTGCGGCACTTTCATTCAATCGTTGACTCACTTGCGAAAGTGACAGTGTCCCGTCTCTTGGAGACCATGATGAGTTCGGTGTCTGTGTTGATGTTGATGATGACCAAAGTGTTGTTATTTTTATAGGGGAAGGGGTGTATTTGGTATACTGTGAACAGGTCTTCAGTGATGAATGGTACATGAACTACCACTGATGTTGGTGTTAGTGTTGCTTCTAAATACGGGTAATATTGCATAAATTCCCTACTGCGGAACAACGGCTTCAATTTATGTTTATGTATGCCTTGACTAACTATCTGACGTAGCTCATGAACTGGGAGTAAGTCATTTGTGATCTTGCCATCACCAGCATTCGAAATTCCTTGCATAAGTGCCCTGAAACGATCTCTAGTGTTCTCTAATTGTAGTAGAATCGTGTCAATATGTTCTGTGATGATGGAGAAGTGCTGGAAAAGAGTAACGTTTCCCTCTAATTCATTTATTTTATCTACACTCTCGAGAGCTACGTTTTCTGCTTGTTTCAGATTTTTCACAATTGTCTTCATTGCTGAGTTCTGTCCTGTGATGAATTTATCTTGGTATGTTAGTACCTGAGCTATCTTATTAAATTTGTTGTTTATTTCTTTAAGGTCATCCTCTGTAGCCAATCCAAAGATGTTCCCAAGAACTGCACTGCCCAGGTCGAACAAACCGCGCTTTTGGCGAGTACGGGTGATGTTGTTCCTGTCGCTAAGTACCTCCGTTCCATAAGATGGGAGATCTTGGATCATGACGAGCATAGATGACTTCGCCTGTTCTAGTTTCTATTTCGCTAACTTCACCATTTCATTCACTTCCTTGGTGTTATGTGCTTGTGAAACATAATTTCCTATCATGAAGTCCAGAGTTCGCATCGGCGTCGCAAGTCTTTCTAGATAAGTAGATAAGTCATACAAGTAATCTAGACTTATTTCAGTACTCATGACGTCCTTAACGATTGTAGTCGTGGCCGTTGGAGCTATGAGGCATCCTTGTCGTACTATATGTTTGGGGTCTAGGTGCGCATATCCTCTTACTATGTAGAGGAGAATCCATAGCATAAGTCCCTTCATCGTAACCTACCGAAAAAAAAAAAAAAACTATTAATTTCCTATAATGCTGTGGTCGATGATAGTGATGATGTGCGTTACGGTTGATTGTTATTTCATTTATGGAAGGAGTTGAAATTGATATTTAATTCTCGTAAATGATGTACTGTAGATTTTATTGGAATAGTTGCACCTATGTTCGATTGTTTGGTATATGACCTTAATTTCTTTTTGTAATCATTGTTGTGTTCTTGCTTGGTTTCTTGAGGTACGTTCACCTGTTCGGTTGTATCCGAGGCTGAATAATTATGTGATAATTCCCTTGAAACTCGTTTTAAATGGTCAATATGAACTTGTTTCTCCTCGCCACTTGAAAGTGACTTAATTAAAACTTTGCTTTTATGTTAATTGCTCTGTATGGGCCCTCAAATTTTGGGGATAATTTATTGTCTCTCGTATGAATGACTCCGTAAACAATGTCTCCTAAGCTGATAGGTGAATCTTTTGCCTTCTTGTTAAATGCCTCCGTCATTTCTTCCTTGGACATCGTTAATTGTTTTTTGACTCTTTTGTGAATGTCCTGGAATTCACGTAAACGGAGTTTAGAGTAATCATCGTAATTGTATATAGGCATGCTGTCATCTTCTAGGAGCTCATATGGTAATTTTTTATCTGTGCCATATATAATGAAATGTGGTGTGTCACCGATGGATTTATTTATAGACCCATTAATTGAGGCCTCTACTCTGGGAATCCAATCATCCCAGCTTGCATAATTTTCACTGAGAATGTGTCGTAGCACATCTAATACCTTTTTATTTTGTCTCTCTACCAACCCATTCGATGCTGGGTGATAGGCCAAAACGTTAACCTTTTTGATGTTGTATTGTTTACATATTTCTTGTAAGATCTCAGAATTAAATTCTCCTCCATTATCATTTATTAATACCTTTGGGGTAATAAAGCGACATATTACATTATCTGTTATTGCCTTTGCTACTGTCTCTGCTGTCTTATCTTTAATTGAAGCTAAAATGACATAACGGGAAAAATGATCCGTTGCTACGAATAAGTATAGGTTATTATTGTATGATAATGGCATCTTGAGTAAATCAACAGCGACAACGTCCCATGGTTTATGTGGTACAGGGTAATTACCCATCGGTGCAGGTGTGATTGGGTATCCTTTGTGTTTCGCACATGATTCACATCTGTCTATATGACTGTTTATATCTTTTCGTAATGAAGGCCAGTAATATAATAGCTGGGTTTGGTTGAATGTCTTATCGTTTCCAGGATGTCCTGCATGTGGGCTGTCGTGTATCAATCGTAATACTTGGGGTATCATGTCATTAGGTACTACCAACTGGTTAGTATTTCTTTGGCGTTTTGGTTGTTTAGAGTTAATTTTGTATAATGTATTATTGACCATTGTGAATTGTTCAAGTGGGACATGCAGTTTGGGTAATTGTATGTCATCTCCACTTTCTAACTTGTATATTACTTTAGACCATATTGGGTCAAGTCTTTGTGCCTTTGCGATATCCTCGTGGTTTGGGATATTTCCTTTGAGATCTAACGCCGCGACCTGAATTGTGTTCGGGTTCCTAGATAATGCGTCAGCTACTATGTTCATTTTACCTTGTATATAATGAATTTGTACATTGTAGTTTTCAACTGTACATTTCCATCTTGCTCTCCTCCCAGAAAGGAGTTTTTCTTTAAACATACCCACCAGTGGTTTATGTTCGGTGAATAAGTGGATTTCGTAACCATATACCAAATCTCGAAACTTTTGTAATGCAAAAACCACTGCAAGTGCCTCTAAATCTGTAGTGCAATAATTTTTCTCCGCACCTCTTGTTTGTCTGCTGGCAAATGCAATCGGTTGATTCTTTCCTCTTTTATCTTCCTGCATCAGTACAGCCCCTAATCCTTTAACTGATGCGTCTGTACAAATAAGAAATGATTTTGTGTAATCCGGATATGCTAAACAAGGTGCATTTGTTAGTTTAATTTTTACATTGTTAAATGCCCTTTTTTGTTCTTCTTCCCATTGGAATACAGCATCTTTTTTGAGTAGTTGGAACAGAGGGAAGGCTATATGAGAGAACTGTGGTACGAATGACCTATAGTACCCAGCCAGACCTAAAAATTGTCTAACTTCGTCAGTCATAGTGGGTTCAGGAAAATCTCTCACTGCCTGTATTTTGTCATCAGTGGTGTGAATACCATCAGAACTTAATTTGTGGCCTAAGAAATTTATTTCCTTAAAGCAAAATTTGCATTTAGAAAGTTTAATTTTTAATCCAGCATCACTAAGCTTTTGTAAGAGTAAGTCTAATTTCCTGAGATGATCCTTAATATTCTTCGTTGCGATTATAATATCGTCAAGATAAACAAATATTCCTTGTCCTAAAATTCCGGACAATACGTAATTCATAAGACGCTGGAATGTGCCTGGGGCTGTCCTCAGTCCCATTGGCATTCTTGTATATTGATAATGGCCTCTGTTTGTTGAAAAGGCAGTGTATTTACGTGACTCCTGAGATACCGGAATCTGATAGTAGCCGTTTAGGAGATCAATGGTCGAGAATATATTATTCTCAGGACCAATATTCTGTAGAACATCGCTTAGCAATGGCATGGGAAATCTGTCTGGGATTGTGTGATTATTTAGTTTACGGTAATCTACTACCGCACGCATTTCTCCATTTCGTTTGGGAACGAAGAATAGGGGGGCGTTCCACGGGGAAACTGAAGGCTCAATAATTCCAAGTTTTAACATTTCATCGACATACTGATTTGCAAGTGTACGTTGGGAGTGTGGTATGCGGTAAGCTGGTACGAAAATTGGTGGTGTTTCTGGGTGCACATTAATCATGTGATTAATCAAGTTAGTACACCCTAATTGTTCTCCGGGCAATGCTACGGTGTCCCTGTGTGTTTCCAGCAGGGTTAACAAATCATTTTCTTCGTCAAATTCACCTGAAAGAATTAAATTCTCTTTTATTCTTTCTCTATCCGTAGATTTTATCTCACTTGTTACTCCAGCTATAACTATTTCCTTCACAGGGGCGGAACATTTTTCAATATTAACTATGCAAGTTCCCTTTTTCAACTGAACTTCCCCATTCATGTGATTAATTATGAATATCTGAGTTTGCCCTTCGTCGTTCGTATGATATAATGCGTTTTCTACTGACAATCCCTTTACTTTACATAATTCTTCTAAGACAAGAACAGTACTATTCCGTAATTTGCTCTTTATGGTAACCTTCATGTATGAATTAGGTGGTATAACTAAATCATTAGTGAGATGGGCTGGAAAAATTGATAAATCAGTACTGTTATCTGGGTCACTAATTCTGGAGGATGGGGTTGGTGGTGCGAGTGGATCTATACACTCATCTGTTTGTGTATGTTTGTTTAAGCCTTTAATATTACCAATTCTTTTTGGCTCTCTTCTACCAATCGGTGAGGGCTCTGAAGTTATTTCCTCTATGAATTCATTATCAAAGTCTATTCCATTCATTTGTGGGAGTATAGTTATGTTCTCAGTTCTCATGGATCTTAAGCCCAGTAACACATGAGCTTTAATTGCTAAGTTTTCAACGATATAGAAAAATGCAGAGAATGGTCTTGTAGTTTCTGTGAAACTGAGATTTAATCTTATCATACCTTTCACTGTAATCTCTTGTCCATCTACTGTGTATAAATCTAAATCAGCTTCATCCAGAAAAGTTACCTTCTTTTTATTTTTAAGAATTCTATTTAGTTCTTCATGTGTTATTAAGTTCACTGGAGAGCCTGTATCTAAAAATAAGGAAACGTTTTGATCCTCACATACAGCTGGTATCAAGATACACTCATTTCCCAACATGCCTCCTATGTGAAGTTTAGCCTTGTTCTTCTTTACGTTTGTTCATTTTTTGTCATGACTTGATCTTCCCCCGATTTGAACATAGACACAATTTTTTTCTACTGTTTTGCAATCACTAGTCCAGTGCCCTTGGTATCTATGATGCCTACAGTAAGGACCAAATCCTTGTGTCTTTTGTTTGTCCTCTTTTGCCTTGATTAAGCATTCATACCTTGTGTGTCCTGGTTTTGCACAATAATGACATAGAATGGACCTATCCCTTGACTGTGACCTACGAGGTGATTTCCCATAAGAAGTGTTGTTTATGGCGCGAGACCTGCTCGGGCTGCGCGAAAACTTATGAAACTGCCTGTAGAAGGCGTCTGGGAACAATTTCTAGGCGTCTTTGTTTGTTTGGGCTGCCTCATTTCTGGTCGCGATCGATTTTGTTCTCTGTTTGGGGTCGGTGTAGATGTTTTCACAGCTGATACTGTCTCAGGTACCCTGATTCTACCAGAATGTGCATGTGTGTTGACCACACCTGCTTTACTGCACTGCATCTCTACCTCGTTCATTAAGTCTAGCAAGCACATTCCTGGGGTGTACGCGATCGTCTTGGCGATCTTAAGGGTCCTATCAGGTAATTTACACAAGGCAGCTACATAACCAATGATGTCCACGACGAGGTCTGGGGACATCTTTCCATCATCTGTTATCCAATTAGAATTCTCCAGAGTAACTAACAAAGTTCTCTTGATTGTGGAGACATCAGCAGTTATTTCACTGAGCACATGGTTTGTAGTGTGCTCCCTTACAAGATCTACAATTTTATGTAATTCTGGAATTATACCTGGCAAGAAGTTCATACCTCCAGAAAATTTCTTCAGAAATTCAGTTTTAAATTCATCATATGTCCTAGCACGATTGAGCTTATCTGAGCGCAATAAATTGCTTGCTGGACATCTTTCCTGGCTTATACAAGATGAAAAAATAGCAATTTTCTCTTGTTCATCTAGTATGTGGCGCTTGATGAACATTTGTTCGCACTGACTGACTAATGAAATGACATCAATGCGATCTTTGTCTGTGCCAGAGAATTTTGGGGCAGTTTTATCCTCGTGATACACAAACACGTGAGGTGTGGTTGTTAGATCAGCGGTATTTGTGTCTTGATCCATTTTTAATGATTGCCCTGTTAATTCAACTTGTACGTGTTTATCGTTGTGTGAGAGAATGGTGGAATATGTATTACCGGACCGGTGAACCCTATTAAGTATATTGGCATACGTGTGCAAGGCAGCGGCAAAGTCCACACTCTCTATGTCAGAGGGGGTTTCCCACTCATCATCTGAAACTCCCGTATTTGTTTCTTTATCTTTAGTGTGTGGTGAGGTTTGTACAAGGGGTGGGCTGCCTTTTAATTGTGAGTCTGATGTTGTGGCAATTTGTGTGTCATCTGGTATTAACGTGGGTGGTGGCGAAAATATTCCTGTCATTAAGATATGGTATTATGAAATACGCCTCTTGTTTATTTATGTCCTAGCAAAATAGATGAGTAAATAAGTTGAATATAGCTAATTTTAGCACTGAGAAGAAATGAGCAAGTATAATTTTACCCACTTGATACAGATCGTAGAGGTGTGTCGATACAAAAGTCGATCTCGGAAGAAGAATACAGGTTTGATTGAAGATTTCTTGATAATTCTAGTGGTGTGTTGATGGACGATATTACTCAGGAAATTCCATGGTGGTTAACGGCTGTCCCAGGCAAACCTCAGCATAGAACGTCGAATTTCCAACTTAACTGTGAAAATAAATGAGTATGAGTAGGAGCTATGTGAATAATGAGTAATGAGTAGTGGGTGAGAAGTGCCTGGTGTCAGTCACACGTTGCTTGGCATGGCAGACTCGCGTTGTGTTGTCATCTCAGCACATGGTGACGTCGGCTTCCCACACTGGTAGCTGTGGTGAGTGAATGAGTAACGATGAGTAACTTGAGTGAAGACGGGTAAGATGAGTTGTGACTATGGACTTGGTGTTTTGCTGCGTGTCTTGACCTCTGGGTCAGCATAGGCGGGAGAGAGTGGTGGGGGCTTGTGTGCTTGTTGCTTCGGTGTTTCCTCTTCTTTACTTGCTTTGTTTTATATTCTTCTTGTTGCTGCTTGAAGTTACGTGAAGATTATAGAGTTGTTTCGTAGACTTGTAGACTATTTGCATTGTAGGCTGTATTTTGTAGGGATTCACTGTAGACTGAAGCTAATCTTGTAGACTCTCGCCTGCTTTTGTAGAAATTTGCTTTTAATTCGGAGACGATGTCCGTAGATTCGCTGGTTCGTCGTAGAAGTTGCAAGATTGTATCAATATTTTCTTAAACTACTTGCAAGGCGTCGTGTGATCTATTCACCTCTGCATCAGCATGATGATCGGGGAGACGGAGGGGGCTGGTTGGAGAGAAGTGTCAGGAGCTGGTTGTAAGTTGTTGGTTGTGAGAGGTATTCTTTTTGTTTTCAATCTTGATATTTTGTAGGAATTCAATGTTGATTCGTAGACAAGGTTAGTATACGTTCGCTGCCACCAAATGTCATAAATGACTTTGTGTCATAAAATACTTTGTAGGTTCCTTTGTGGTTGAGTTATATATATATTTTAGATTTGTGGACGAGCGGTTTTTATATCTTGGAGTAGCTTCCCATTTGTCATGTAGTGACAGGAGAGGTAAAGAATAGTATGGGACTATTTTTATTTGTCTTGGAAATATTAACAAGTCTCTCACACAGAGCGTAAGCATAGATTCCCGTCCCGCTATCTATCTCTCTGTCTGTCTGTCTCTCTCTCTCAAATTGCCAAGCCCTTCTCCCTGTGACCTGTCTCTTCTAAGGCCTGTCTCCTTCTAAGCTCTCTTTCCTAAATTCTGGTGAAACAAGAGACGTATCACGTGTGTTCCTCGTGGATGGAAAGTTTAAGAAGCCTGTGTGTGAGTATGTGTGTATATGTCTGTGAATGGTTACTAGGTCTTTGTTCACGAGAGGACTGCTTACAGCTAACTGCATCATCTTCTTACTGGCCGCTGTCGTCAGCTTTCCTCAGTGTAACTTGCAAACTCATTTCCTTTTCCCAGGCTCGCAGAGGGCTGTCTATCTATCTATTTATCTATCTATCTATTATGATTTGTAATTATAATATGTAGTCCTGACAGTTGTATGCAATCAATAGCCAGATTCAGGAGTCTGAGGATGTGATTTCACTTCCAATAGCTTATCTTGGGATCTTTATGCATCTATTGCAATATATAATATGCATTATTAAAGGTCACCAGAATCAAAGAGAGTGTACTAAGATGGTGTGATCATGTGGAGAGAATGGATAACAATAGCTTGGTGAAAAAGGTATATCTGAGCGAATTTGAAGGAGGGAGGAGGCGAGGTAGGCCAAGGAGAAGGTGGAGAGTTATGGTGGATGAGTGTTTGAGGAAGAGAGGTTTGGAAGCCGGTGAGGCTAGGGGACTGACAACAGATCAAGTTGGCTGGATGAATATTGTGAGATGTGCCTGATCAGGGATTTCGCACCCCTTTTTAACATGAAGTGTCTCTATCGGATATGTTTATGTGAAGCTACAGAACGTGGTGAATGATTTTGGCGTATCAGATACAGCCAGGATTCTGTGGGCTTGAATGGTGAGTGAATGGAGGTGTGGCCTATTGGACTTGGCAAATTTGGATGTCTGGAAGTTGCTACTTGTTACCCTACCCTTGGGTGGGAAAGGAGGTCCAGATGATGATGATGATGATGATGATGATGATGATGATGATAGGTCATATGTTAAATTTGTTTGTGGTTTAGACATAACTCTTATTTTTGTTTAAAACTGCCATATATACATGGCATTATAGATGGATGGTAACCATATAACCAAATTATGGTGCCTGGTGTTTTAGTGGGTAATTAAGGTACTCCAGTCGGATTGAGCCAGTGCAGGTTTATATGCAAGGGGTGGTTGGGGTTTATTGCTCACATAATGCCACTCGGGGATGAGTGAGGCTGGTCACTCTCATCTTAAATGTCAGGACCAGCTTCCCTAGCCCCGGGCTCCTACCATCATGGGGCAGCACTAGATTAGATTTTTTTTTTTTTTTTTTTTTTTACCTACAGTCAAGATTTGAAGAGATAACTAGAGTAGTTAGATTTGGCTTTCATACACTTCATCACTGGAGGTTCCTATAATGCTGAAGTAAATAATCTGACAAGAGTGAGTGTGTATTTAAAGAAACTACGGAAGATTAACCTTTTGTGCTTTGGACCCATTAAACCTTTCAGTATGATGATGTACAATATTCTACATTTTTATAATTCATTTTTCTAACAATTTTACTGAATTGTGATGAAACACCTACAGCCAAGATGCAAGTATACTCTCTTTAAAAATACAGTCAATTTAAATTGTCAGTGGATAATATTTTGTGGTTAAATCTAAACTTTTCTGCATGGTAATGGTGCATTTTTTAGTTATATATTTCTTCCAACAGTTTTATGGAACTGAGACAACTTCTTTTAGACAAGACAATGCTAGTACAGTACTATCTTCAAAGTAAATTACAGTTAATATAAATTGTCTGTGGATAAAGAAAATAAATATTTTAAAGACATCATATTGAAAGGGTCAGGAATAATATTTTGTTGGTACCCACATAATGAACATTTTTATCAACTGATCTTAGAATTGACACTTCTTTACTGGTAACTTTTCAGTAACAGTTGTCAGTGCTTTTCCTTCCCGTGCCAGCCTCTTCCTCTTCCTCCTCCTCCTCCTTCTCTCTCTCTCTCTCTCTCTCTCTCTCTCTCTCTCTCTTCCCTCAGTGTTAGTAATTTCCTTCTCTTTTCTTTCTCTTTCAGGGCCAGTCTCTTTCTCCCCCCCTCCACCAGCCTCTATCTGTCAGAGAGACTTATTCTAGTCCCCCCCCCTCTCCCTCTCTCTCTCATTTGCAGCCTTGTCCTAATCCTCCTCCTCCTTTCTCAGTGCACTTCCCTTACTCCTCACTCCTCCTTCCCCAGTGAAATTCCCTTACACTTTGCCCCTTCCTCAGCGCACTTCCCTTACACTTTGCCCCTTCCTCAGTGCACTTCCCTTACTCTTCACTCCCTCCTTTCTCAATGCTCTTCCCTTACATCTCCTGCTCCCTCCCCCCCCCCTCTCACTTATAGGCTCCTATTCTTCCTCCCCCATATTTCATAGTGCCCATTTCTCTCTCTCTCTCTCTCCCTCTCTCTCTCTCTCTCTCTCTCTCTCTCTCTCTCTCTCTCTCTCTCTCTCTCTCTCTCTCTCTCTCTCTCTCTCTCTCTCTCTCTCTCTCTCTCTCTCTCTCTCTCTCTCTCTCTCTCTCTCTCTCTCTGCCAGCTCCTTATTCCTCCTCCTCCTCTCCTCTCCTCTCCATCTCTGTACCAAACTCTTCCTCCTCAGTTCTGTGTGTGTGCCAGCTCAGTACTCCTCCTCCTTTCTTTCTATCACATTGCCATCCCCTTCTTCCTCAATTATTCTCCTCTCTCTATGCCAGCTCCACCCTCTCCTTCTCTTATAGTGCCGGTCTCTTCCTCCACTTCCTCTTCATTCTCGTCATCTTCTTTCTCAGTTCCAGCCTCCTCCTCCTCCCTCACTGCCAACACTTGCCTCATTCAAGGAAGAGAAATTGGTCACTTGCCTCATAATTCAGCGTGGACTAAGCTGTGTAGCCCCAGGCACCTGTGCTGCTGATGGGGCAGTGAAGGGTTGTGTAATGGTTGGAGGACTGATTTTTTTCAGTTTTTTCATTTCATTTTTAACTTATCCTACCAACCAGTGTTAATCATTTGATCCCATTCACAACAGAGGTGCGAGGACAAGTGATCTACTACGTTAAGGGTGAGACAGTCTGCCAGTTGACACCTAAGTGTGCCTTCATACTCACCCTTATTGATACCGAAGGTAAATAATATACTGAATGTTAAAGTTATTTTTATTCTAAGTAAAATATATTTTATGTCCAGCTGATTAAAAATTATTCTTTCTTTATCATTTGTCTTGTTTGTGAAAGTTGTAACATTGGTAGTAATGGTGGTTGTACAATACCGTATTTATCATAAAATAATAATTATAATAGTGGAAGGTGAGGGTGGTCATCCTCTTTCCCTTGCCCCCTTTTCTCTATTCTAACCACTTCCCCCACCTCCCACTTGATAGTGCCTCTCTCTCTTCCCCCATCAAGTGTAGTGCCTCCCCCCCTCCTCTCTGTTCTTCCTGATGTAGTCCCCTCCTCCCCCCTTTTGATGTATTACTCATCTGCCCCTCTCGTTGATGTTGTTCCTAGCCCTACCCCCACCCCTTTATCTACTTGTAGTCGCCATCCCTAATCTCTCAACTTGATGTCCCCATCCTTCCCTGTCTCTTTGATGTATTCTCTCTCTCTTTCTCTATCTCTGTTTCTCATGAAGTTCCCCTGAGTGACAAGTGAAATGGTTTGCTATATGCCGTGTCATTTGCTATGGTGGGTGGTGGTTAAGTGGGTTAAGGTGCTCTAGCTGGATGAACACTGTAAGGGTTACATCTGTGGGGTGGGCAAGTGAGGCTGATAACAATTGCCTCGTTGGCAATGAGTACCTCCAGCTGCCTGTGTAGACAACAAAATAGCATTAGATGTATTATTGTAACTCTTAGGGCCATATTCTTGTCAGCTAAGGAAGCTGCCTGGCATCTTTTCCTTTCCTAATTGTTTTTGGATAGGGTTGGTTACTATCAGTTTGTATGGTATGTCATGTATGCTGAGTATAGAGGTATTGTAATAATTTAAATGACTCGAGAGGATAGTAAGGCGTAATATCAGAATAATCACTTAAGAAGGATATTAGGCAGCTTCTGGAACTGAGGAGAATATGGGTCTTAGTCAACCCTCCTCCCCCAATCCTACCACTCACCCAATAATTTTTTCAGTTAGGGTTGAGATGATTACTATTATTGTTTTTTTCTTCCTTACTACCCTAACTCCACCAAAAGATCAGGTGGGATCCAGAACCAGAAAGCATCTAAGCAGGATTTTGTTATTTTGTTGTATCCAGATGGTATAGAGGGATGCCTTCATGCAGTGGCACTAATTTAACCATGTACCCAGTCTTGTTATCCCCTGACAGGAGGAGGATTGACTGCAAGATAATAGCTTGTACTTCACTGGGTCACCTTCAGAGAAACCTGGGACTACGACAGCAGGAAAACCATCATATTGATAAAGATGATGAATATCATGGCAATATTTCTTGTGCTGATGATCATTTATTTATGATCAGCACAATAAGAAATATCACCATCATGCTGACCTTTATAATACGATGATTTTCATGCTGTACTAAAACACTAGGGCCCATATTGCCGTCAGTTAACTTCCTTACATCTCTTCCTAAGTCGATATTCTATTCATTTCTCTAGTAACACAGTTTCTCTCTTCCTACCAGGCTGCAGCAATCCACTCTCCCTCTTATCCAAGCTCCCCAACTCACTGCTTCCAACATCCATCATAACACTGGCTAACGTTTTATTTATTGACCATAGGCCGAAAGTGGTCATGCAAATATTGTAGGTGTGTTTTGTACAAATAAATGGTGTATATGGTATATGGACTACAGTGATTATGTACAGCACATTTTTACATAAGGTTGTGTGTATGAGGGGACTATCATTTACACCCCTCCCTTTTTTAATCCCATGTTAGAGCTGTAATACATATATGAAGACAGGCTTGTGCTTAATGCTCAGCATGTTTCATAGACACAGACATGAGTAGAGCTGAGTCAGTGGATCTTTTTCTAAATGCTCCGTTATGTCAATATCTATTATCCATTGCATCAGGAGGACAATTGTCTAAAGTTATTACAAGTAGTAAATTCATACTAAGTTACTGATGTGTGCTGGCAAAAAAATAAAGCAGCTTTTAACCACTTCACACTGAATTTTTACCGAGGCCATTCACTGTGGGACATAAAATGTTTGCTTTCAGACACAACACTGCTAAAGCCAGACAGTTTCCCATTAGTTTCTTGTGATGGCCTGAATAAGATAATGTAAAATAGATCCACAAAGGCTTCAAAGACTGTCAGAATAATAGTTTGTCTCAGTGCACAACTATTATTACACTACAGTTTTTACTCTAACTTGGCCAAAAAATAAAATCTTTTCCATTTTCACAGTACCATACCATTCTTGTAACGAGATCCATCCATCCATCCATCATCCAATCCTACATTGCCCCATGAGAAGTCTAGACGACCCTGGGCTAGGCAGTTGGTCCTGACCTTTAAGATAAGAGTGACCAGCCTCACTCATCCCTGAGTGTTATTACATTAGCATTCAACCCCAACCACCCCTTGGATATAAACCTTAACCGGCTCAATCCGATTAGAGTGAAATAATTACTCACTAAACCACCAGGTGACAAAATTTGGTTATATGGTTACCATCCAGTGTAATCAATGTTTTCCTGATGTACAGGAAACCAATTGGCTTGTCACTCAATGTAGAGTGACCCACAGCCAGAAGGAAGAGGAAAGAATGAAGTAAAGAAAGACAGAAGAGGGAGTATAAAGTTACCCGTAGGCAGAAGGACAAGGAACGAATGAAGTAAAGGAAGACAGAAGAGGATGGAAGGAAAGAAGGATGGAGGAGACATGTTAGGAATAACTTTGTGTGACCTGACTCTGGCTTGTTCTTGCTCTTATATGGGTAGGCACCATTATAAGCACTAGAAGGTGTATAACCTCAGACATTGCCACGATTGCGACAAAAGTAAGGTATCAAGTATCCTGGAATTTTGTAACATGTTTGGAATAACTTTGTGTGACCTGGTGGGTTAATCAAGAAAACAGATTACTACCCATGTGGGGAGGATGAAGAACAAGAGACTGTGCATGAGGTGGAGGGGGAGACCAGGGATAAGATGGGAGGATGAATTGTAAAGATAAATGGAGGATATGAGTTGGAGAGAGGGCAGCCAAAGGACAGGGCAGTGTGGAAGCAGTTTGTTTCTGGACACCCCATACAGGATTAAGGCTTGTGGCAATTGTAAGTTAAATTATTCCTGTGTATTGCCAGCAGCCTTAAATCATAAAGGTTACTTGTGTTTATAGTTGTTGTATGCAATCAGTAGCCAGATTCAGGAGTTTCAGGATGTGATTTCACTTCCAATAGCGTATCTTGGGATCCTTATGCATCCATTACAATACATAATATGCATTATTAAAGGTCACCAGAATCAAAGAGAGTGTACTGAGATGGTATGGTCATGTGGTTAGAATGGATAACAATAGAGTGGTGAAAAAGGTATATCTGAGCGAATTTGAAGGAGGGAGGAGGCGAGGTAGGTCAAGAAGGTGGAGAGGTATGGTGGATGAGTGTTTGAGGAAGAGAGGTTTATAAATCGGTGAGGCTAGGGGACTGACAAAAATCGAGCTGGCTGGATGAATATTGTGAGATGTGCCTGATCAGGGATTTGGAACCCCTTTTTAACATGAAGTGTCTCTATCGGATACATTTATGTGAAGCTACAGAACGTGTTGAATGTTTTTGGCGTATCAAATGCAGCCAGGATTCTGTGGGCTTGAATGGTGAGTGATTGGAGGCGTGGCCTTTTGGACTTGGCAAATTTGGGCTATCTGGACGTTACTACTCCCCACCCTGCCCTTGGGTGGGAAAGGAGGTCCAGATGATGATGATGATGATTATGATGATGATAGGTCATTTGTTAATTTTTTTGTGTGATTTAGACATAACTTTTATTTTTGTTTAAAACTGATTTATATATATGACATTATAGGTTAATAGTAACCATATAACTAAATTATGGTGCCTGGTGTTTTAGTGAGTAATTAAGCTGCTCCAGTCGGATTGAGCCAGTGCAGGTTTATATGCAAGGGATGGTTGAGGTTTATTGCTCATATAATGCCACTCGGGGATGAGTTAGGCTGGTCACTGTCATCATAAATGTGAGGGCCAGCTTCCCTAGCCCTGGGCTCCTATCCTCAAGAGATAACTAGAGTAGTTAAATTTGGCTTTCATACACTTCATCACTGGAGGTTCCTATAATGCTTAAGTAAATAATCTGACAAGAATGATTGTGAACTTAAAGAAACTACAGAAGCTTAACCTTTTGTGCTTTGGACCCATTAAACCTTTCAGTATGATGATGTACAGTATTCTACATTTTTATAATTCATTCTTCTAACAATTTTACTGAATTGTGATGAACCACCTACAGCCAAGATGCAAGTATACTCTCTTTAAAAATAAAGTCAGATTAAATTGTTTGTGGATAATATTTTGTGGTTGAATCTAAACCTTTCAGTATGGTAATGGTGCATTTTTTAGTTAAATATTTGTTCCAACAGTTTTATTGAACTGAGACAACTTCTTTTAGCCAAGACACTGCTAGTACAGTACTACCTTCAAAGTAATTTACGTTTAATGTATATTGTCTGTGGATAAAGCCAATCAATATTTTAAAGACATCATATTGAAAGGGTCAGGAATAATATTTTGTTGGTACCCACATAATGAACATATTTTTATCAACTGATCTTAGAATTGACACTTCTTTACTGGTAATTTCTCAGTAACAGTTGTCAGTGTTCTTCCTTCCTGTGCCAGCCTCTTCCTCTTCCTCCTCCTCCTCCTCCTTCTCTCTCTCTCTTTCTCTCTCTCTGTCTCTCTCTGTCTCTCTCTCTCTCTCTCTCTCTCTCTCTCTCTCTCTCTCTCTCTCTCTCTCTCCTTTCAATCAGTGTTAGTAATTTCCTTCTCTTTTCTTTCTCTTTCAGTGCCAGTCGCTTTCTCCCCTCTCCACCACCCTCTATCTGTCAGAGAGACTTATTCTCCTACCCCCTCTCTCTCACTCTCTCATTTGCAGCCTTCTCCTCCTCCTCCTAGTCCTTTCTCAGTGCATTTCCCTTACTCCTCACTCCTCCTTTCCCAGTGCACTTCCCTTACACTTTGCCCCATCCTCAGTGCACTTCCCTTACTCTTCACTCCCTCCTTTCTCAGGACCATTCCCTTATACCTTCGTCTCCCTCCCCCCCCTCTCACTTATAGCCTCCTATTCTTCCTCTCCTATATTTCATAGTGCCCATTTCTCTCTCTCTCTCTCTCTCTCTCTCTCTCTCTCTCTCTCTCTCTCTCTCTCTCTCTCTCTCTCTCTCTCTCTCTCTCTCTCTCTCTCTCTCTCTCTCTCTGCCAGCTCCTTCTTCCTCCTCCTCTCCTCTCCTCTCCATCTCTGTACCAACCTCTTCCTCCTCAGTTCTGTGTGTGTGTCAGCTCAGTACTCCTCCTCCTTTCTTTCTATCACATTGCCATCCCCTTCTTCCTGAATTATTCTCCTCTCTCAATGCCAGCTCCACCCTCTCCTTTTCTCATAGTGCCGGCCTCTTCCTCCACTTCCTCTTCATTCTCATCATCTTCTCTCTCAGTTCCAGCCTTCTCCTCCTCCCTCACTGCCAACACTTGCCTCATTCAAGGAAGGGCAATTGGTCACCTGCCTCATAATTCAGCCTGGACTTAGCTGAGTAGCCCCAGGCACCTGTGCTGCTGATGGGACAGGGAAGGGTTGTGTAATGGTTGGGGGACTGATTTTTAACGGTTTTGTTATTTCATTTTAAACCAGTTTTGTTCTGAAAGGTATCCTACCAACCAGAGTTATTCATTTGATCCCATTCACAACAGAGGTGCGAGGAGAAGTGATCTACTACGTTAAGAGTGAGACAGACTGCCAGTTGACACCTAAGTGTGCCTTCATACTCACCCTTCTTGATACCGAAGGTAATTAATATACTGAATGTTACAGTTGTTTTTATTTTAATTAAAATACATTTTATGTCTAGCTGATTAAAAATTATTCTTTCTTTATCATTTGTCTTGATAGTGAAAGTTGTAACATTGGTAGTAATGGTGGTTGTACAATACCGTATTTATCAAAAAATAATAATTATAATAGTGGAAGGTGAGGGTGGTCATCCTCTTTCCCTTGCCCCCTTTTCTCTATCCTAACCCCTTCCCCCACCTCCCACATGATAGTCCCCCTCTCTCTTCCCCCATCCAGTGTAGTGCCTCCCCCCCTCCTCTCTGTTCTTCCTGATGTAGTCCCCTCCTCCCCCCTTTTGATGCAGTCCCCATCCCCCCCTCTAATTGATGTTGTTCTTATCCTTACCCAAACCCCTCCATCTACTTGCAATCCCCATCCCTCCTCTCTCAACTTGATGTCCCCATCCTTCCCTATCTCCTTGATGTATTCTCTCTCTCTATCTCGCTCACTCATGAAGTTCCCCTGAGTGACAAGTGAAAGGGTTTGCTATATGCTGTCATTTGCTATGGTGGGGGGTGGTTTAGTGGGTTAAGGTGCTCCAGCTGGATGGACAATGTAAGGGTTACATCTGAGGGGTGGGCAAGTGAGGCTGGTAACCATTGCCTCGTTGGCAATGAGTACCTCCAGCTGCCTGTGTAGAGAACAAAATAGCATTAGATGTATTATTATAACTCTTTGGGAAATATTCTTGTTATCTAAGGAAGCTGCCTGCCATCTTTTTCTTTCCTAATTATTTTTGGATAGGGCTGGTTACTATCAGTTTGTATGGTACGTCATGTATGCTGAGTATGGAGGTATTGTAATAATTTAAATGACTCGAGAGGATAGTAATGCGTAATAGTAGAATAATCACTTAAGATAGATCTTAGGCAGTTTCTGCAACTGAGGAGAATATGGGTCTTAGTCAACCCTCCTCCTCCAATCCTACCACTCACCCAATAATTTTTTCAGTTACGGTTGAGATGATTACTATTATTGTTTTTTTCATCCTTACTACCATAACTCCACCAAAAGATCAGGTGGGATCCAGAACCAGAAAGCATCTAAGCAGGATTTTGTTATTTTGTTGTATCCAGATGTTATAGAGGGATGCCTTCATGCAGTGGCACTCATATAATCATGAACCCAGTCTTGTTATCCCCTGACAGGAGGATGATTGACTGCAAGATAAGAGCTTTTAGTTCACTGGTTCACTTTCAGAGAAACCTGGGACTACGACACCAAGAAAAACATCATATTGATAAAGATGATGAATATCATGGCAATATTTCTTTTGCTGATGATCATTTATTTATGATCAGCACAATAAGAAATATTACCATCATGCTGATCTTTATAATAGGATGTTTTTCATGCTGTACTAAAACACTAGGGCCCACATTGCCGTCAGTTAACTTCCTTACATCTCTTCCTAAGTCGATATTCTATTCATTACTCTAGTAACACAGTTTCTCTCTTCCTACCAGGCTGCAGCAATCCACTCTCCCTGTTATCCAAGCTCCCCAACTCGCTGCTTCCAACATCCATCATATCATCACTGGCTAACGTTTTATTTATTGACCATAGGTAGAAGGTGGTCATGCAGATACTGTAGGTGTGTTTTGTACAAATAAATGTTGTATATGGTATATGGACTACAGTGATTATGTACAGCACATTTTTACATAAGGTTGTGAATGTGAGGGGACTATCATTTACCCCCCCTCCCTTTTTTAATCCCAGGTTAGAGCTGTAATACATATATAAAGACAGACTTGTGCTTAATGTTCAGCATGTTTCTTAGACACGGACATGAGTAGAGCTGGGTCAGTGGATCTTTTTCTAAATGCTCCATTATGTCAATATCTATTATCCATTGCATCAGGAGAACAGTTGTCTAAAGCTATTACAAGTAGTAAATTCATACTAAGTCACTGATGTGTGCTGGCAAAAAAATAAAGCAGCTTTTAACCACTTCACATTGAATTTTTACCGAGGCCATTCACTGTGGGACGTAAAATGTTTGCTTTCAGACACAAAACTGCTAAAGGCAGACAGTTTCCCATTAGTTTCTTGTGATGGCCTGAATAAGTTAATGTAAAATAGATCCACAAAGGCTTCAAAGAATGTCAGAATAATAGTTTGTCTCAGTGCACAACTATTATTACTATACAGTTTTTACTCTAACTTGGCCTAAAATTAACATCTTTTCCATTTTCACTGTGCCGTACTGTTCTTGTAACGAGATCCATCCATCCAGCCATCATCCAATCCTACATTGCCCCATGAGAAGCCTAGGAGCCCCGGGGCTAGGCAGTTGGTCCTGACATTTAAGATGAGAGTGACCAGCCTCACTCATCCCTGAGTGGTATTACATGAGCAGTCAACCCCAACCACCCCTTGGATATAAACCTTCACCTGCTCAATCCGATTGGAGTGCAATAATTTCTCACTAAACCACCAGGTGCCAAAATTTGGTTATATGGTTACCATCCAGTGTAGTCAATGGTTTCCTGTACATCAGGAAACCATTTGGCTTGTCACTCAATGTAGAGTCACTCACAGGCAGAAGGAAGAGGAAAGAATGAAGTAAAGAAAGACAGAAGAGGGAGTGTAAAGTTACCCGTAAGCAGAAGGACAAGGAAAGAATGAAGTAAAGGAAGACAGAAGAGGATGGCAGGAAAGAAGGATGGAGGAGACATGTTAGGAATAACTTTGTGTGACCTGACTCTGGCTTGTTCCTGCTGTTATATAGGCAGGCACCATTATAAATACTTGCCGGTGTATAACCTCAGACATTGCCACGATTGCGACAAAATTAAGGTATCAAGTATCCTGGAATTTTGTAACATGTTTGGAATAACTTTGTGTGACCTGGTGGGTTAATCAAGAACACAGATTACTAACCATGTGGGGAGGATGAAGAACAAGAGACTGTGCATGAGGTGGAGGGGGAGACCAGGTATAAGATGGGAGGATGAATTGTGAAGATAAATGGAGGATATGAGTTGGAGAGAGGGCAGCCAAAGGACAGGGCAGTGTGGAAGCAGTTTGTTTCTGGTCACCCCATACAGGATTAACACTTGTGGCAATTGTAAGTTAAATTATTCCTGTGTATTGCCAGCAGCCTAAAACCATAAAGGTTACTTGTGTTTATAGTTGTTGTATGCAATCAGTAGTCAGAGTCAGGAGTTTGAGAATGTGATTTCACTTCCAATAGCTTATCTTGGGAACTTTATGCATCCATTACAATACATAATATGCATTATTAAAGGTCACCAAAATCAAAGAGAGTGTATATACTGAGATGGTATGGTCATGTGGAGAGAATGGATAACAATAGAGTGGTGAAAAAGGTATATCTGAGCTAATTTGAAGGAGGGAGAAGGCGAGGTAGGCCAAGGAAAAGGTGGAGAGATATGGTGGATGAGTGTTTGAGGAAGAGAGGTTTGGAAGTCGATGAGTCTAGGGGACTGACAACAGATCGAGCTGGCTGGATGAATATTGTGAGATGTGCCTGATCAGGGATTTGGCACCCCTTTTTAACATGAAGTGTCTCTATCGGATACGTTTATGTGAAGCCACAGAACGTGGTGAATGTTTTTGGCGTATCAGATACAGCCAGGATTCTGTGGGCTTGAATGGTGAGTGAATGGAGGCATGGCCTATTGGACTTGGCAAATTTGGGCTGTCTGGACGTTACTACTCCTCACCCTTCCCTTGGGTCGGAAAGGTCCAGATGATGATGATGATGATGATGATGATGATGATGATAGGTCATATGTTAAATCTATTTGTGGTTTAGACATAACTTTTATTTTTGTTTAAAACTGCCTTATATATGTGGCATTATAGGTGGATGGTAACCATATAACCAAATTATGGTGCCTGGTGTTTTAGTGGGTAATTAAGGTGCTCCAGTCGGATTGAGCCGGTGCAGGTTTATATCCAAGGGGTCGTTGGGGTTTATTGCTCACATAATGCCACTCAGGGATGAGTGAGGCTGGTCACTCTCTTCTTAAATGTGAGGACCAGCTTCCCTAGCCCCGGGCTCCTACCCTCATGGGGCAGCACTAGATTAGATTTTTTTTTTTTTTTTTTTTTTTTTACCTACAGCCAAGATTTCAAGAGATAAATAGAGTAGTTAACCCGCCCCGTCCCGACCACTTTTTCACCACTGGTACCCCCCAATGCCGACCATTTTTGGACCCAAATTTTTTTTGCTAAAACTTTCGGTTTTGGTCAGAAACAATGGTCAATCACGAAGAAAGTTTTCACCGGGGTCCATAAGTTGCCTAAACAGGTATACCTTTGTCACACCTGGTACCGTGTTCTCTGTAGGTGGTCTGAGGCTCTCACGTTTTCTATGGTATTATAAGTCTGGGAAACCAATGAAAGTAAGTAGATATGTATTTATTACAAACATAAAAACATGTGATACAAGAGTAAATTGGATTTTATACAAAAATAGAGGTGAAATAAGCATTGTACCATCAGGCGAACCGAGCGAAATCGGCCAAACTGTTCACGATGAATCACTAACATTGCTGAATCATGGTATATATCATTTTTTCTACTTACATGATACATCTCCAATAACATTATACCATTTTACATTTTATTGAACTGTTTTTACGTATTCACAGGCCTTTCGATAACATTTAGCGTAATGTTAGCGCTTATTTACGTAGTGAGTGAACTCGCTGTGACTGTTGTTTCAACTCGTATTGTGTTTTTACAACTTACATAATACTTTCCTAATAACATTATACACTTTTCCACTTTAGAGAACTGTTTTGAGATAGTTTCAGGCCTTATGTAAATATTTAGCGTAATAATAGCGCATAATAACACAGAGGGTGAAGTCGCTATGAGTATTATTTCAACTTACGACCTATTTTAGTATTTATATAATACTTCTCCACTAACATTACACATGTTTCCACTTGATATAATTGCTATCACATAATAGGAGCCCTTACTATTCTACTGAGCATCATATTATCGCATATTTACACAGTGAGTGTTATCGCGATATCATTTGTTTCATCTTACACTAGTATTCAACTTATAAATTACTTTCCTACTAACATTACACCCTTTTCCACTTTATATCGTTCCTATCACATACTTACAGACCAGAATGTTCTACTGAGCGTAATATTTTCGCAGATTTACACAGTAGGTGTACTCGTGACATCATTTGTTACAACTTACATTATTTTTCAACTTATACGTTACTTTCCTGCTAACATTACTCCTGTTTCCACTTTATATTCTTGCTATCACATATTTACTGGCCAGAGTGTTATACTGAGCGTCATATTTTCTCAGATTTACACAGTGGGTGTAGTTTTGATATCACTTCTTTCAACTTACACTATTTCTCAACTTATACATTACTTTCCTGCAAACATTACACCCGTTTCAACTTTATATAAGACTTAGAAAATACTGACTGGCCTTACCATTATACTGAGCATCATATTGCCATCCCACACAGTTTCAGTAGTGTAGGAAGTTATGGTACTCTCTGAAACATGGCTGAAGGCACAACGCAACATTGGTGGTGGTGGGGGAGGTTGGGGAGGTGGAGAGCGGCGCCTTTCATCACTCGCACTTCTCTTCCCTCTCCCTTTTCCTTTACCCTTTCCCTTCCCTTTCCTTCCTTTCCTCACATCCTGGGGCTGTGGGGAGGAAGTTTGGGAATATTGTGTGGCAAAAGACGTGCTGGGGAGTGGCTCCACCTCCTCTCCCCTAGGCCTACGTGCACCACGTGCTCATGCTGCCTCCCTCACACCACTTTCCCTTTCACCCCGCACTCCCGCCACACCACTTTCCCTTCCACCCCGCACTCCCACCACACCACTTTCGCCTTCCCCAGACAAAACACTAGGACCATACCTTATTTGCCTTCTCTCCCCACCTTCTGATCCTCGGGGTGAGATTTTTTCCTTCCCCAACCACGAGGCAACATCACGTCCTAAGCCACCGTCCTCGTCCTCGTCCTCGTCCTCATCAGAATCTCTCTCTAGGGGATGGAGAGAGGTCTGTGCAGGTGGTTTGGGTGCAGGCTGGCCTTCCCTTGCCTTACGATATGTCACATACCGCTTTTTCCGGGGCGAAGGGACCTCTTCATCACTGCTTGTTATTTCTTCCTCTGGCTGGACGTAATCTCGATCCACCACATCATCATCAAGTGGAGAATCACTATCTCCAGTGAAGGCCTCCAGTGCGGATGCTATTTCGTCGTCTGAGAGACCTTTCCGCGCCATGTCTGACCTGGGTCACTGCTAACAGGTGAGTGACCGAGACAAGGGCGAGCACGGGTCACGCGGGGTCTGGGACACTGCCCGCCTGGCGGCAGGTAGGGGAGGCTTGGGTAGGTGGGCGAATCGAAAATCTCGCACGAATTTTGAAAATTGTGGAAATTATGAACCTTGCAATTGCAGGACGTTGAAGTACGTCAACGGGATTGGCAGTGACAAAACGTGAGGACGTGGAAGTACGTCGACAGGACGCCGCGGGTTAAGTATCGATACCCACTTTGCATTGAATATGGTTACGGGGGAGCTTTCACTTTTTTTTTTTTATATGTCTGACTTTGGGCATAGGCTTCACAGCCTGCTCCCAAGGCCCAGTATTCCTCCTACATACCATACACCTCTACATGCCACCACTTTGGCGCTAACACCCACCATCCATATTGAGTACATGCCAGGTCTGTCTCATAAAGGACTGCTGTACTGGTATTAGTGGAGGTATATTTACGACATGTCAGCGGGTCTTCTGGTAGATCAGTAAAGTCTGCTATGATGAAATTCAAATCCTTAAACTGTTCCCTGCCCCAGTGGGAATTTGAACCAGGGTCCTTTAGGACTGCAGACCATCTCTCTAACGACTGAGCCACTACCTCCCCCCAAACTTTGATTTCACTTCGCTGCTCAATCATTTGTCAGTGGGCCGGTGGGAGGAGAGTGTGGTTGGGGACTCACAGGTGTCGGCCTGGCATGGCTTGAGTCCCTCCAGGTGCTCGTCTAGCGGCCACGTTTTTATCTTTTATGTGAGGAAGAAGGAACCAAAGGCAACAAACATGCAAAACTGTTCCTTCTAAGAGAAAAACAAAATACAAGAGAGAGCCAAATTCAAGATCCGATCATTTCGAGATGCCTGGACACACTGCGTTTGAAAGACTGGAGATCATAGGAAGCAGGAAATACAGACAGAGGGAGACAGTTCCAGAGTTGACCTGTTGCATAAATGAAGGACTGGGAGTAACGGTTAACTCTTGCATTAGAGAGTTGGACAGAAAAGGGATGAGAGTTTGCTGCTAGACGGGTGCAATGCGCCCATCGTAGAGGTGGAGGAATGCATGCAGACAGCTCAGAGGAGCAGTGACCATTGAAGTAGCAATAGAAAAGAAATAAAGATGCAACAGTGCGGCAAAGAGACCGAGGTTGAAGGGAGTCAGTAAGAGGAGGAGAGTTAATGAGACGAAAAGGATACCACTCGTAGGGCGTTATCTCACTCTGAGGGCTGCAGTTGGGTGTGGTGTTGGGCCCCTCATGCTCGGGGCTGGGGGGGCCTCGCCCCAGGATGATGGGGACGCCATCAGGGTCCCACAGACTGCGGTTCCCCTTCTGGTGCGTCGCCATCAGGGCGGGGCCGCGGCATCGCCTTGGGCAGGGGTCCATCAGGGGCAGGTCTTCCTCGGGTGCCAGTTGTTGGGAGAACATCCCCCAAGGATAACACAGGGCCTCTCCACAGGTTCTGCAGGGGAGATAGGCAGCACAGGTTGTGTGGCTGGAGGCCATCTCTTGGACGGAGTGGCTAGAGGCCGTCCCCTCGTGTAAGAAGCTAGAGGCTGTCCTTTTGTAAGAGTGGCTAGAGGCCATCTCCCTGTGTGAGTGGCTAGAGGCCGTCTCTAGGGCACTGCCTGGAGCATTGGATTCAGCTTCACCCCGATCCTGACGCAGGCAGGGTTGATGAGAGGGTAATGCTTCCGGGCTGAGGTCTTCGTGCCGGGTGCATTCCGGGGAGTAGGGATGTACGGCTACCTGGGACTTGCACCCATATCACACAGACATCCCGCTCGCTCTGTTTAACCCTCCGTTGTTGCCTCCAGGGGGTGTTGTGTTGCTGCTGGGTGTCATTATTTTACCTACCAACAGCCTTTCTTCCCTACCAACAGCCTTTCTCTACCAAGAGCCATTCTTTCCTACCAAGAGCTATTCTTTCCTACCAAGAGCCATTCTTTCCTACCAAGAGCTATTCTTTCCTACCAAGAGCCATTCTCTCTTACCAAGAGCCATTCTTTCCTACCAAGAGCCATTCTTTCCTCTTCCAACAGCTTTTCTTTCCTACCAACAGCCCTTCTTTCTATACCAACAACCAATCTTTTCCTACCAACAGCCATTCTTTCTCTATCAACAGCCATTCTCTCTCTGCCAACAGCCGTTCTTTCCTACCAACAGCCTTTCATACCAGCAACCTTTCTTTCCTACCAACAGCCATTCTTTCCTACCAACAGCCTTTCCTACCAACAGCCTATCCTACCAAAGCCTATCCTACCAAGAGCCTTTCTTTCCCTGCCAACAGTCTTTCTTTCCGTACCAACAGCCAAACTTTCTCTACCAATAGCCGTTCTTCCTCTACCAACAGCCTTTCTTTCCTACCAACAGCCTTTCTTTCTTACCAACAGCCATTCTTTCTCTACCAACAGCCTCTCCTATCAACAGGACTCGTAGGCAGCTCCATTCTCTGTAATTTCTATTCTTCCTCTTCCTACCAACAACCATGCTTTCCTACCAACAGCCATTCTTTCTCTATCAACAGCCATTCTTTCCTACCAACACACATTCTTTCTCTACCAGCAGCCATTCTGTCTCTACCAACAGCCTTTCCTACCAATAGGACTCGCAGACAGCTCCTTCCTCTGCAATTTCCACTCTTTCTCCTCCTACCAACAGCCTTTCTTTACTCCCGACAGCCATTTTTTCCTACCAACAGGAATCGTAGATAGTTCAGACCTCCGCATCTTCCACACGGAGCAGCTTCGTCCATTCGATGCAGGGATAGTTGCGGTTGGCAGTCGTGTGTTGGTCAATCACATCATCCCTCCTCATCAGTACTGGCATATTGTTGGTCACTGCACGGCGGATTGCACTGATAAGGTGGGTTTTATCTACCTGTCTACCAGTTAATCTACCTGTCCATCTGTTAATCTACCTGTGTATCTGGTAATCTATCTGTCTACCTGTTAAGTACCACTTAATCTACCTATCTACCTGCTAACCAACCTGTTTACCTGTTAACCAACTTGTCTACCTGTTAATCTACCCATCTACCTGTTAATCTACCCATCTACCTGTTAATCAACCTATCTACCCGTTAATCTACCTATCATCCAATCTACCTGTCTACCCATTAATCAACCTGTCTACCTGTTAATCAACCTGTCTACCCATTAATCAACCTGTCTACCTGTTAATCTTCCTGTCTACCTTTAATCTACCTGTCTACCTGTTAATCTACCTATCATCCTGTTAATCTACCAGTCTACCAATACATCATCAGTCTGCCTGTTATATCTACTGTATCAATTTGGATTCACCTATGTGTTAATCTACCTATCATTCTGAGCTCTTCTTCTCTTTTCTTGCCTTTGCACACTAATCTATCTGTTAATCTACCTCTGTCATTCTGGACTCATCTACCTGTCAATCCACATATCATTCTCAATTCTTTTTTTCTTTTTGTCTCTACATTAATCTACCTGTTAATCTACCTCTGTCATTATGGATTTATTTACCTGTTAATCTACCAGTCATTCTGGATTCATTTTTCTTTTCCTGTTTCTGTACACTAATCTACTTGTTAATCTACCTCTATCAATATGGATTAACCTACCTGTTAATCTACCTCTTTCATTCTGGATTCTCTGTATTCCTCTGTCTCTACATATACCCGTTAATCTACCCTTGTCTGTACATGTATCTACCTGTTAATCTATCTACCTGGTCTGTACATCTATCTATCCTTTAATCTACCTGTGTCGCTACATCTATACACCCATTAACTCCCTTAACCGCGGAGTGTCACTTTTGTGACGCTCGGGAACAAGGGATCATACACTGGGGCATCACTTTTGTGATTCTGTGTTATTTTGAATTCGCTCGGGCTTTCAAATGGTGGCTTGTATCATCTATCAGTACTACCAGTGTCCAGCTATAGTCAGTTCTGCTAGTGTCATCTGTACTCCCATCCACTGTTGACAATTTGGCTATTTTTCCCCTGTCCTTGACTCACCTCCTTACCTCCCCTCCATTACCCTCTCCTCTCGCCTGCCCAGCCGGGGTGCACCATGCAAATCCTGGACTGATTTTTCCACTCATTTTATCCATTGAAATGTCCCCTATGCCCTTTTCTTATACAAAGTAATATATAAAAGAAAGAGAAAAGGTAATTGATACTGCCATATATCTGGAATGGGCTAATTATCACCTGGCAACACCCAATGTGCACTCGTTTGCTATTTTTCCCTGTTTATTTCCCCTTGAAATATGCCATATGACTTATTCTTGTAACAAAAATGTATATAAGAAAGGAAGGGAGAAGCCTAAGTGATATTCACATTCACTGGAATTACCTGATTTATTATGTATTGTCTAGATTTCCTGCCGTTCATTTCATAGCATATAAATTAACAGCTGTCACCACACTGACGCTGTCAACCTTTCGCTGCCCGTAGGCCACATCATTCGGTTTACTGTTGTCTTTCAAGGAGAAACCATGTTGGATTCGCGCCTGTCCAATTCTGCCGCCTCTTAGCCCACTGCAAAGGGCCCTGTGACCTCTACCCCTACTAAACCTTGTGTGGGAAGGGGTAAAGGGGTAAGTGACTCAGCTGTGGAACGTGAATTGGCTAATTTATCAGCGATAATGATGGACAGTGACTACAATCTTTCTGGTGACTCTAAAATAATGCAAGTGGAAATGTAAATAATGTGTAAATAGCAAGCGAAAGCAATGAATGTAAATATAATTAACCCCTACACCGCGGGCATGTTTACCGATGTTTTGCGTGTGCCGCGGGGTTATTCGGGCTCCGACAGACTCTCAAAAAATATTTGCCAAAAATCAGTTATTAGACCTAGAATATTAAAATTAAATATGCTTATGGCACATACCTTCAGCTTTCTCCTGGAATGTTTGTTGAGCCTTCGTCTGTTACCGTAGGACTTGTGGAGACCTCTGAAGTTGGGTAACGAAGTCTCCACTTTACACTTCCCGACAACCCGTAATATGATTACCACAGCCAGATATTAACACTATAAACACTACTCTATGATTTTCAAGTAGTTTGGGATCCATACTCCCAAAAAAAAACCACTGTGAAAGCAATGAAAGTTACGAGCGCGTCTGACCGTCGCACTGGCACTAGTTCGCTCTTGGTACTCTGTCATTTATTATTCATAAAACCCCTCACACTTTATATTTCTATTACTATATAACACTTATATATATCTACAGTCTTTATCCATAAGTTTCCTTCAGTAGTATTAGTTTATTGTCACTGTAGGGATTCAATTTCTTTCAGTAAAATACGTAGCATTCACTTTCTTGTCCTGTATACTATCATTGAGAGTGAATGTCACTTTCATCTTCACTCTCATAACTCATAGCATTCAGACATGCTAGAGTGAAACTTTCACTTTCATTACTCCTAGGGTATATACTTGTATTCTTATAATACTACTCATTTACATTTCTATTTACGTTCTCTATTTTATTTACGTTATTTACATTTCTATTTTATTTACACTGTGTTATGCACTGTCACTTGAAGTAACTTATAAAACTATTTTCCATTGTTCACGTATATTTACATTCATTACTCTCACTTGCTGTTTACACATTATTTACAATTCCACTTGCACTGTTTTACTCAATAGAAAGATCGTAGTCACTCTTTTATCAATTGTCAGCCCTTTACCTCTTTCCACACGAGGTTTAGTAGGGGGTAAAGGTCACAGGGCCCTTTGCAAGGGGGTGAAAAAGTCCCTGAAGACAGCAAGAAGAAACCTACGTACCCCCACTTCGGAAGATGAGAGTAAACTGATAACGGAGGGGCGGGGTAGAGGCCTACTTGGGGGATATTCAGTGCTACCAATGTTAGCTCCTGAAACAGCTATGTCTAGCACTGAAATGATTGGCAGGAAATCTAGACAATACATTATAAATTAGGTAGTTCCAGGTGAATGTAAATATCACTTAGGGTTTTCCCTTCCCTCCTTACATGTATATTTATTACGAAAATAGATTATACGGCATATTTCAAGGGGAAAAAAACAGCGAAAATTAGCGAACGAGTGAACGTGAGGTGTTCTCAGGTGATAATTAGCCAATTCCAGGTGTATGGCACTCTCACTTACCTTATTTCTTTCTTGTATATATTATTTGGTATAAGAATAGGACATAGGGCTTATTTCAATGGATGAAATCAGTGAAAAATTCCAGGAAAGATTTACTTAGCGTAGCACGGCCGGGCAGGCGAGAGGATAGGGTAATGGAGGGGGGTTGGGAGGGGAGTCAAGAACGGGGAGAAATGGCTAAATTGTCAACAATGGATGGGAGTACAGATGAGATTAGGAGTGCTGACTAGTGTTGGACATTGGCAGTACTGATAGATGATACAAGCCCCCACTTGGAAGCCCGGGTGAATTCAAAATAACACAGAATCACAAAAGCGACGCCCTGCGGTATGATCCCTTGCTCCCAAGCGTCACGAAAGTGACGCCCCGCGGTTAAGGGGTTAAACAGTGGAAAATAGTTTTATAAGTTACTGCAAATGACAATGCATAACATAGTGTAAATAAAATAGTAATGTAAATAATATAAATAAAATAGAAAATAGAAATAGAAATGTAAATAATTAGTAAAATAAGAATATGAGTATAAAAACATGAAGTAATGAAAGTGAAAGTGAAAGCTTCACTCTCTATGCTAGTTTACTGAACGAGAAAGTGAATGCCTGGAGTGAAAATAAACTACTAGTACTGAAAGAAACTTATGGATAAATACTGTGTATATAGATAAGTGTAATAAAGTGCTAGGAATATAAAGTGTGAGTGTGTGTATGAATAATAAATGACAGCTCCGCCTCAGAATACCATCGGGGAACGAGTGCGGGTGGAAAGCTCATATGCGCTCGTAATTTACATTGCTATCACAGCGTTTTCTTTTGGGGGGCATATGGATTCCAAACTACCTGAAATTCATGGAATAGTGTTTGTAGTGATAATATCCGGCAATGGTAACTATATTACGGGGTATCGGGAAGTGTAAAGTGGAGACTTTGTTACCCAACTTCAGAAGTCTCCACAAGTCCTACGGTAGTCGACAAAGGCTCAACAAATATCCCAGGAGAAAGCTGAAGGTATGTGTCATAAGCTTATTTAATTGTAACATTCTAGGACTAATAACTGATTTTTGGCAAATATTTTCAAAAAGTCAATCAGAGCGCGATTATCCCCGTGGGACACGCACAGCGCATTCCCGACATCCCCGCAGTTAAGGGGATAATCTACCTGTGTCTGTACATCTATCTACCCATTAATCTACCTGTGTCTGTACATCTATCTACCCATTAATCTACCTGTGTCTGTACATCTATCTGCCCATTAATCTACCTGTGTCTGTACATCTATCTACCCATTAATCTACCTGTGTCTGTACATCTATCTACCCGTTAATCTACCTGTGTCCGTACATCTATCTACCCATTATCTACCTGTCCACCATTCTGATCCCCGTCACGCCCTCACACGTCACTATCTTGAAAATAACCAGACAAGTGGTGTACTGTACTATCCTCCTTTCGCCTTAACACCATCCACTCCTATGATGTAGCTTTTATACTCCTTTCACCTTAACACCATCCACTCCCATGATGTAGCTCTTATACTCCTTTCGCCATAACACCATCCACTCCTATGATGTAGCTCTTATACCCCTTTCACCTTAACTTGGCCCAGATTTTCGTCCTTTTGCAGCTTATTTCACATAGCTCAGTGGCAGAAAAAGACAATACTACGGCTCTACATCCTTCCCATAGCACTTCATCGTGACTAACATCATATTCTAGTGTTAAAGACAATACAATGACTCTACATCCTTCCCATAGCACTTCTACATGACTAGCATCATATTCTAGTGTTAAAAAAAACAATACTACGGCTCTACATCCTTCCCATAGCACTTCTTCGTGACTACCATGATATTCTAGTGTTAATCTATTGTTACAACTCAGCATTCAATATGGACAGATAGTAATTTCAGGCCAGGTTATAATGAAACATGTGTAGTAGGCTGTTAGCGCCGTTTTTATGGCACAGAGAGAGAGAGAGAGAGAGAGAGAGAGAGAGAGAGAGAGAGAGAGAGAGGTTAGAGCAAGAAATCTTTTTCTCTAACGTTTTGGGCTACACAGAACTCATCATTAGAGAGAGAAAATATGGAATTCAAGCTCTAACCTCTCTCTCTCTCTCTCTCTCTCTCTCTCTCTCTCTCTCACCCATTTCCACCTGTCGCCATGGATCATATAAAAATTCATATCATTAGGTGACGGGATCGCTCTAGCGTCCTTCTATACAACATTATGTTATGCTGTGTACTCAGAGATCAACTCCTTCCTTTCTGAGTACGAATAACTGACTTGGGTTCTTTCCAAGACCGGGTCTTGACCATGCAACCAAAAGAACAGGGCTCAAAACACAGGCTAACCAATTTTTCACGTATATTATCACAAAAAGATACAAGTGCAGGACACAGTACAGTGGCACAGATTAAGCACAATATTAGCACACAAGAATATGAGCTGGGACTACAGGAGACCAGGTGGTTGCAGGTGTCGTCCAGGTGTGGGACGCGTCCCGTGAGGTGTGTGCTCTCGGGAGAGGCACCGGTCCCCTGTCGTGTACTGGATCGTCTGGTGTGGGCTGCTGGGCGATGTAGAGAGAGGCCTTTCTCTGGAGGGGCCTTGGTGCATGTGGCAGCCCTTGGGACTGGGGCTAAACAGGGCAAGCCGGTGCACTGCTCTGTACCTGCCCTTTGGGGAGGAGGACAGCTCACTGGTTGGTCTGGGCAGGTACCAGCTGGGAGTCCTGTGTGTGTCCTTCACCAGCTGGGGGCTGCGGCCTCGCGCCATCGAAAGGCTGTCAGGTGCTGTCTGCGGCATTGCTTCCTCAGGGAGTCCGACAGCAGCTGGCGACATCAGGGCACTGGCTGTAATGAGCTCACTCCCAGGATCACGATGGGGCCACTCCAGACACTCTCCAACAGGGACTCCACTGGGAAGTGATCTCCACCCCTTGGGGTGTGGGGGGAGCGAGAGGAGCGTCCCACTAGGCCTCTGGAGGAGTGAGGCGAGCAAAGGGGCATTGCCCTTGGAGGGAGCCGCAGGGGTAGCAGATGAGGTAAGTACGGTGGACTTTCCCTCCCCAACGGGCACGGTGGGTGCTCCCACAGTTCTACTAGTCCCTGGGACTGCAGGTGAGAGGATTACGGTGGACGTCCTCTCCCAGGCAAGCATGGTGGGTGTTGCCGCAGTCCTACTCCCTGTGGGGGTGGTAAATGAGGGAAGTATGGTGGATGTTCCCTCCCTGACAACCAAGGTGGGTGTTGCCACAGCTCTGTCTTGCCCTTTGAGGACAGGTGAGAGGAGTACAGTGGACGTCCTCTCCCTGGCAAGCGTTGTGGGCATTGCCGCAGTCCTGCTCCCAGTGGAGGCTGTAGATGAGGGAAGTACAGTGGATGTTCCCTCTCTGACAAGAACGGTGAGCATTGTCACAGTTCTGCTTGCGACTGTGAGTAAACAAGTCCCACCCCGATCCTGGCGAGTGGTGGTCTAAATGGAGAGTAGTGTGGCGGGGTGGCGTACTTCCTGCTTGCTCTTTTGAGGGGAAGAGGGGCGCATGGTGGCCAGGGACATAGTCCCATCTTGCCTGGGCCCTTTACGCATTTTACGCACCTCTCTGTGGTCTCTCCTTGGGGTAGGTTTTTTGTCACTCTGTCTGTGATCCCTCCTTGGGGTGGGTGTTTCATCATCCTGTCCGTGGTCTCCCCTTGGGGTTGGTATTTCACCACTGTCATGGGTGAAAAAGTCACATCCCTGTGGCTGGAGGTGATAGGTGTTTGATATAGACGTCTGGTGCATTGGCGTGAGGTGGCGAAGGAGGGAGGTGCAGTGGTTTGCGTGTTGGTTTGGCTCCTGGTGTGGGTGGTAAATTATTTTGGGGGTGGAGGTATGTGTTGTCCTCTGCAGGAGGCACTGCAGTTGTGATGTTCCCCTGAGGCAATGTTTGCTCCCCTGGGCAGAGGTCCAGGACACGTGTTTGAGCTTCATCTCTGGCGGCACGAAACATTGTGACTGGCTGGTGGATCTGGGCTAAATGCTGGAGACGGGCGAGGTGACCTGGATTCCATGAGGTCATGGAGAGTGCACCTTAATTGTTCTGGTGGGATTGGCTACTGGAATTTTCCATCCGGCCTGGTTTATTTTGAGGGTTAGGAGGAAGGTGTTTGGTGTGGGTGAGCTGGAGGTGGATTGTGTGGGTGGTGTTGGTGGTGGTGGTGATGGTGGCGAGGGTGTCAGGGCATATCTTGCAGGTGGGAGGGAGAGATGGCCGAATCTGGTTGTGGTGGTGGTGATGATGAGTGAGGGTGGGGAGGAGCTTGGACCACGTGGCGAGATGATCTGGTGGGAGTGGGGGGTTCTTGGTTTTGGCACTGGGGTCATTGTGTTAGATGGTGGTGGTGTGGAGGTGACCGAGGATGGGGAGCTGGTGTGTGATGTCATCATCATCATCATCATCTGGACCTCCTTTCTCACCCAAGGGCAGGGTGAGGAGTAACAATATCCAGACAGCCCAAATTTGCTCAATCCAATGGGCTACATTTCCATTCACTCATCATTCAAGCCCTCGGAATCCTGACTCTATTGGATATGCCAAAAAGATTCATCACGTTCTGTAGCTTCACATAAACATATCTGATTGAGTCAATCCGGACGCTGCCACGTTAAAAAGGGGCACTACTTCTCACAACATTCATTCAGTCAGCTCGATCTCCTGTCAGTTCCCCAGCCTCACTGACTTCCAAACCTCTCTTCCTCACACACTCATCCACCATATCTCTCCACCTTCTCCTTGGCCTACCTCGCCTCCTCCCTCCTTCAATTTCTTTCAGGTATACCTTTTTCACCACTCTATTGTTATCGATTCTTTCCACATGACCATACCATCTCAGTACACTCTCATTGATTCTGGTGTCCACCGACTTCCTCACTCCACATCTTTCACGAATCACATCATTTCGTATCCTATCCACCCTCTGTACTCCAGTACATTCCTCAGCAGTCGTATCTCCACTGCTCTTACTCTTGACCCTTCATTTTCATGCCACACCATAGTCTAAGATCCATATGTTAATTTGGCACTAATACTCCTTCATGTAAGCCTTGTGCAGCTGCAACACTCAAGCCCTTTTCTTATCACGGCTTTCAGTTCCCCAGCTACTTTTCTTCCTTATGTCACTCTACTTTCAACTTCTTTTGCACATTTTCCTCTTTTTTCTATCATTGTACCCAGATATTTGAACTCTCACCAATTCCAGTCTCTCTCCATTCATTGTAACATCACACTGGGAGTCACTTTCTCTCTCAATAACCATCACTTTACTCTCTTCTACATTTACTCTCAAGGCACAACGCTCACAGACATCAGCAAAACTCTGCACTAACCTACCAAGTTCTTGTCCGATGCTTGCAAGCAGTTCTTCATCATCAGCACACAACAAACTTGAGAAATTCCATCCATCACCATTCATTATCAAAGCCATCCCTCTCTCCATTACTCGTGTTTTTACTTCTCTCATCACCCCATCCATATATATATATATATATATATATATATATATATATATATATATATATATATATATATATATATATATATATATATATATATATATATATTGAATAACCGTGGGGACATCACACAACTTGTCGCACGCCCACACTGATCGTGAACCATTCACGTAGATGCCCTTACATATGCTTCGCTACCATCATAAAAACTCTTGACAGCACCTACCAGCTTACTATCTACACCGTACATGCGCAAAACTTTCCACAATCCCTCTCTGTCTACTTTGTTGTATGCTTTTTCCAGATCCACGAATGCCATAAACACCTTATGGTCATTCTCACAAGCCTTATCTGCTATCTGTCTCACTGCAGATATTTGATCCACACATCCTCTGTCACTCCTAAAGCCACCCTGTTGATCACGCACTAGGACTTCTGATATCTCTCTTATTTTCTCTATAATAATTCTTCTATATACCTTCCCTACCACACTCAATAAACTTATGCTACGATAATTCTTGCACTCACTTTGCTCACCTTTATTTTTGGACAGGGGTACAGTCACAGCCTTTCTCCACTCTGCAGGCACAGTTTCACTCATCCATGCCTTCTTACATATCTCCAGCAAGCACTTCATTCCACTCTCTTCACTGCACTTAAGCATCTCTGCAATGCACCTCATCAACCCCAGCTGCTTTCCCATTTTTCAGCCGCTTAACAGCACTCTTTGCCTGTGCGAGTGCCACATCTCCTGGCATTGCATTCCTTCTCTGCATGCCCCCAAAACCAATCATGTTTACAGCCGCTCTGCTCTCTTTATTCACATTCATCAGGCTTTCAAAATATTCTTTCCATCTGGTCCTTACTTCTTCTCCATGGGTTAATACTCTACTTCCTGCATCCTTCACACTATCACATTTCTTTCCGCTTTCACATCTACGTTTCCTCACCTCTTTCCAGAATAACTTCCTATTTCCAGAGTATTTCGCATTCATTTTTCTTCCCCTGAGTCAATGTGAAGTGGGTGTGGAATAAGGAGTGAGTGAGGGTGAGGGGTGCATGGGTGTAAGGTGCCCTGTCCTAGGAGTGGTGGGGGTGAGGGCAATTGAAGGTGGCGTGGAGATCTGTTCACGTGGTGAAATATGCGGTGAGGTTGCTGGGGGCAAATGAGGGGTCTGTGGTGAGGGTGTGGAGTCGGAGGAGGGTATGTTGGGGGACGTGATCATGGAGGGAAGAGTGATTGTGGATGAGGAGTGTGATGGTGTGAAGTAGCAAGTGCATAAATCAGCTGAGTGGTTGGGGGAGGTGGGTGGTGGTGCTGCTTGCTGGGTGGGGAGTGAGCATGGTGTGGTTGAGGGATGGTGGGTGGTGGGCAGAAGAGACGCATGTGGCGATTGCGGTAGGTGCCCGGGATGTTGTGGTACTGGATGGTTACTTGATAGGGGTTAGGGACATTGATGACTGTATGTGGTCCCACGAATCAGGTGACAGTTTGTTCAGGACTGGTAACTGAGCCACCATGATGGAGTCGCCTGGCTTGTAGGGACTGGTGGGGGCAATGTCAGGTTGAACGTCTTCGTGGTTTTGCAGGTAATGCAGTTGGCTCATGAGGTCGTGAAGGGTGTCGGACCTCAGAGACGTGGAGGGTGGCTGTAGGTGGTGTTGGAGCAGTAGGAGAAGTGGGGTTTCTCTGAACACTTGTTCATGAGGGGTAATGCCGTCTTCTCGGGGACAGGTGTTCATTCCCCATTGCACAATTTTTTCATGGGCTGGCCAGTCCCCGCTTTGTGTCTGTTCTATTCTGGCTCATACCTTGTTGAGGAGGGTACAGTGGCTTCTCTCGCATATCCCATTATCCTGTGGCCAGTATGGTGAAGAGTAGGAGAGCTTGTATCCGAAGATGGTGGCGAGTTCCCTCCATATCTTGCTGGTAAACTCTGGGGCAATGTCTGAGTGAAGAGCATGGGGAATGCTGAAGTAGGGTAAGACGTGGTGGACGAGGGCATTGGCCACGGCGACGGCGTGATGTTCTTTGGCCAGACAGGCAATCAGGAATTTTGAATATGTGTCTATGAATGTTATAATCTATTTTTAACCTGATTTAGGTGGTAGGGGTCTGACTACATGCACAGAGAAGAGTTGCCATGGCTTATGAACAGTGATGTTTTCTGAAGGGCTGGGTGTCCGTGTGGCATCATTTCTGAGTGCACAAGCCCAGCAGGCCTGAATGACTCGTTTGGCCAAGTTAGAGGGGTCTGGTGTCCAATACATGTCATTAAATACCTGTAGTAGTTTCTTGGTCCCGAGATGTATGCCACTGTCCGAATGTAGGTGGGTCATTGTGTTGAGGGCTGTGTCTTTGTCGAGCACTATATGCCCGGTGTAGGTGAAAAGGTGGTCGCCATGCCGGTAGAGCTTGGAAAATAGTTGTGGTGGAATCCAGTCAGGGTGATCTTTGTCCTGCCATTGTTGTAGGAGGCTGGTGGTGGCACTGACGGTGTTGATGAGCAACCGGGATAAGGCGTTGGCATTCGTACATAGTTTACCGGGCCGGTTTGCTATGTTAAAGTTGAATTCTTTGAGGGTTTCCTCACCACCTGATTAGTTGGGCATTGTGGGTCTGAGATTGGCGCAGCCACTGCAGGGATTGGTGGTCCGTAATTATGGTGACATGGGTGCCCGACAGGTAGGCTCGGAAGTGGTCCAAGGCCCAGATGATGCCTAGGCATTCCCAATTGATGGCGGCAAAGTTCTTCTCTGCCTGGTTGAGGGTACAGCTGGCGCAGGTGATGATGTGTTCCTGTCCCTCTTGGACTTGGGCAAGGATGGCGCCGATCGCCACTAGGGATACATCGATGTATAGGCGAAAGGGCAGGTTGTAATCAGGGAATGTGATGATCGGGGGCAGTGATGAGCTTGGTCTTGAGGGTGCGAAAAGCTTGAACGTGGTCTTCCGTCCAGGTAAAAGACTCGCCCTTTTTCATTATATTGTGGAGTGGTTTTGCTATGTTGGTGAACCCTTTTACAAAGTGCCAGTAGTAGGACGTGAGCCCGATGAAGGCACGGACTTTGTGGACACCTTAGTGTAGGGGGAGGTCTGCGATAGCATACAGTTTGTCAGGATCGAGTGGTATGCCTTCCTTGTAGATGACATGTCCCAGGAAGGAGATGGACTGTTCAGCCAGGATGCATTTCGTTGACCTGAGCTTGAATTCTGAGTCGGATTCTGGTGAAAACTGATTTAAGGCACTGGAGGTGGTCGGCCCATGTCCGGCTGAAGATGATGACGTTATCAAGGTATGCCAGGTATATTTCCCAGGGGAGGCCACTGAGAACTGACTCCATCAGCTGGGAGAATGTAGAATTAGTGTTGCATATTCTGAAGGGGAGGACGTTGAACTCATAATGTTTCCAGTTGCTGATTGAAAAAGCTGTTTTGCCCCTGTCTTCCGAGTGTACAGGGACTTGCTAATACCCCAGCTGGAGATCCAGGATGGAAAACCAGGACGATCTGTACAGGTAGTCAATGGAGTTGTCTATTCTGGGTAGGGGAGTGGCATCCCCTGTTGTCACGTCGTTCAGTCATCGATAGTCCACACAAAATCGCATGGTGCGTTTTTTTTTCTCTCTCTTTTTTTACGACAACGACTGGAGATGATCAAGGGTTGGTGGATGGGGATATGACACTGGCATTGATCATTTCCTGGACCTGCTGGTCTTTCTCAGCCCGTTGTTTGGGGTTTTTCCTTCGAGATGTTGACAAATAGGTGGCTCTTTAGCGTGGATCTATTGTGCCAGGTATGTGGTGTGGCTGATGTCTGCCGGTCCTGATAAGAAGAGGTCTTGAAAGTCCAAGAGGAGGCATTGGAGGCTGTCAGTCTGGTGCAGTGAGAGGTGTTCAGGTAGAGGGGGGGAGTGTGACAGGGGAAGAGGGGGGTGAGGCACATGGCTCAGTTTCTTCCATATCACTGACCACTAATCCTTTAGGGAGGGAGAGAGGGGTGGTGGAGATGTTGGCGATGCTTACTGCCCCGAGGTGGGGGGTGAGGAAGGTGGGAAATAGTTGACAGGAGATAGTTCCAGAAGGTAGGTTTGGAGAAAATAGGATGGAGGTTCCAGTGGGCCTATGCAGGTGGAGACAGGGTTTGTGGTGGGGGGGAATAGTAAGGATGGAGGTGATGGTGGTGGGGAAGGTGGTGTGTGGGGGAGCGGGAGGGTTAGGATCACAGGGGGTAAGGAAGGGAACGTGGCAGGGGGAGAGTGGGCTGAGGGGGAAAGGGGTGGGAGTGCACGTGTGGCTAGGAAGGGGGGTCTGGAGACTTCTGGAAGTGGATTCATCGCTTGTGGCAATCAATGCTGGTGCGTAACTTCTGCAAGAGGTCCAACCCTAAGTAGCCATCGTAGACATGGCAGGTTGAGTCAAAGGTGATGAATTGGTGTTGGGCAGACACATTCTGATGGGTGTCAGCATGTAGGGCCTGTGTTTCCCCACGTATAGGCAGGGGGACATCCCTCACGTTTATGAGGTGAGCTGAAGTGGGGAGGAGCGGGCTGAAAGCCGAGGCATGACAGGAGTAGAAATGATGGTAGAGGCAGGATCTGGCCATTCCTGTATCGACCAATAGCCTCACTTTCACCCCATTCAATCTCACCTTTTTGTAGACTTGGGGGCGATATTTTTGTGAGGTGGCCCCCGCCACTGTGGGGAGGTGCGGAGATGGTCCTAAAGGTCCAACTGTTGTGGGGCGTTTTCCTCACTGAGCTCTGTTTCCCCAGGATCGAAGTAGTCGGTGGTGGGTGCATTGTCTCAGTGCAGTCATCCTCTATGGAGGAAACTTTGCATCATCTCCGGGTGGTTGGTCTGTGCAGGGCAGCTTTCAGCTGTTCCTGTATGTCATAGTTAGAGAACTGATGACTACAGGCGAAGAACTCCTATGGGTTGATGGAGATGAGGTAGGCATTCTCGTTAGAGGTGGGGAGACTCTTTGTGGGGAGTGCCCTCAGCATGGTGGGTGGTGCTGAAGGAACAGTGTTGTTTGGGGGCATCTGGGGTTTGGGCTGTGGTGGTTTGCGAGTGGGGACCCTGCTTACAGCGCTGATGTGTTGGGGGGGGAGTGCGAGCAACAAGGAGGCGCCTGATCAGCTGGATATCTTTACTGAGGTCTCCCATCGGGTCATAGATCGTGAAGTGTTCTCTGATGGTGCTGGAGAGGATCCTCAGTAGGGTATTGAAAGTGTGTTGTTCCCGGGTGGCTGCATCGGCCTCCAGGTAAGCAGCAGTGACGAGTCGTCAGGCCTGGATGAGGGTGTCGTCCAGGTTACTGTCATAGGTGAGGGTGTCAAGCTGGGAAAAGGTGGCGACTTTCCCTAGTGATGGCGTGACCAATTGGGTCATGATTTGTTTGAACTGTACCCACGTCAGCTCAGGGACAAACTTCGTAGCAATGCTTGAGACTGCTTTTCCCAGGTGGGACTGAGTTACTGCAATCTTCTCCCTGTTGTGCTCGAATCCTATGTCTAATAATGGTTTAACCATGCACATGTACATATCTACGTCACACTGTTCAGGGTCAAATTTTGGCAATTGTACATGTGGTTTGGCCACCATTTTCATTAGACTTTCTCTTTCATTCCTAGTTGCTCTCTTCTGACCAGATCTAGAACCACCACTGCCACCAGTGTTATGCTGTTACTCAGTGCTCAACTTCTTGCTCTCTGAGTACGAGTAACTGACCTGGGTTCTTTCCAAGATCGGGTCTAGAGCAGGCAACCAAGGGAACAGGGCTCAAAACACAGGCTAACCAGTCTTACACATATATTACCACAAAATGATACAAGTGCGGGACACAGTACAGTGGCACAGATTAAGCACAATATTAGCACACAAGAATAAGAGCTGGGACTACAGAATATCAGGTAATTGGAAGTGTCACCCAGGCATGGGAGGCATCCCATCAGGTGTGCGCTATCGGGAGAGGCGCTGGTCTCTTGTCATGTACTGGATCGTCTGGTGTGGGCTGCTGGGCAGTGTAGAGGGAGGCCTTTCTCTGGAGGAGCCTCGGTGCATGTGGCAGCCCTTGGGACTGGGGCCAAACAGGGCATGAAGGCACACTGCTCTGTGCCTGCTCTTTGGGGAGAAGGATGGCTTGCTGGTTTGTCTTGGCAGGTCCCGGCCGGGAGTCCCGGGGGTATCCTTCAGCAGCTGGGGGCTGTGGCCTTGCTGGCACAGAGAGGCTGTCAGGTGCTGCCTGTGGTGTTGCTTCCTCGAGGAGTCCAACAGCGGCTGGCGATGTCGGGGAGCTGGCTGTAGTGAGCTCACTTCCAGGCTCATGATAGGGCCACTCCAGACACTCTCCGACAGGGACTCTGCAGGGGAGTGAGCTTTGCACCTTGGGGTGTAGGTGGAGCAAGAGGGGCGTCCCGCTCGACCTCTGGAGGAGTGAGGCAAGCAAGGGGAATTGGCCTCGGAGGGAGCTACAAGGGTAGCAGATGAGGGAAGTACAGAGGACGTTCCCTCCTCAACGGGCACATTGGGTGCTGCCTCGGTTCTATTAGTCCCTGGAACTGCAGGTGAGAGGAGTACAGCAGACGTCCTCTCCCCGGCAAGCACGGTGGGCATTGCTGTGGTCTTGCTTCCGGTGAGGACTGCGATGAAGGAAGTATAGTGGACGTTCCCTCCCCGGCAAGCACAGTGGGTGTTGCCGCAGTTCTTCTTGGGACTGTGAGTACACATGTCCCACCCTAATCCTGGCGAGTGCTGGTCTGGCTGGAGAGTAGTGTGTTGGGGTGGCATACTTCCCGCTGGCTCCGTTGAGGGGAAGAGGGGCGCATGGTGGCCGGAAACATTGTCCCGTCTTGTCTGGGCCCTTTATGTGCTTTACGCACCTCCCTGTGGTCTCTCCTTGGGGTGGGTTTTTCGTCACCCTCTCTGTGGTCTCTCCTTGGGGTGGGTGTTTCGTCACCCTGTCCGTGGTCTCTCCTTGGAGTGGGTATTTCACATAACTTCTTTCCTAAACCCTGTAACAAGTGATTTATTCCATCTTTCCACCTGTTGCCATGGATCTTTAATATATTTAAATCATTAGGCGACCTGCGATCGATCTAGCGTCCTTCTAAACAAAGGACTGCTCCCCTAACACCTGTGACACCTGATTTATTCTATTTTCCAGACTATCCCGCCCAAAGGGGTCCAGATCTTCCAGGTGATGTTGCATGGACACCTGCTGCTTTCCAAAATATCCCTCACACACATACGAGATGGACGGGAGCTGGGAGTGCTGGCTGCTGGTAAGGTGGTGGTGATGATGATGATGATGATGATGATGATGATGATGATGATGATGATGATGATGAGGAGGAGGAGGAGGAGGAGGAGGAAAAAGAAGAAGAAGAAGAGGAAGAAGATGGTGGTGATAATGATGAAGAGGAAGAGATGGATGGTGATGATGATGATGAGGAGGAGGAGGATGGTGATGATGATGATGATGATGAGGAGGAGGAGGAGGAGGATGGTGATGGTGATGATGATGATGATGAGGAGGAGGAGGAGGATGGTCATGGTAATGATAGTGATAATAGGAAGATGATGATGTTGTTGATGATGATGATGATTATGATGGTGGTGGTGGTGCTGTGGTGTTGATTGTGGTGATGCTAGTTGTGATGGTGATGGTGGTGGTGGTGGAGGCGATGATGATGATGATGATGATGATGATGATGATGATGGTGATGATGATGATGATGATGGTGATGATGAGGAGGAGAAGGATGGTGATGATGATGATGATGGGAAGGAGGAGGAGGAGGACGATAATGATGGTGATGATGATGATGATGATGATATGATGATGATGATGATGATGATGATGATATGATTATGATGATGATGAGGAGGAGGAGGAAGAGGAGGAGGAGGAGCACAGGCAGGAACAGGAGCAGGAGGAGGAAGTTGGTGATGATGATGATGATGATGAGGAGGAGGTGGAGGAGGAGGAGGAGAAGGAGTAGGAGGATGGTGATGATGGTAATGATGATGATGATGAGGAGGAGGATGGTAATGATAATATGATAATGATGGTGATGGGTTGGCACAGGCTGAAGAAAAAGACAATAGAGTGTGACATGATGGTGACAATAAAAATAATGCTATAAGTTAGAATGGAATAATAATAATAATAATAATAATAATAATAATAATTTCAACCCCACCTCACACCCAACCTACTCACAGAAAACAATTATGATTTTAGCTACTCCATATTTACTTGTGGAAAACAACTACAATTTTAACTACTACACCTCTGCTCACAGAAAACAACTACGATTTCAACCTTATTTCACCTTAACTCGCAGAAAACAATTATGACTTTAACCCGCCATGTCCCGTTGACGTACTGTATATATACGTCCACACGTTTTGTCATTGTCAGTCCCATTAACGTATATAAACGCGCATCAATTGCAAGGTCCCCAATTTGCGCAATATTCAATTTTCGCGTGTGACTTTTGGTACGTATACACGGGACACTTTCCTCTACAAGATGCCAGACAGGGACAATGCCTTGCCCCGCATGACCTCCCCCCCCACACGCCATTGTCTTCGCAATTCACCTGTTCCCAGAGTAAAGACATGTCATGCCATGGTACGAAATTCAGGGCCAGAGTGATTCCCCAATCGATGACAATGTGAAGGACAAAGTTTATGTAGCATTGGTGGATGAAACAGTCAGATATGATGATTAGGTAATGTCGCCAAAAAAGGTCAGGTATGTTGATGTGTTTGGTGAGTGAAACAATGCTTATACTGCCTATATTACTGTGTGAAAACCAATATACTCTTGTACTACATATAAATTCATACCAAATAAATAAATAAATACTATTTATGAGTGGTGTGGAATAGTTACCCTCCCATAGAACTCGTTTTCTTTGGAGCCAGCCTGATAGAAAACCCAGTAAGGTAAGGAGTACTGCTACCTGTATCGAGTGTTTTAAACCTCACCTGAGCGATTTCTCTATGAATTTTCAATGTTTCTCACCAAAAGCTGAAGTTTGAACCAAAAAATTTTTTTTTCAAAATTGATCGGGATTTGGGGGAGTCAGTGGTGGAAAATCAGTCGGGACGGAGCGGGTTAACTACTACACCTCTTCTTACAGAAAACTACTACAGTTTTAACTCCTCCATCTCTACTCGCAGAAAACAACTATGATTTCAACCTCATTCCACCCTAACTTGCAGAAAACAACTATAATTTCAACTACACCTCTACTCGCAGAAAACAACTATAATTTTAACCACTCCACCTCTACTCTCAGAAAACAACTACGATTTTAACTACTCCATTCTACTCGCAGAAAACAACTACAATTTTAACTACACCTCTTCTCGCAGAAAACAACTATGGTTTCAGCTACACCTATACTCACAGAAAACAACTACAACTTTAACTGCATCTCTACTTGCAGAAAACAACTATGATTCCAACTCCACCTCTACTTGCAGAAAACAACTACGATTTCAACTACCAACAAACACGAGTGCTTCATCAAGAGGTTTCACTGCTGCCTGGGGATACCTTATTGACTCACTGCTACTACAACTCCTCCACCCGGGACACTCCCACTTATGTGAGTTTAGGTCTGAGCTGAGGATGTGAGCTGAGTAAGGGTATGAGCTGCGTCTGTGAGCTGAGAATCGGTCTGACCTGAGTATCTGAGATGAGAACGGGTTTGAGCCAAGTAACTGAGATGAGAATGGGTCTGAGCTGAGTATGTGAGCTGCGAATGGGTATGAGCTGAGTATGGGTCTGAACTGAGCTTATGTCTGAGCTGAAAATGGGTCTGAGCTGAGAGTCTGAGCTGAGTTTGGGTCTGAGCTGAGGGTATGAGCTGAGAATGGGTCTGAGCTGAGTATCTGAACTGAGAATGGGCCTGAGCTGAGAATGGATCTGAACTGAGTTACGGTCTGAGCTGAGTTATGGTCTGAGCTGGTTATGGGTCCGAGCTGAGGATGTGAGCTGAGTAAGGGTCTGAGCTGAGTTTGGGTCTGAGCTGAGAATGGGTCTGAGCTGATTTGGGTCTGAGCTAAGTAACTGAGATGAGAATGGGCCTGAGTTGAGTTCGGGTCTTAGCTGAGTATTTGAGATAAGGATGGGTCTGAGCTGAGTATTTGAGATAAGGATGGGTCTGAGCTGAGAATGGGTCTGAGCTGAAGGTCTGAGATGAGAATGGTTCTGAGCTGAGAATAGGTCTAAGTTGAGTTAGGGTCCGAGCTGAGAATGGGTCTGAGCTGAGGGTCTGAGCTGAGTATGGGTGTGAGCTGAGAATGGGTGTGAGCTGAGAATGGGTCTGAGGGGTCTGAGGTAAGTATGGGTGTGAGCTGAGAATGGGTGTGAGCTGAGAATGGGTCTAAACTGAGTTTGGGTCTGAGCTGAGTATTTGAGATTAGGATGGGTCTCAGCTGAGAATTGATCTGAATTGAGGGTCTGAGCTGAGTATGGGTCTGAGCTGAGTTTGGGTCTGAGCGAAGAATGGATATAAGCTGAGGGTCTGAGCTCAGAATGAGTCTAAGCTGAGAATGGGTCTGAACTGATTATGGGTCTGAGCTGAGTTTGGGTCTGAGCTGAGCATAGGTGTGAGCTGAGTATTTCAGATGAGGATGGGTCTGAGCTGAGAATGGGTATGAACTGATGGTCTGAGATGAGGCTCTCAGATGAGAATGGTTCTGAGCTGAGAATGAACCTGAGCTGAGAATGAGTCTGAGCTTAGTTTGAGTCTCAGCTGAGAATGGGCCTGAGCTGAGGATGGATCTGAGCTGAGGGTCTGAGCTGAAAATGGATCTGAGCTGAGTTTGGGTCTGAGTTGAGAATGGATCTGAGCTGAGTTTGGGTCTAAGTTGAGAATGGATCTGAGCTTAGAATGGATCTGAACTGAGGGTCTTAGCTGAGTATGGGTCTGAGCTGAGTTTGGGTCTGAGCTGAGTTTGGGTCTGAGCTGAGTAACTGAGATGAGAATGGGTGCGAGTCAAGTTTGTGTCTGAGCAGAGTATGGGTATGAGCTGAGAGTCTGAGCTGAGTATTGGTCTGAGGTGAGAATGGGGCTGAACCGAGTATCTGAGCTGAGTTTGGGTCAGAGCTGAGAATGGGTCTGAGCTGAGAATGGGTGCAGGGAGGGAAAGGAGAGGCAGACCAAGACCTGTATTCTCATCACTTTCTCCCTAACACCTTTTCCTAAGCGACTCATTTTGCATTTTACACCTAACTCTCCTCCGTGTTACATAAATCATTCTAACACACCATACTCTGCATAGGTAACATAGGTAACACATAGTTAACACTTAGTTAACACATAGGTAACACTTAGGTAACACTTAAGTAACACAGGTAAAACTTAAGTAACACAGGTAACACTTCGGTAACACATAGGTAACACATCAGTAACACATAGGTAACACATAGGTAACACATAGGTAACACTTAAGTAACACAGGTAACACTTAGGTAACACATAGGTAACACATCAGTAACACATAGGTAACACATCAGTAACACATAGGTAACACATAGGTAACATAGGTAACACATAGGTAACATTTAGGTAACACTTAAGTAACACTTAAGTAACACAGGTAACACATAGGTAACACATAGGTAACACTTATCTACCCCCATGTTACATAAATCATTCTAACACGTCATACTCTGCATAGATAATGTACAAACGGATATTAACCAGCCATATCCATAAATAAATCGCTAAGGAAGAGGTGTTAGGGAACTTCCTTAACCGAAGAAAAGACGACCTCTTCTCTGCCACAAACTAACTTATTTCATAACGTCAGTGACATTAATTTCCCTACCCTTCCCTTAGTACTACTACTACTACAACTACTAATACTAATACTAATACTAATACTACCACCACCACCATCACCATCACCACTACTACTACTGCTACTACTACTGCTGCTACTACAACTACTACTACCACCACCACCGCCATTACTACTACTACTACTACTAATAGTATTGCTTTTCAGGGTGGAGAGACGACGGAGGATGAGATGTGTCTGGCTTTTGTCGCGTACTATCCCAAAGTTGACCTCACCTGGTGTCTATCTACGTCCGGACTATCCACGGTGTTGGAGACGGTGGGGGTGGAGTGGGAGGATGTGGAGGGGTGAGTGGAGGGGAGAGAGGAGGGAGAGAAAGAAAGAAAAGACAGAGGAAAAGGAAGAGAAAAAGGGAGAGAAAGAGAGAGAGAGAGAGAGAGAGAGAGAGAGAGAGAGAGAGAGAGAGAGAGAGAGAGAGAAGAAAAAGAGGAAAGTGAGGGAGGAACGAGAGAAGAAGGGAGGGAAAAAGAGTGAAAGAGAAACAGGGGAAAGTGGGAAGAGAGGGAGGAAAGGAAGAGGGCAGAGAAGGGAAAGCGAGAAGGGAGATAAAAAGAGGGAAGAAACAAAGGAAGTGGGAAAAGTGAGGGAGGAAAAGGAGAAGGAAGAATGGAGTGGTGTGTGGGGCACAGCCTTCCTCTTTTCTATCTTTTTCTCACACACGCAGTTCAGTTCTCAGTTGATTTTTTTTTAAAGATAAATTAGTTTTTTTTTTTTTTTTGATAATTTGGTTATGAGCCAATCTTTTGTCTGTCTGTCTATAGCCAGACGCTATAATCCTGTAAGTGGTGGCCGTTTGAGTTAGTAGTTTTATATCTACCTATCTATAGCCAGAAGCCATAATCCCATAAGAGATGGCTGTTTGTCTTCGAATTAGTTGATTTATATCTACCTATCAATAACCATACTCCATAATCCCATAAGGGATTGCCGTTTGTCTTTGAGTTAGTTGCTTTATATCTACCTATCTACAGTCAGACGCCATAATCCTGTAATGGGTGGCCGTTTGCTTTTGCATCAGTGGTTTTATATCTATCTGTCTATAGCCGGACGCCATAATTCCGTAAGAGGTGGCCGTTTGTCTCTGAGTTAGTTGTTTTATATCTATCTATCTATCTAAAGCCAGATGCCATAATCCTGTAAGGGATGGCCATTTGTTGACACGTTGACTCATAGGGAATACATATGGGTTGGTTATATGGTTACCTCCCAGCGTTGTAAATGAATGGATTAATGATGACGATGATTATGGTGATGATGATGATGATGATGATGATGATGATGATGGTGATGTAATTTAGTAAAGACGAGGTACAAGAGATGAGTTGTCCGCTTTTGTAAAACTTTAATGGAAAGATGAATTACATTAACCGAAATAAATCCTCCTAATAAAGCAAGCTCAACCCATTCTGATACCCATAACACCTTTTCCTTAGCGATTTATCATTGGATACAGCTAAATACCCTTTTGTACGATTTATGCAGAGTATGGTAATGTTTTAAGGATTTATATAACACAGGACATTAAGGTGTAAGGAAAAGAAATCTCCTAAGAAAAGGTGTTAGGGAGCTTCCTGATCTGACGGGCCACTCACAATGGTCTTATCACGTCCATCACAACAGGAAGGTGGCGGAAGGAGGAAAAGAGAAAGCGACAACACACAAGAAAATGGAGGGAGAAGTCAAAACCAAAATACCTATATTGACAGGTGAGAGAGTGTGCCTGTATTATCCATCGTTTTCTCAGCACATATATACACGCTCCCGGATGCTTGTATTCCCACTTACAATATTACCCACACAATCCTTGAACCAACTCATCCGCACTCTCATATTCTCCTTCCATCTCTTGCACACAACACTACTTACACTCTCCTCTTTGCCCTCTCTTTATCACCTACACCCGCATTTCATATTCCCACTATCACACATTTTGAAAATCATCTTTCCTCTTATAACTTCTTTCTGGCCGTCAGTATGAGTTTTGTTAGGGATGCTCTACTGGAGATCTAATTACATTTATTGCAGAGTTTTGGCCATTCAATTTTTGAAACTTGGTTACGACCGTTGCCACTGCACTTGACAGTATAAAGGATTTCGACAAAGCCTTATGGTTAATTTGTGGCTGTTCCAGAGAGAGAGAGAATAGTTTACTCTGTGGTCACCATGGCTGCTGTTATACACGACCACTGTGCTGTAATGTTCCTCAAGAGACTCATTTCACCAAATCCCTTCCCCCTATTTGTCAATATGTTGAGGTGCACTTGTAGCTCGCCATGGTGGTTGAGCAGTTAGCATCCCTGACTGCAAGCTGCCAGCCCGTTAGTGCCGGGGTTTGAATCCTGGTTTGGACAGCTGGGGTCACTGGACTCAGGTGTGCATCCACCCTCTGTGGGTTGGTAGGTAATATAAGTACTGTACCTAGAGTAACAGCTAGGGTAGGTAACTGGGGTAACCTGGATGATGCAGTGGCCTTGTATCCCAAGATATTGGCCGAATAACCCGCCATGGACTCAAAGGCCTCTGTTATGGATATGAGCACTGCGGCTAAACACCTCACGGTGTCTGCCCCCACTTTAACCTTACCTTCACATGTAGCCCTGTATACATAAACACTGATGGCTCCATCCTTCACTTCCCCCCTCACGTCCGCTTCTCACATCGTCCATCACAGTTACCTCAACAACCACAGACTGAAGCAATGCAACACTTGGCTATAATATCTAATGGATGTATAAGAAATGCAACTATTTTTATACATCAGAACGGTTGGTCCTCCTTCTTTCAATCCCACAAAACCTTTCATAAAGATGTTCACTTTCAGCAACACACAACTCATTCCTCCATATCTAAAATCTTTGGGGTTTGATTCTCTCAGGTCCTATCATAGAAAACCACATTACCTCCCTTGTATAATCCTATTCCCAGAAAAAATGTATGACCCAGTATGCTCACTTTTACCTGACCCCAGTGAAGACCTGAAGTGGAGGGCATAGGGAAACACTCAGGCGGGTCACAAACGTTGCTCCTCTTCAGGGGTGGCATCTTAGGAGAGAGTAACTTCCCTCCTCAGATGGCGATGTCACGTTGCTGGATAAATGCCACACATTTAGATCTAGGTCACGCTGTAGGTGCTGACTTTAAGTCGTTTTTGTGGGTGGGATGGCTTAGCAGGGATGACGGTGGCAAGCCGAGGGTGGGTATGAGAGGAGTCGGACGAGGCGGAGGAAGAGGACAGTGTATATTGATTGCACAGAGATTCTCAGGTGACTGGCATGACCGCTCCCTGTTCGTAGCTGTCGGGTGATGCAAATATACACATCGCCTAGAGAGCTGACCCTTCCCTCTGCACATGTATACACGTCACCCAGAGTTTAAGTTAATATTATGATTCTTGCAGGTCCTGAATTATAATAAGTTTGGTTATATTTTATGGATAGAGTGCATTACTGTGATTATTTTGTTATAATTCTGTTATGCCATACTCTCAGAGATCAACTTCTTGCTCTCTGAGTATGCGGGTCTAGCACTGAGTTCCTTCTAAGACCGGGTACAGAGCATGAACCAGGGAACAGGACTTAAAACACAGGCTAACCTGTCTTACAAGTATATTACTCACAAAGAACACAATGCCTTGACATAATACAGTACGATAGATTATACACATTATATGAAGTATAAGGGTCTGAGTCTCGGGTAAGATAACTGCAGGTGGTGCCAAGGTGTGGGAGGTGTCTCGTCAGGTATGCACTCTCTGAATGGGCGCGGGACCACTGCTTCATTCCTGATCGTCGGGCGAGGGCGCAGGGTGGTGTAGTGGGAGGCATTTTACTGGAGGGGCCTCCGTTGGTGTGTCGGTCTTTGGGGCTGGGGCCGAACAGAGTCGAGTAGGCACACTTCCTTGCACCTGCCCTTGAGGGAGGATGGTTCGCTGGCTAGGGAGGTCTCAGCCGAGAGTTCTGGAGGCGTCCCTTTGCGTCTGGTGCCTGTGGTCTCACCTTCATCAGGAGTCTGACAGGGGCTGCCTGCGGTCCCTCTTCCTTCAGGAGTCCAACAGTGACTGGTGATTTAGGGGCACTGGCTGAATTGAGTACACGCCAGAACTCACCATAGGGCCACTCCAGACCCCTTCCCATAGCAACTCCATGGGGGAGCCTGCTCTGCCCCTGGAGGAGTGAGGCAAGCAAGGGGCACGACCCACTTGTCCTCTGGAGGAGTGAGGTGAGCAAGAGTCGTGGTCCTCTATAAGTGCTGAAGGTTCAGGAGATGAGGCCCATATGGTGGGCAGGGCCTCCCCTGTGGGCACGGTGGGAGCTGCTGTGGTTCTGCTCTGGATGGGGACTGCAGGTGAGGGAAGCATGGTTCCCTCCCCGGTGAGCACGGTGGGCATCATCACAATCCTGCTGGTGGCTGTAGGAGAAAGGAGCACTGTGGGCATCCCTCCCCCGATTGAACACAGTGGGCATCGTCGTGGTCCTACAGAGGGCAGTATGTGAAAGGAGCACAGTGGGCGTCGTCGCAGTCCTACTTGGGGAATCTGCCGGCACACAGATCCTGCCCCGATTCTGGTGAGTGCTGGTCCAGGTAGAGGGTAATGTGGCAGGGCAACGTACCTCTCGTGGATTCTGTTGAATGGAAGAGGGGCGTGTGGTGGTTGTGGACGTATGTCTGTCTTGCTCGTTCTCTTTTTGCACCTGTATGTGGTCTCCCTCTGGTACATCTCATATTTTACCACCATCGCGGTTGAAAAAGTCATGGCCTCGTGACTGGAGGTGGTACACGTTAGAGGTAGCAGTCTGGTAGGCTGGCGTGAGGTGTTGGAGGAGTGAGATCTAGTGCTGAGTGGGTATATTTGGCTCCTGGTGGGGTTGGTACACTATCTTGAGGGTGGAGGTGTGTGTGGTCTTCCACAGGAGACGCAGAAGTTGTGGTATCCCTCAGAGGCATTGTTTGTTTCCCTGGTTAGGGGTCCAGAGCACATGCTTGATTTTCACTTCCGGAGGTGCAGTGTGTAGTGACTGGCCAGTGACACTGGGTTCAATGCTGAAGATGGTTGAGGTGACCTGGGTTTTATGAGGTCGTGTGGGTGGATAAGTACGGGGCTGACACACCTTGATTGTCCTGGTTGGTCTGGACACTGGAATTTTACTTCCCACCCAATGCATTTTGAGGTTTATGGAGGAAGTGTTTGATGTGGGGGAGCTGGAGGTGGCTTCTCTGGATGGTGTTGGAACTGGCGGGGGTGAGGGTGTTGGTGCATATCTTGCTGGTGGGCTAGAGAGACAGCCGGATCTGGTAGTGGTGGTGGTGAGGAGCTCGGGTCACGAGGTGAGGTGGCCAGGTGTGGATGAGAGGTTCTTGGGCTGGATGGCAGTGTCTTTGCGTTTGCTGGTGGCAGTGTGGTGGTGGTTGTTAATCTGGGAGGTGAGGTCGCCGGAGGGGTGTGGTGAGTCTGTGGGGAAGATGAGTAGTTGGTGGTGGGTATGGTGGAGGACATGAGTGTGGAATGAGGAGTGAGTGAGGGTGAGGAGTGTGTAGGTGTGAGGCAGCACGCGTACGAATTAGTCATGCTGGCAGGGGAGGTGAGTGGTGGTGTGGCTTGCTGCATGGGAGAGTCGGTCAGTTGTGGTATAGGGGTGGTGGGTGAGGTGGATGGTGAGGGATGGAAAAGATGCATTTGGCAATTCTGGTATGTGTGTGGCGTGTTGTGATATTGGATGGTTACCTGGTAGGGGTTGGGAACGTTGATGATTGTGTAGGGTCCTGAGAATCGGGGTGTTGGTTTTTTAGGGACGGGTAGTTGGGCCACCATAACTGAGTTGCCAGGCTAGTAGGGATTGATGGGGTGACGTCAGGCTAAAGGGCTTGTTGGTTTTGTAGGTGATACAGTTGGTGCCTGAGGTGGTGAAGGGGTCGGACGTGGGGGACGTGGAGGGGGGGCTGTAGGTGCTGTCGGAGTGGTAAGAGAAGGGGAGTTTCTCCGAACACTCGTTCATGAGGGGTAATGCTGTCTTCTCTGGGACAGGTGGTCATCCCCCACCCACAATTTTTACGTGGGCTGGCCAGTCTTCGTTTCGTGTTTCTTCTATTCTGGCTCTACTTGGTTGAGGAGGGTATGATGACTTCTTCTGCATATCCCATTTCCCTGTGGCCAGTATGGGGAAGAGTGAGCGAGCTTGTACCTGAAGATGGTGGCGAGTTCTTTCCATATTTTGCTGGTAGATTCAGGGGCACTGTTGGAGTGAAGGGCCTGGGGAATGCCGAAGTAGGGAAAAATGTGACGGGCAAGGGCATCAGCCACAGCAATGGCGTGGTGCTCCTTGACCGGGCAAGCAATCAGGAATTTTGAATAGGTGTCCACGAAAGTTATGATATATTTGTAGCCTGCTCTAGGAGAGAGGAGCCCGACTACGTCTACGGACAAAAGTTGTCACGGCTTTTGAGCTGTGATGTTCCCCTCCTGCAGGAGTTTCTTAGTCGCTAGATGTATGCCGCTGTCTGAGTGTAAGTGAGTCATCGTTTCAATGGAGGTGTCAGGATCGAGTGCTACATGTCTGGTATGGGTGAACAGGTGGTTGCCCTATCAGTGTAGCTTAGAGAATATTTGTGGTGGTATCCAGTCGGGGCGATCTTTGTTTTGCCATTTTTGCAGGAGGCTGGTGCCAGTACTGATGGCAATGATGGGCAGCTGGGACAAGGTGTTGGCATTTGTATGTAATTTGCAAGGCCAACACGCTATATTGAAATCAGATTCTTTGAGGGTTTCTCTCCATCTGACTAACTGGGCGTTGTGGGTCTGAGACTGGCATAGCCATTGCAAAGATTGGTTATCTGTTATTATGGTGATGTGAGTGCCCACTAGATAGGTTTGAAAGTGGTTCAAGGCCCAGACGATGCCTAGGCATTCTCGTTTGGTGGTGGCATAGTTCTTTTCTGCCTGATTGAGAGTACCCTGTACGACTGGTGCAGACGATGATATGTTCTTGTCCTTCTTGGACTTGGGCAAGGACAGCACCAATTGCTACTGGGGATATGTCGGTATACAGGCGAAAAGGCAGGGTGTAGTCAGGGAATGCAATGATCAGGGTGGTGATGAGCTTGGTCTAGCTGGTGTGAAAAGTGCTGATGCAATCGTCTGTCCAGATGAAAGGTCCACCTTTTTTAGTCAAGTCATGGAGGGGTTTTGCGATGTTAGTGAACCCGTTTATGAAGCGTCGGTAGTAGGATGTGAGCCTGATAAAGGCATGGACTTCATGGACATCTCGTGGCAGGGGGAGGTCTGCTATAGCATGCAGTTTGTTAGGATCACGTGCTATGCCTTCCTTGGAGATGAATTGTCCTAGGAAGGAGACGGGCCATTCAGCAAGGATGCATTTCGACGGCTTGAGCTTAAGCCCTGCCTGTTGGATGCAGATGAGGACTTGTTTAAGGTGTTGGAGGTGGTCGGCCCAGGTTCGGTTGAAGATGATAACCTCATCTAGGTATGTCAGGCAAATCTCTCAGGTGAGGCCACTGAGAACTGAATCCATTAACTGGGAGAATGTTGTGGGGGCATTGCAGAATCCAAAGGGAAGGATGTTGAATTTGTAATGCTTTTCTTTGCTGGTCGAGAAAGTTGTCTTCTCTCTGTCCTCCGGGTGCACAGGGACCTGCCAGTATCCCGATTGGAGATCCAAGGTGGAGAACCAGGATGCTCCATACAAGGAGTTGAGGGAGTCATCTATCCTGGGTAGGGGGGTGGCATCCTTTGTGGTCACATCATCAAAGCATTGGGAATCCACACAGAAGCGCACAGTGCCATCTTTCTTCCTAACTAACACGACTGGAGAGGACCAGGGGCTGGTGGATGGGGATATGACACCGGCATCGAGCATTTCCTGGACCTGCCAGTCTTCCTCAGCCCGCTGATTAGGTTTTTTTTCTCCCAGATGATTGGCGAATCGGTGGTCCTGCAGTGTGGATTTCGTGTCAGGTACGTGGTGTGGCCAATTTCCGCAGGTCCTGACGAGAACAGGTCTTGAAAGTCCAGGAGGAGGCGTCAGAGGCTGTTGGCTTGGTGTGGTGTCAGCTGTTCAGGTAGAGGAGGAAGGGTGGCAGGAGAGAAGAGTGGGGGTGCGCATGGTTCGGCTTTTTCCATCTCTCCGACCCCTAATCCTTTGGGGGGGTGAGAGGGATTGTGGAAATGTTGGTGATGCGTTCTGCCCTGAGGTGGGGGGGGGGAGGAAGGTGGGAGACAGTAGACAGGAGGAGATGGTTCCAGAAGACAGGTTAGGGGAGAATAAGATAGAGGTCCTGGTGGGTCTGTTAAGGTGGAGCCAGGCCTTGTACTGGGGAAGGATAGTAAGGGAGGAGGTGATGGTAGCAGGAAAAGTGGTATGCGAAGGAGCGGGAAAGGTAGGAACAGGGGAGGGTAAGGTAGAAGACATAGCAGGAGGAGTGTGGGACGAGGGAGAGGGTGTGGAAGTGCACACGCAGTGTGGCTGTGGGTAGGTCTGGAGACTTCTGGAAGTGGAGATGTTGCTTCTGACAGTCGATGTTGGTGTGTAGTTTCTGCAGGAGGTCCAGTCCTAGGTAGTCATCATAAGCACGGCAGACTGCGTCAGAAATGATGAACTGATGTTTGGCTGATACTTTCTAGTGAGTGTCGGCTTGCAAGGCCTGAGTTTCCCCACGAATAGGCAGGAGGTCATCTCCCAAATCTATAAGGTGAGCTAAAGTGGGGAGAAGTGGGCAAAATCCGAGGCGTGGCGTGAGTAAAAATGGTGTTAGAGGCAGGATCTGGCTGCTCCCGTGTCAACCAGTAGCCTTGCTTTCACCCCATTCATTCTCATCTTATCGTAGACTGGGGGGGCAATATTTCTGTGAGGGGGGGAGGTGCAAGGGCGGTCCTAAAAATCCAGTTGTTGTGGGGCATCTTCATCATCCGGCTCTACTTCACCAGGTCGGAGTACTCAGTGGAGGGTGTGTTGTCCTTACCGCAATTGTCATCTATAGAGACCTTGTGACGCCCTTGGGTAGCTGTTTTTCATCAGGCAGCTTTAAGTTGTTCCTCTATGTCATGATTCGGGCACCAGTGATTACGGGCTGAAAATTCCCACGGATTTATGGAGATTAGGTTGGTATTTTCCTTAGGAGCGGGATGCCTTTTGGTGGTGAGTGCCTTGGGCATACAAGGTGGTGTTGGTGAAACTGTGCGGGTGGGGGGCGTCTGTGGTTTTGGTTGTTGTACTTTATGTGTCGGGACTCTGCTCACTGTGCCAATGTGTTGTGGGGTGGTGCGGGCGGCGAGAAGACGCATGACGAGTTGAATATCTCTGTCAAGGTCTCCCACCGGGTCATAGATTGTGAAATGTTCTCTTATGGTGCTGGGGATTATCCTTAACAGAGTGGTGAAAATATGTTGTTCCCAGGTGGCTGTGTCAGCCTCCAGGTGAGCGGCGGTGACATGTCCGAATAACATTTATTAACCCAAATTTCCCCTCAGTTATATGTTGTCAGTTAATAATGCTAAGTAAAGAGATTATGAAGTAATGTTGCATTCACCCAATCATCACCAACCTGTCAAGTGCACCTTCACCTCGATAAAAAAAAAAAAAAAATACTGAGTATAGTCACCTAGCTTGGTTGAAAGTGTCATCCAGGTTGCCGTTGTAGGTGATGGCATCGAGCTGGGACAAAGCTACAACTTTTCCCAGTGATGGTGTGACTGCCTGTGTCACAGTTCGTATGAATTGTGTCCATGTCAGCTCAGAGACGATCTTTGTGGTGATGAGCGAGACTGCTTTTCCCAGGTGGGGTAGTGTTACAGCTGTCTTTTCCTTGTGTTCAAACCCAATATCCAATAGTGGTTTAATCAACTCAAGTATGAGTCAATATCGCACTGTTCAGGGTCAAATTTTGGTAGTTGTACGTGTGGTTTGGCTGCCATTTTGTCAGATTTTCCCTTTTTGTTCCTAGTTGTGCTTTCTCCTAACTGGATCTAGAACCACCACTGCCACCAGTGTTATGTCACGTTCTCAGATATCAACTTCTTGCTCTCTGAGTATGTGGGTCTGGTACTGGATTCTTTCTAAGACCGGGTACAGAGCATGCAACCAGGAAACAGGGCTTAAAACACAGGAGTCTTACATGTATAGTACTCACAAAGAATACAGTGCCTTGACACAATGCCATATGATAGATTATACACATTATATGAAGTATAAGGGTCTGAGTCTCGGGTAAGATAACTGCAGATGGTGCCCAGGTGTGAGAGGTGTCTCGTCAGGCATGCGCTCTCTGAAGGGATGCAGGACCACTGCTTCACTCCTGAGGGATGCAGAGTGGTGTAGAGGGAGGCTTTTTACTGTAGGGGCCCTCCGTCGGTGTCAGCCTTCGGGGCTGGGGCCGAACAGGTCGAGTAGGAGCATTTTCTTGTGCCTGCCCTTGAGGGAGGATGGTTAGCCGGCTTGCCTTGGGAGGTTTCGGCCAGGAGTCCTGGGGCATCCCTCTGAGTCTGGTGCCTGCAGTCTTGCCTTCATCGGGAGTCCAACAGGGGCTGCCTGCGGTCTCTCTTTCCTCAGGAGTCTGATGTGACTGGTGACTTAGGGGCACTGGCTGGATTGAGTGCACCCCAGGACTCACAGTAGGGCCATTCCAGACCCCTTCCCATAGCGACTCCATGGGGGAGCCTGCTCTGCCCCTGGAGGAGTGAGGTAAGCAAGGGTCGTGGCCCTCTATAAGTGACGAAGGTTAAGCAGATGAGGCCCGCACAGTGGGTGGGGCCTCCCCAGTGGGTACAGTGGGTGCAGCTGCAGTTCCCTGGGACTGCAGGCAAGAGGAGCACTGTCACGGGGTTTTGTGAACTTATATACTAAAGAATACTTTAAATGTTACTTGAAAATATGGACAATGAATTGACCGTGAAATCAAGCAGCAAGTTTTACTTTATGCCGGCTTACTTCGCCGATTCTCTAAGGATGAGAATTTATAAACTTTCACAACAGTACACAACAGACTAATTACTCACGTGTGCTGTTTATTAGCACTGTTAGCCTCTAGAGAAAGTGACTCCACCCCTGATATCAATAACTAATACTTATAGTAATAAACAGTTCTTGCTGGTGCATTAACTCCTGGCTGGCACAACGGATTTAAGCTTAATACAAAAGGACTGGCCTAAGTACCAGTTATGAATAATGTCAAGCATTTGTGTGAACTAGGAGCAGCAACTAGAATAAGCTTAATGTGGAGAAATAAAACACGATTTTAATTACATTAAGCTCAAAGAAAAGAACTATAAATTTATTGATTACACTGAATTAATTTTACATTACACGAGTCTCAAAATGAATTCAAAATAACAATGGAAGTACACTCACTCGCTCGCTCAAAAGTTAAACTTAAACCTAGGAAAAACGAAAAGAAATACTGGTCAGTAGAGGGGGCTAAGCGGAATGACTGGGCACCGATATGTAGGACAGACACTGCAATATGCTGAATCTCTTCACCGATTCACCGTCTAGGTGGAGATTTCTGTGGCAGTGCTGCTCCATGCTGGGCGAACCTGCTCTCACGACGATCAAAGCTTGACTAAGTTCAAATTATGAAAGAAGGCGAGGGCCAGCCATGTTTGCTTCAACAGTCAACGGAAAGAAAGTGAGCGATATACGCTCACAATAAATCACTCAGTGGAGGCACTAATGATGCGCACAATGATGATCACTTGTGAAACAGTAAAAAATGTTCTGAAAACCATCCCAACTGAGTGAACGCGAGGACGGTTGAACTGAGCGATACACAGTGGGAACTCTACCAGAATTCATGGTTTTCCCACTGATGAAAAATGTCAGGAATTTATAAATATACTCGCGCGAGTTCGTGACATTACGCCCCATCAAAATCAAAATTTTTTCTTCAGAGAAAAATTTTTCGATATACATACATAAATCCTAAGTCAGTCACACAAGACTCACACTGTGGTGTGTGTACTACCCTGCTTCAGGAGAAAATCACAGTCGCCCATGAGCGTAAAAAACTCGTATTTACGTTAATAGAAGCAAGCTTGAGGAAAAAACTCCGAGACGATGGTGAAAAATCCTGTACTCAGGCCAAACTGAGCGAAAAGTTCGCTACATTTACATTAACAACTAATTATGTAATACACGGTGTAAGTGTGACAGTTGTGGTGTAACTGTGCCTACATGTAAAATTATGTGATACAAATCAGTAGTAAATAATGACAACGAGGCAGAAGAGAAGAGGCGGCAGCATGCGACAATGATCAGCAGATCTGCACGACAATGCCGCACCCGCCAGCTGCACCTGCGAAAGCAATCAAGGTGGAGCATCAAAAGTGTCATTTCTCTCTCTTTCTGCCTAGCAATCAGTACTTATGTTACAAAAGTACACCATTATTCTATTAATGGATATATTATTAACCAGGAAACGTAGTCCCAGGATGGGGAGCTGAGCGAAAAGACTGGGCATCTGTGCAGGACATCAAACGCTGCAATGCACTAAGCCAAAGGGGCCCAGTTTACTGGTTAAACTCTAAACCTACATTATTATTAACCAAGAAATGTCGTCAAGAGCGAAAAGACTGGGCGCCTGTGCAGGACATCAATTCTGCAATTCGCTAGGACCCAGTTCACTGGTTAAACCCTAAACCTACATTATTATTAACCAGGAAACGTGGTCAATGAGCGAAATGACTGGGCGCCTGTGCAGGACATCAAACGCTGCAATTCGCTAGGACCCAGTTCACATGTTAAACCCTACTCTACACTTACGATTAACATTGGCAAGCTGAGAATCCCTACGCAATCTCGGGCAGGTCACATTTTAACACCCACCGTGGGTGTGAACACTCATGTGGATAATGTGCATTCTCCGGGAATCCTCAGAGAGGCCACAGCTCGAGATGTTCCACAAGGTAATTCATACACAGCCTCGGATTGTCCCTATGGGGTTCTCGAACTTTCCCCTTAACCCTTTAACGGCGGGTGTCATCCCAGAATGACATTGCAAAAACTGGACCAAACCGCGGGTGTCATTCTCAAATGTTTGTGAATATTTTGAATACCGCACATTTTTTCCGTGCACCAATTGTTTCAAGGGAGAGTAGCTATTAAGTTCTTTCACTCCAGCCAACCCCCACGTCCCTCCTCCCACCCCCCGGGCCCCCACCTCCCACCCCCCGGGCCCCCCACCCCACCCCTGACCAAACACGCATCAGTATCTGTCCAGCTGTGTGAGTGACAACACCGCTGATGTGGCAGTGAAGTGAGGGCAATTACAGCGCCTTGTACCTGCCTCAGTGAACACAGAGTGGGTGTTTATCGTATGTGCAGTGTTCATATATGTTTATAGTATTATTATCAGAATGAGGTTGGCATTTGGTAATGGTGTGTGAGCGAAAAATAGCGATTACAACACCGCTGATGTGACAGTGAAGTGCGGGCAATTACAGTGCCTTTTACTTGCCTCAGTGAACACAGAGTGGGTGTTCATCGTATGTGCAGTGTTCATATATGTTTATAGTATTATTATCAGAATGAGGTTGGCATTTGGTAATGGTGTGTGAGCGAAAAATAGTGATTTTAGATCACTCACTTCTAATGGCACTGCCCATCCAGTGATAGTCAATGAAATCATGAAACCTACATCATTGCAAAGCCGAAGGTTAGTACTTTCTAATGGTACCTTATTTTTCGCTCTAGATTTTTTCTGTGCAGAGTTATAAAGGTTTTGGCTGGAACCCCCGCGGGAGAGGCCAGTCGGGGCAAAACAATGCTCGCAGTTAAAGGGTTAACCTATGGTACATATGTATGTACAGGCCCTGGACACGATGTGTCCTGTGGGGCCAACGGGCGAGATATCAGGTCTGCACCCACATTACCACTGCCCTCTCTTTCAACTGTTTCAGAGATTATGGGTGTGGATTCAAACGGCACAGGAAGGACATGTCCCTGATTGGTGGTACATTGACACACATTACAGGAATGCACAAAACTATCTATTTCTCATCACATCCCTGGCCAGAAAAAGTCAGCACGGATACGGCCCTGGGTTTTCCTTTTGCCTATGTGACCTCCTGAGGCTGAACAATGACCCCATTCTAATACTGCTTGGTGATACTTAGTGGGAACGACAAACTGCAGTCGAACCTCGCCCTGGGGTGTTCGTGATTCACGGTACAGCCGTCCTTGTTTACTAAGGAACTTAGCTCGACCTCCCTGTTAGTACTTAATCACTCTACCCTTTTGTTTCTTCCACACAGCAGCAAGTGTTGGGTCAGAATGTTGTTCTTGAACAACAACTTGGCTACACATCAGATCTTGCGGTGATGCAATGGTCACAGGGGTAACACAGTTTGGAGCCTTAGCCATGGCTCATGTTACTGCAGCCGAAGTCTGAGTAACGTCATCTTCAGTGCAACTATACTTGGCACCTGAAATATTGCCTATGATAAGGTCAAACAAAGGTTCTGGCATGACAACTGCGACTGTCGTACCAGTGTAAAATGGAGATGCCACCTGGATACGTGCCTCAGGGAACAATCTCACAGATCCATCAATAAGCTTAGCTTGGACTTGTCGACCTGTGTACTCCTCAGGCCGAACTAGACTGCCTGACAGAGCAACCTGAGGACCCATTGTCTCTCAGGACCTTCACAGGAATGCCTCCCACAAACCCTGGCTGTACAAGGAAGGCACTGTCACCTGTGGGAGGGCCTGTGGAGGAAGCAGCCAGCCACTGATGAGGCTGCTGAATAAATGATGCAGCAAACGTGGTGCCCTGAGAACTAGATGCCTGAGGGGTTGTACTCACTGTCTAAGGAGATGGAGTGTTGACCATCTGTGGAGGAGGGTTCACTGTCGCTGGGGGACTAGTGAACTGTTGGGAAGTACCCGTACTGCTAGGGACAACACCACCGTGCTGCTGTTGAGAAATGAAGGCTACGTTCGCCTCCTGCCTCCGATACACTGGGGCTGTTGCAGAAGAGGATAGTCCCGACGGTCGGTTGCGTGGCTGATACTGCTGCTGGTTAGGGTACTTGTTGTACCTCTTCCAGACAGGTTGCTGAGTGTTTTGCCCCTGGTCCTTCTTGTTTGGACCTTGGCCATTATTCTGAGGACGGCCCTGTTGCTTGGGTTCAGTCTGAGATGGTTTCCCAGATTTGTCAGCTTTCCTGTTCCAGGTGTGTTGCTTACTAGTTTGATACCCATATGCAGTGAAGAATGCATCAGCCTTCTCGACCATTTGGCTGGCATCACTTACCTGGCAGATCTTAAGCTGAGCCATAAGTTCAGCAGGCCACGACTTTTCTAGCTGTGTGCGCAGCATAAGATCAATTATCCCCTCACACGTGGAAGGAGTTTCATCTTTCTCCATCCACTCATCTAAGTAAGCAGTAAGCCGATCAAGAAACTGAATGGCAGTCTCTTTTTCTTGTAAATGTGCCCTCATAAACGGACTCTTGGCGTTGTCAACTGTGAGACCATACGCTTTGATGAGTGCGGCCTTCATCATCTCATACGTGAGATTGTCTCCACGAATTCTGTGGAGAATATCGAGGGCAGGGCCCTCAAACAGGCTAAGAAACTGAAGCCGCTTAGCTGCCTCATCCAGCTGGTAAAGTTGAGCCATGTCTTCAAAACGAGCTATGTATGGCTCGATTCGCTCGCCTTCCTTGTATAGAGGAAGCTTGATGTGTGGGGTCGCCATAATATGTGCAGGGATAGCGCTTGTTGAGCTTGGGCCAGCTGCACCAGATGTGTCTGAAGCCAAGGAATCTCGCTCGGCACGTTCGTGTTCTCGTTCTCTCTCTCGTTGTCACGCTCGTATTCACGTTCTCTCTCACGTTGTTCTAACTCGAGTTCGCATTGTTTTTGCTCGTATTCGCGTTGTTTTTGCTCGTTTTCGCGTTGTTCTCGCTCGTGTTCGCATTGGATTCTATGCTCTTCACGAGCATCATTCTCATGTTGCTGCTCGTAACTAAACTGAGAGTACATACTCTTTGACTTTTTCGGGGTCACTAAGCCCCATATCTTTGACTTCCTGTACATAGACATTAGTAGTCATGATGCTAACTCAGTCTGAGTGAACTGAAGACTAAGTACTGAATGTTATTTTGCAGAGAAATGCCAACAATCAAGAGTAAAGAATATAAGCACAGTTTAGAGGTGACCAGTTTTATCTAGTTAACTGGTAAAGAGAGAGAGAAAAAAAACTGACTGTGAAAACTATTACATAAAATTAATAGAAATGAATCAATAACCATCAATAAGATAGTGCCTATAGACTTTAACGATAAATACCTAAGTATGAGTGAGTGAGTATTATCTCGTTAATAACTTTAGAGCTAGGAGTTAATATCCTGGAATGAGGTCGCCAGATATCATGGGGTTTTGTGAACTTATATATTAAAGAATACTTTAAATGTTACTTGAAAATATGGACAATGAATTGACCGTGAAATCAAGCAGCAAGTTTTACTTTATGCCGGCTTACTTCGCCGATTCTCTAAGGATGAGAATTTATAAACTTTCTCAACAGCGCACAGCAGAGACTAATTACTCACGCGTGCTGTTTATTAGTACTGTTAGCCTCTAGAGAAAGTGACTTCACCCCTGACAATCAATAACTAATACTTATAGTAATAAACAGGTTCTTGCTGGTGCATTAACTCCTGGCTGGCACAACGGATTTAAGCTTAATACAAAAGGACTGGCCTAAGTACCAGTTATGAATAATGTAAAGCGTTTGTGCAAACTAGGAGCGGCAACTACAATAAGCTTCATGTGGAGAAATAAAACACGATTTTAATTACATTAAGCTCAAAGAAAAGAACTATAAATTTATTGATTACACTGAATTAATTTTACATTACAATGAGTCTCAAAATGAATTCAAAATAACAATGGAAGTACACTCACTCGCTCGCTCAAAAGTTAAACTTAAACCTAGGAAAAACGAAAAGAAATACTGGTCAGTAGAGGGGGCTAAGCGGAATGACTGGGTGCTGATATGTAGGATGGATGCTGCAATACGCTGAACCTCTTAGCCGTCTAGGTGGAGATTTCAGGAACTCGCTGTGGCAGCGCTGCTCCACGCTGGGCGAACCTGCTCTCACGACGATCAAAGCCTGACTAAGTTCGAATTATGAAAGAAGGCAAGGGCCGGCCGTGTTTGCTTCAACAGTCAACAGAAAGAAAGTGAGCGATATACGCTCACAATAAATCACTCAGCGAAGGTGCTAATGTTGCGCACAAGGATGATCACTTATGAAACAGTGAAAAATGTTCTGAAAACCGTCCCAACCGAGTGAACGCGAGGATGGGTGATCTGAGCGATACACAGTGGGAACTCCACCAGAATTCGTGGTTTTCCCACTGATGAAAAATGTCACAAATTTATAAATATGCTCGCGTGAGTTCATGACAAGCACAGTGGGCGTCCTCTCCCCAGCGAGCACGGTGGGCGTTGCCGCGGTCCTGCTCTGGGCAGGGGCTGCAGGTGGGGGAAGCTCGGTGGGCATTCCCTCCCTTGGGAGCACGGTGGGCGTCATTTCGGTCCTACTGGTGGCTGTAGGTGGAGGGAGCAAGGTGGGCGTCCTTTCCCCGACGAGTACGGTGGGCGTTGTCGCGGTTCTCCAGAGGGCAGTAAGTGAAAGGAGCACGGTAGGCGTCCTTTCACCAACGAGCATGGTGGGCATCGTCGCGGTCCTAGTTGGGGAGTCTGCTGGCACACAGATCCTGCTCCGATTCTGGTGAGTGCTGGTCCAGATAGAGGGTAATGTGGCAGGGTGACTTACCTCTCGTGGATTCTGTTGAGGGGAAGAGGGGCGTGTGGTGGTTGGGGACGTATGTCTGTCATGCTCGTTCTCTTCTTGCGCCTCTATGTGGTCTCCCCTTGGTACATCTCGTATTTCAATTTCATTAACAGAGTGCATTACTGTGATTATTATTATTTTTTTTTTTAAGGAGTAAAGGTGGGGGTAGATACAGTGAGGCTTAGTCAAGTTACATTTTTAATTACTTAGGCCTTTGAACATGTGGCACGTTATCTGCTCACTGTCTTACTGAAGTGAGGTACAAAGCCAGTGCATCACTCAGGTCACCAGAGTTACCTGCCCTGTTACCTGGCTACTCCTTTTACCTGCCAGGACTCAAAGGGGAAATTGGCACCTGAGTCGAGTAGCACTACGCTTAGCATTACACTAACTTGGCCTTAAATTTCCATCTCCCTATCTGCAATACTAAGTTGTAAAAATTGATGGACACTAGAATATGTTAGTCACGAAGAAGTGCTATGGAGAGAGTGTAGAGCATGGTGAATACTGTTTCAAGCTGTATTCTAAAGCACACCATCCTCATATATGGAATTTGTTCTGCATGTTATCAGGGATGTGATTACTGTACAACTAAATATTGAGAAAAATTTTACATCCCTTCAACAGGAAAACAATATATATTGTTACATAGCCTATGATTTCATCACCCTTTGTGTAATTTTAACGCACAGTATGCTGCATGTTTGATCACGAGCGTGTTCTGCCTCAGTCCCCCCCTTCTACCGTTATAGTAGAGTAAGTCGTCCTTTCTGTTGTTCAGAGCGGGATTGTCAGCTCTTTGGCCCCATGGCTTCATTTGCGCGTCCTTCTTACAAGTTGTATCAAGCTCTGCTGGCCCCTATATAATGAGCTCAGTCTCTGCATCATGGCCACTTAGATCTACTCCTCATTTTGTTCACATCTCTGTCCTCCCCTGTACAGTTATTGTTGTGAGTGCTCAGGAAGTCTCCAGCCATCTAGCAGCTGTGTGTAATTTGAGTATAACTGTTGTTGCATTTTTTTCTTGTACTGTGTAGCATAAGGTTGATTCTTAGGCCTAGTAGGGTTTTTGTGGTTTGTGTAAGGGTTCTTATTGTCAGCCATCATTAATAATATTTTGTATCTGTAATAATTTATCTTGCATTAACTGAGCATTACCCAGTGTATTTTCATTTTATCAGGGCTGACTTAGGTAAATTTACTCTTGCTAATTTCGTGTTAATAGAGGCTATTGCAGTTAACAATATATTTAACCTGTTTTTTGCCATTACATTATCCTTATGAGTCCTGAATGTTTTGTTGTTAGTTTGAGCATTAAACTTTAACTTGTAATTTTACCTAAATCTTTTGTTTTGAACCTGGAACTTTACGGGATAGTAGTGATTTTTAGTATTCTCACTTAAAGTGTACATTATCTTTCTCTGTTCCGTAACATAAATTTGGCGACCTCTCATCAGGATATTCAGGATATTATCATAAGGATATTGCTTGATATTTTGTGACTGTTACTTATTCATGATGTCTACTATTACTACACTTGATGAAGCCAAAGATTTTTTGTCAAATGTGCAAACAGTGTGTGATGTAGAAAACAGAACAAAGAATGAACTTAAACTTGTTGCTCAACAATTGGGAATTGCTGTTCGCTCTCATCATTCTAAAGATCAAATTGTTGACATGATTAATGAAAGCTTGTTTAATGTAACTCCTCCAAATGAGCAAACGCAGATTGAAATAGCTAAGTTACAGCTAGCCCTGCAGGAGTCTCGTGCTAAGGAGGCTGAATTTCAGGCCCGTTCTAGGGAGGCTGAGGCACAAGTTGAAATTGCTAGGATTCAGGCAGACCATGAGTATCGCATGAAACAAGGTGGAACTGGATCATCTAGCTCTGATGATTTTGATGTGGCTAAAAATGTTAAACTTGTCCCTCCTTTTAATGAATCTGATTTAACAAAGTATTTTCAGTTGTTTGAGAGGGTAGCTACAGGTTTTAATTGGCCCAAGGAGTATTGGCCAGTACTCCTTCAAACTGTTCTCACCGGTAAAGCTCAAGTAACTTATGCATCTTTGCCTCAGGATCAATCTGATAATTATGATGTAGTTAAGAGCTTGATTCTTAAGGCCTATGAGTTTGTTCCTGAAGCCTATAGAGTAAAATTTAGGACAACTTACAAGCAAGATAAGCAATCCCATGCTGATTATGCAAAAATCAAAGAAGATCTGTTAGAGCAGTGGTTAAATTCTAAGAATGTGGATTCTGATTTTGGTTAATTTAAGCAGATGATTTTGATGGAGGACTTCAAGAGGTGTATTAGTAAAGATGTAAGCCTATATCTTGATGAGAAAAGAATAGATAATTTGTCTGATGCTGCAGTTTTAGCTGATGAATATGTTCTCACTCACAAGAGATATTCTAGAGAAAAAGGGAAAGCTGAGAGTAAGTACGTTGCCTCTACTCAGAGTACAGGTAACAGGAAAGAGAATAAAGATGATGTTTCTCAGGATGTAAATACCAGCTCCACCTCTAGATTTCAGAAAAGTAAATGTACTTATTGTAGTAAGCTTGGTCATACTACGGAGAGATGTTTCAGGAGACAGCGTGATGTGAACAAAAAGGAGTCTTTAAATATTCAGTCAATTGGTCTAGTGTCCACCCTTGAGAGTTCCCATAATTCTTTAACTGAGTTAACTGAACCTGCTTTGAGGGGTAACTTAAATTCTCATGATGGAGCTCCTCTTTTGAGCAGTAACGTGGGTGACACTCTCAAGAGTTCATGTGCTAATTTCCTGTCTGATGGTTTTGTCAGTCCTCTGGACAGTAATGACAGGAAATCAGTTAAAATATATCGTGATACAGGTGCTTGCCAATCCCTTATGCTGACTAGTGTTCTAGGCTCTGATGTTAATTCCTCTGATGAAACTGTAATCTTACAAGGTGTAGGGAATAATTACTTCTCTGTCCCTCTGTGCAGAGTGAATTTAGAGTCTGGTTTTGCTAATGGTTCCGTTATGGTTGGGTTGGTTGAGACACTCCCAATGTCAGGTGTAACTTTCTTACTTGGAAATGATATTGGTGGAAGTCAAGTGTGTCCAGCTCCTCAGTTGTCTAGTGAGCCAGTGGCTGCGTCCCAGGATTGTGATGTCCCTGATGTGTTCCCTGCATGTGCTGTCACGAGGGCTAAGTCTAAAGTTACTGGTGACTTAGAGTATAATGATGATGATGATGTTATCCTAGCTGATACTGTTCTTGCTAATTTGGACCACTCACCAGATGAGGTAGTACCCCGTAGTGTTGATAATTTGTCTCGTCAAGAGTTGGAGTTGGTTGCAGGTTGCTGACCCTGAGTTGAAAGGTCTAGCTAACTCTGCTTACAGTGAAGAAGAGTCAGCTGGTGCTTCTACTTGTTATTATGTAAAGTTAGGAGTACTTATGAGGAAGTGGAGACCCCCAACAGCATCAGCCGACTGTGAATGGGAGGTTGTACATCAAGTTGTCATCCCTCGTGTTTGTAGGCAGGATATCATTAGAGTGGCTCATGATTCCAGTTTGGCAGGACACCTTGGAGTGAGGAAGACTGTGGCACGCATTTTGAAACACTTCTACTGGCCAGGTATCTTCAGGGATGTTTCCTGGTATTGTAAGTCTTGTCACACCTGTCAAGTTGTGGGGAAGTGTAATCAGACCGAAAAGGTTGCACCTCTAGTTCCCATTCCTCCTTTTGAGGCGCCTTTCACCCGTGTGTTGGTGGATATTGTGGGCCCTCTTCCTAAGACTTCTTCAGGATTTTCTTATGTGTTGACCCTGATTGATATGGCTACTCGTTATCCTGAAGCCATTCCACTTG